>NC_088679.1:72287581-72590612 GCF_950023065.1 Planococcus citri | reverse complement strand
TAATAGCAAAGTTTATTACATCAAGAAATGTCCTGGCGATATGCCATCTCTCAGTACCAGTACTACGGTATCGCCTCATCAGGACCATCAATCCAATCCGGTGACCGGAAACGGCGATCAAAGCGGTACGATCTCAGCTACTTTAATGAAATCGTTGGAAGAAAAACTATTCAACTCTATTCAGAAGAAACAGACCGAATTATTGGATAATTTTAAAAAAGAAACCGATAGCATCATCAAAAGTTTCAAATCTCTGTATAGCGACCTGAGCTGGGAGGTTCATTCGATTTCTTCGACGATGGCTGCGAATCGCGTTCAAATGCAAAAATTCACCGAACAAATCGAAGAATTGGAGTGCAAAATTCAAGAAATGGTACCGGAACCGCCATCTGGTGATGATTCCGATGCATCCAGCTCGGAATCTGAAGAAAGTGAAGATATTCTCGAGGAGATAGAGGAGATTAAACAGTCTGAGCGAACGTTCATGGAGTACCGTCCGTTGACTGGTCAGCATTGGGAGGTTAGTAAACCGATCACGTTCCAGGTGACGATCAGCGATGTTACTCTGAACGCTATTTACGATCCGCGTGTGGCCAAGTCCGTCATGTCCGATGATTTTTTGTACTCGGACGAAGAAACCGAAGAATTAGAGTACGATAAAGTGTTCTACGTGCCATGGTGGTTCCCCAAGTTACAAACCTGTCGCGATGAAGGCACAATTGACGTTGTAATCAATACGTATCATTCGCACAGCTTGAACGTGGCCCTTAATCCGTATTGGAACAAAGCTGTCGTGCTGGGATTCAATTTCGGCCAAAAATTCATCGATGAAGTGAACGAAGATAATGGAACTATTACGTTACGTGATAGTACTGGCATTTCGTATTGTCTTAATTTTGAATACTACTATAATTGAACCAAGACGAAGGGATGTTCTGAGAATGTGTCGAGAATTGGCTTAGATTTACCTTTTTTATTTATGTTTTTCCAACTATTTTATACTCGAGTTAAAGTTTACCTATTATTTATTTTAGTTTTAGTTATTTTAATGTATCATGTATCGTAATAACGATCTGTTACCGTAGGAAGTTTTCCGGTGATATTTGTTTGCCTACGTTTAGCCTAGCTAAGGTTTGAACAGAATGATATTCTCTGTTCAACAGTTTGTTATTAGGATTAGAATTTTGTATCGTTATTTAAATTTGAATTTATGAATTTTTTATTGAATTATATTCGCAATGAAACGAAAGATTGTCTTTGATTTATGGATTCAGCTATGTTTGAAATGGTTTTGCATTGATGGAACAGAACTTGTTTAAACATTTTTCTTATATTAGACAATTCGTTAAAACAAGTTTACTCGTAGCAAATGGCAAAATAAAAAGCAGAATCTTTTGACAATAGCAAAAAAATGGCACTATTTCGTAATTTTTGTAAAAAAAAAATCAAAATTTAGTAAGTACAATTTTTGAAAAAAGTGAGTTTTTTGGAGTTTTTTTTTTGTTGCAAAAAACAGCCATTTTTAGCCACTCGTTTTGTAAAAAATTGAAAATTTACGTCAATTTTTGAAAATTATTTACAAAAAAGTGATAGTTTTTGGTAATTTAGAGTAAAAAGGACTGACTTTTGGGTATACCAATATCCTCAAAATTAAAAAGTTGTGAAAAAATTGAGACTTTTTAGAACGTTTGCAAAGAAGGGAAAATTTTCAGGAACATAAAACGAGACTTTTGGTAATTTTAGACAAAAGGAGAGATTTTTTGCAACTTTTAGCAGAAAGCGAGACTTTGAGAACTTAACAAGATGTATAAAATTTTTTTTAAATGTTTGAAAATTTGTAAAGATACAAGTAAGAATGGAGTACCTACCCTAATAGTCGGGGAGCCCACTTAAGGATAAATTGCACCCCCCCCCCCCCGTCGATCCTACGGGACAACTTTTTTCTTAAAGGGGGAGTCCTAAGGAACATTTCTAGCCCTTGTACTCAAAAAAAAAGTGGCCCTACTTACAAAATGGCGGCCATTTTGATTGACAGGTCAGCCGAAGTCGCAGATTTTGCGTTCCAACATAGGACTTGCACAACATTTTTCAAACTGTACAAAGGTAGATCGAAAGATCAAGCAAAAATTTATCACCCGTCAAAATTCCAAGTGCTAAAGTGCGTTTTTCGATTTTTGGTGAATTTTTGAAAATCAGATTTAGGTCAAAAATGAGGGGAAAAAATCAAAATTTTACCAAATTGACCAAGAAAGCTGAAATTTGGGATACACCCTATTTTCGACATGCCAAATCGATTGGGGACTGTTTCAAACCGTTTCGAGCAGTTCTGGAGCCTCCAGCAGATTTTTGAAACTCGAAATTCCCACAAAATTTCACCAAAATGGAGTTGGAAATCTGAGATTTATTCTACAAACTAATTTCAATACGCTACGAAGTCAACTGCAGAGGGATTTCAAGTTGTTTTGGAGCCTCGTCCGGCGACTTTTTGAAAATTCCTGGAGCTTCCATCAGATTTTTGAAACTTTAAATTTTCACAAAATTTCATCAAACCGAGATGGAAAGTCAAAAATCATTCTGCAAACTGTAAATATAATGATATTAAGTACCACTAGGTGATACTGCATAAGCTGAATACTCTGAGAATATTACTTACCCCGGCCAAAGGCTATACCAATTATATCACACAATAAGTAAAATGTAGTCACGTGTAAGACACTTTGTATTAAACGTAAAAGAATAAACACAGTTAAATACCTTTTAAGAAGGTTTATATGTATCAACACGATACTTAACACTTAACACTAATTACTTATAATTAAACACAATTAAAACTAATATAATACGCTTTCTTGCCAATTATGGCTATAATACACCACCGAGATTATATCGCGTCGACACGTCCGATCACTACGTACCTCAACAATATAACAATCGGCCGCAGCGCCGCTCCGTGGGCTTGTAGCCCTGTGTCGCGACGCGTGATCAGTGTTACCAACACATATACTTAATCCTATATAACCCTTACAGGTCCGGCATATCTCCCCTCTATCATATGCCCCTTCGTGGCTTTACTCAATGAGTATAACCAGTCGTGGAAAGCACGGATCAGAGAGAGAAAGATATGTCAAAGCTGTAAGGCTGGTCCCTGTGGGAGCAGTCTCTGCCCCTCGTGGTGTTCCACTGCGGGAAATTCGAGGCAGAGTAAATCCAATTTTAGCCCACTGTGCACGTAGCAATACCCCCGAAGCTCCCCTTCGCGACCCTGCACCACCCGCTGTCGCATCCGAAGATATGAGCAACGAATAAGGACAGAATACGCGAAGTTGAAAACATCGGGTAAGTATGAACTATCTCGCGACAGAATACAAAAATAAAGACTTTTTCCCTATTCTACTAATTTTTTCAAACTCCCAAATCAAAAAGGATAGACGAGACAAGAATCGAACAAGCGAACCGAAAGTTGGATGCTGTGCATCAAAGTTGAAGGTACTTGTCGTCTACCTGTGGTAGTGAGTCGTGTCGAAACTCGAGTGTGAAAAAATTACGAAAAACTTAGAAAAAGTTTACAACATACAATAGAAAATAGGACTGTATCGATGCGTCAAAAATACAAATCTTAAAAATAAAACAACTGTCCAAAATTACGCATCGTGAAAACAAATTTGTCAAATCTTACAAAATAAAACTAAATCTAATCAGTCCTTTCGAAAACAAAATTATAGATAAACAAAAATTAATCAGTCTGTGACCGAATAAAATTACATGTAATCAAATTATAACAACCATCACAATAGTATATCAATCGAAAAATGCAACGTAGCGGATTAATTGAATTATCGAACCAAAGATGATTATCGTCGGATGTTAAAGTTGACTTCTTTGAATACAGATAACGACGTTGAAATAAAACGTTGGCGGAATGTTACCTCGCCTTGGTTGCGATGATGCCAAGTCAGTGGCGACTACGATGATATTTCGACGATTGCTGTTGAGAAAGTTGATTAATAAGGTACCCTGTGGGTAATTTTTACAAAATGTCAATTTGACATCGCTGCGCGATTAGGTTAAAAAGTAATTTCGACTCATTTTTTGCAATTTTACGTTAGTCCACTCGATTTTGAAAAATTAAACAAAGTTCAAAACTACGAAAATAAAAATACGACTTCGAGTGGAAGATTTTTTAATGAAAATTCTGGTGAAATTGGTCCCTAGGTTCAAACCTTTTTTGAATTTATCAGTACCTACTTTTATTCGGATAGGTACCTACAATTTGGAAGTTGAAATTATTATTTCAAAAATGGCCAAAATTTCTATCTTTTCTGAGTCGTATGTAGTTGTTACTTTTCACCAGATTTTATGTATTAGACTGTGTCTACGTCGTGTTTACGATTGTATCGTATTAGCTCTCTGGCATGTCAGCATCTTCGTGGTTGATTGTAGCGTTTGCGCTATCTTTGTTGCTATTCGCTTCGCCTTGTTGGCGTTGAGGTTTCGGCGTACTAGTAAGGAAGTTTGCTGCATTTTGCAACTTATTCGGCGATGGTCCTGTGGATCCTTGCGTCGTGTTTATCGGCGCCTGTGGCGTACCAGGGTTTGATGTTGAAGGGTATTCGGAAAATGGAACCGTTCCTGGTTGAACAGTCGTTTCCACTCCTTCCTCCATTTTCTCAGGTGTTTTTGGACTGTGTCCAGTGTACTCAGTTTTTCCATCTCTTACAATGGTGAAAGCTGGTTTATTGATCGTTGGGGGTAGCCCTTGGTGTTTTGCAACTTGATTGTTTCCAAATGGTTGCATTTGTTTTGTTTCAGGAGCATGTTGCTGAATAGTTTGATTCAATTCGTCGCAAGCTTGATTGAATCTGGTAGTCGAAATGTTCATCATTTGTTGTCCTCCAGGTATATCAACCATCTTTTGTACCGTTTCCGGTGTGGTTTCGATACCTTCCATTGCAACGTGTTGTTGCGCTTGTTGCGCTTGTTGAGCGTTGAACTGCTCCAAGTTGGCTTGACTAAGTCCAGCGTTTACGAGTGTATTGTCGTTAATTCCAGCTTGTTGCTGACCAATCGGTATGTAATCTGTTCCTGGGCTTTCGAATTGTAATTCGGCTTGTTTTTCTGGAAATTCATCGTCCTGTTGAACGAAGTGTTGAGACGATTGCGAGTATTCCGAAGAAGTATCATCGTCGTAATATTGGAAGGCGTCTTCTTCCCCTTCGTTCTCTTCACGTTCCCGCTCTTTCGGATCTTTCGGGGGCATGATAAGATCGTCGCGGATTGCAAATACGTAATCGTGATAGACCTCTGGTTCAAACCAGGGTCCAAAGTCGTCCATATTTGGTCGCATGTTGCCGAAAAAGTTTTCAGGTCCCATTATCTCTACAATACCGTTGTAGGTTCTCGACCAGGAGTCCGTGAAAACTTTCGTATAAGCTGCTACCAGCTGTTCATTCTGGTCGGGAAAATACATTAGTGGCATAAGGTAGATTTCTCTAACCTTATACTTTCGCATTAGTCTTAATAGTTCCGCATAATGTTCGCGGAAAGTCGTCGGTGACATGCCATTGAACATGTCCCAGTTTCCAATTGAGTACATGACTCGAGGTGGTAAGTTTTTTAACTTAGTTAGGCAGTCGATCAGGTCGACAATGCTCAAATCACGTCGGTAGAGTCCTGGGTGTAATGCTTGTAGCATATTTTGTCGCAGTCGAAGCATATATTGGATCATTCCCCAAATATATCCATCTCCCATCATTAGGACGTCTTGAGCTGCAACTGCAGTGTATACGCCGTTCGCGGCTTGGTTGTGGAACGTCGCGAGGAGTGTGTATCGACACGGGTAAAATTGCAGTGGAAAGAATGGATATAACGTCGTTGCTTTTATCGCATATCGTCGAAAAAATCGATCGTGTTCTCGTTTCGTCTGTGCGAAAGGTCCTTTACGTTCACGTTCTAATTTGCTTCGACTTTTTGTCTGTTGTGTGCGGTAAATGCTACGTTTCTCAGTTGTAGGTACGTGTAGCGCAGGTGGTATCAATTTGCCTTGATCGTCGTATTGTGGTACCTGATCCATCACCGAAACGTGAGGAGGTACCTGGTCAGGTCTGGCTGCTGCCAGATTTACGTTGGCATTTGGTGCCATTTGCTGCTGTGCTGCTGCGGCACGTTGTTGGTTTGCTTTCGACATTCGAATGTTGCCGGGGGATATTCCTCTCGGTAGCCGTGGCGGCGGCATTTGATGTTGTAACATCTGTTGTTGTGAATTGTACGTAGGAGTCGGAGCTCGGCCTCTTATCGCTGGGTTCGGAGCAAAACTCTTCTGAATATTGCCTGTTGGCAATTTTTGACCTTGTGTACTTTTTAGCGGTGGTCTGTATTCATGTATCGGACGTTGAATGTTTTCGAAGTCCGGTTGGATTGCGGCTGCAGCTGCGTAGGAAGCTGGTGACGATGTTGATGTACCAGGTTGGTTTGTGTTGTCAGATTGAACTGATAATACGTTCGCAGCTGTGCTGAGAATAACGGATGCGTCGTCAGCGTTTCTCGCTGGTGTAGTCGATCTTGATCGTGATCGCCTCTCATTAGCTTTAGATAAAGCTAATTGGTAAAGACTTTTAGTCTTAGCGAGCTGAGTTTTCGTACTCGTAAGTTCTGCCTGTAGCTTCGCTACTAAAGCTTGGGTTTGCGCAATTTGTTGCTCGCTAGTGGCGTGGCTATCCTGCCAGAATTGAGCTTCAATTTCCACTGTCGAGTTTGCCAGCGCACGTAAGTCTAGCGCTTGCAGCGTAGTCTGCATTAGGTGAAATTGTGAGGCGTAAAGTGTCATGTTACACTGATCACGAGGGCAGATGACCATTTGTTGTCCGTTGGCGCTTGCCTCGGTACACATGTCTCTTACGCATGCTGCGTGGAATACGTGTTTGCAATCACTTGTTGCGAGTACGGTGGCGGCTTCCTTTAGGTCTGCCGTGATCGCCGGTTTGAAGATTACGAGGTGGCATTTTTCGCACGTTAATGCTGGAAGCGCCGACATCTGTGAAGCAAAATGAAACGAAAAAAATACGCGATAAATTCGGCACTTGTTCACGGATGTTTCGATTTTACGTAAATAAAGTCATGCATTAAAAGCAGAATAAATGTGTGTTATTATTTACACTCACCGTCTTCGTCGTTATTTGTACTTTTCGTACTTGAAGTTGGCTCGTTTGGTCCAGTTTTGGCCTCTTTCACGATTTTTCTCGCTACTCTGATCCAATCACCAGGTTTGGTGGCAAGTCCGAATCGTTGTGTGTGATATGCACAAAAGTCGCGATTTTGCGTCGCTAGCACTTCGGATTCGTCAACGTTCGGATTCGTCGACACTTTCCACTGTGGGTCTATGTCCGCGAGCCGTTTTTCGATTGGTGGAAATTCGTATACTTTCTCACCTTCCGACATTCGCACTCGCGATTAGAAATTAAGCTTTCGAGCTTAAGAGTATAAAATAAATCGCACTTTACACAAAAGTATGATCGTGACTTGAATCGCACGTCTCACTACCGAGCGCACTTTGGATTCCGAAATCCTTTCGCACAAAGTCGCGAAAAATGTTTGGATTTTTCGATAAATCACAGTAAAAAGCAGTTCGCGAAATAATTCGCACAATTACACGTCAAAAGAGACACGTTTTATGAAAACTTTCAGTTTAAAAAGGCAGAAATTCGCAAAAGTACGCGAGCAAGCACATACCCGAACGGAGAACAGAACAATAATATTCGTAAAGTACGGCGTGTCGCTCGATGCAGCCGGTTGTATCGGCTTATCTGAGTCCCCCACCTACCTACTTCATCTACGTTCGTAGCGTTCGGTTGGCGAAAACGGCGCCGGTCGGGCGGCTGGTTGCGAACCGATCGTGTAAGTGATGTGTTTGTAGTGGTAACTACGATAAGTTCCAAGAATTTCTGCTGTCCAATTGTAAACGTGTCGAGCTATGCTCGATTTCGAATTTTACGTCATATTTCAGTTGCTAATTAATATTTCAAAATTCTGTTTCGATAGAAATGTTCCTTAAGGTTGTGTGAATCTTTTAGTCTAAGAATATTTTTACTTTGTTATGTACTTTTAATAAAAACTTGTTGTCTTATGTGAAAAAATCTAGTCATGTAATCGGCTGATACAATCAGCTCAATTTGAATTGGTTTGTGTTGGCTATGTTGCCAAATGTCGCTTTCATCGTGTTCGATGAATTCTCCGAAGTGAACTTGTCTACTTCTGTTTATTCGTTGGTTTTGGAAAAATTTTGACTTCGAATCAAAAAGTGATGCCTGTCGCAATATTAAAATTCAATTTTGGTTCGAAATGTGTTTCAAAATTTTTGAAAAGTCAGTTTTAGGTATTCGCTACGCGAAAATAGTTTTGAGTATTTGAATTTAATTATTCAGTTACGTAGGTATTACTTACCTATTTTGTACCTAATACTTACGTATCGAACTTGTAGTCTTGATGCGAATTTCTCAAATTCGGTTTTCTTCTTGTTGAAATAAATTTATTTACCTGTTTTTGGTTTGTTATTATTTTTAAGTTTTACCTAAATAAAAGTCTAGTCATTTTAACGTCGTGGAGAATTTTTATTCAAATATTTTACCATCTTAATTCTAGTCTTATTATTCTAGTCAATCTTAATTGAATTAAGCCTTTTGGCTGAAGATCTTCGAACGTAGCGACTGTGTCGCAATATGTTAAGTCTTCGACTCGATGTTGAAGATTTTTTCTTCGTAGGTACGTTTTTAAGTCTTACTTAAGGTCGTCGGATTCCAAATGAGCGGAAAATTTCACGAAATGTGGATACCGGGATGTTGGGCCGTGTACGAATTTGTCCATTGATTTTCACCGTCGTGCGAATTTCGTCTCCTCTTCGGGCAATTCGAGTTACCGTAATTACGTACCCATCGCTGCTTGAGATTTCTGGCTCGTCGAAGATCAGGAGGCTGCGCATCCAATTCAAGAAGGTCGAAATTCGGATTTGTCTATAGGCGTCTCCGATGTCGCTCATGAAATCAATACTGATGGTCGCTTCTTGACGTCTTTGACGAACTTCGAGGATAAAGCTGTGGATCGCCATTGTTTCAAAATTAGTTCGATTCGTATCTAAAATACGTTACGTTTAGCACTCGCGTCTATAGGTAATCGGTTTCGACTTTATCGCGAAAATACACTTAGTGATTTTGCTTAGATGCAAAATTGAACGTGATACTGCCTCGAAAATCGATTATCTGCGATCGGTTTGTCTTTTATCACTCCGTATTACGTATATGCACGCACGTCGTTGGAAATAACTTCACTTTGTCTATTCGAAATTTTACGTCTTCGATATTTCGCAAAAAACAACAGTCAAGATCGAAATGCTTTCCGTTTGTCTAAATTTTACTTGAAGTTATTTTTCCCTTTTTCCCTCGAAGGGAATTTACCTTATTTTGAGGGAAAAATTAACTTCGCGAATTTTCATCCGATTTGAAAAATTCCAACGGTGTTGGATGTGTGCTATATTCAGGAGTAAATGAAAATTGTCTAGAAAATTTTTTATGCATATTTTTGTTAGGTAGGTATGTTACCTATTTAGTCGAAATTTCGCGATTTTTCCGAAACTTTTTACGTAGCGTCATTTTTTCGTAGGTCATTAAGCTTTTTCTTAGCTTTTTCCAATGTAATTCGTTTTTCTCGTCTTTCCGCCATGTCTTGGCGTAATTTTTCGTGATTTTCTTTTTTCTTTAGTTTTTCAAGTTGTACTTGATCTCTTATGTATTTTTTTATTGAAGCGTCACCTACGATCTTGCTTACGCATATGTTTAATTTTGGTCTCATCTTTTTTGATAAGTTTGAGTAATTTTCAATGAATTTTTGTTTGATTTTGTGTTTTTCGGCTTCATTAGCCTTATCGTAAACCTCTGTGGGTTCAAAGTCGAGATCTCTTTTGATCATGTTTTCTATTTCCTTTTGTGAAGGACGTTTTAGGATTGAAATTTTCTTCAGCTCTGTATTTTTGCTGTGTTTCTCGGTCTTGTCTTTTGAGTCTGATTCAGAGCTACTGTCTGACGATGCGTCGTATACTTTTTCTTGTTCAGTTTTTAACTGATCTACGTCATCGTCGTCTGTTAGCGACATTATGATTGATTGACCGTCGTCGCTGCTATTGTCAAGCTCAGATTCGTCAGAGGAGATTTCAGTTTCATCCTTGATTAGCTCACAAGGATCTGGTGCAAAATAGTTGATGTATTCTCCATCAGTGTAATCAACTACGTCGATAGCATCTACGTCTATGACGTTTAGTGTTTTCTTAAGTTTTTTAGGCTTTGTAGGGCCCATTCTTTGCCTGTAAGCGGCCATGCGTTCTGATCGACGTAATTTGATTCCACTTGTGGATGGTTGGGGGTTTTGTGTCCCTGGATTTTGAGTAGTTGTGGGTAATTTTATTTCCTTTTTGGTAGGGTTTTTTACCTCTTTGTTTTTTAATTCGTCGTCAGTCTTAGGTGGCTGATTCGTAAAATTCGCTGCAAGTTTTACTCGCTTTTTCTTTTTAATTTCAGCTTTTTTAGCTTCATTGTCTGATTTTTCTTGTTTACGCTTTTTGTATAATTTTTTGCGTAGCTTTCGAGCTTTTTGTGCCCCAGTTGATTCGTCTGTCAAATTTTTGTCCTGAGTACTTTCTTTTTCCTCATTTTGTGTTTGTTTGGGCTGAAGCTGCGCTTCTAATTTCTTTTTATTACGTAATTGAAGTCTTTGCTCTCTAGCAACGTCAATAAGTTTTTTTATGACCATTTTTGATCCTTCGTGGAAAATTTTCTTTTCCGCATCAGTTGCTAATGGTATACCTTGAATTCTTTCAAGCATGTCCTCTTCCGAGTCAGTTGTTGATGATTTTTGATCATCATGTTTATGTTTGTTTAGGAAGTCTTTGATTTTGTCAATCATTTTTCGTTGATCAATGTATGAATGTAATTTGTCATCCTTTTCCATTCTGTCGATCTCCTTTTGAGTTAGGAAAAGAGTGAGTTGCCTTATGTTGGCTACACGATTGATGTTTGAGTCGTCTGTGGGCTCTAGTAAATAGGAATTTATTCCTGTACGTTTTATTACTAGGTAGGGACCCACTTTTTTAGGGTAAAATTTTTCTCCAGTACACTTGTCCTTACTGGATTGTTTGTGGTTCGTGAGTAGAACCATGTCTCCTTTTTTCAAGATAGTAGGATCAGGATGCTCCTTATTGTATTTGTATTCTTCTTCAATACGTTGTAGTCTACGCCTTTCGCGTATGTAATTCTCAATTATTTGAGAAGGAGTCATTGATTCCACTTTGGACTTCATGTGTTCAGTCGTGTAGACTGCTTTTTTCGCCAATTGATCTGCGATTACGTTTGTGTACTCGATTTTACGAGCATAGACGTGTATAAACTGTACACTTGTGAATTTTTTCACTAATTCCAAAATTCGTTCAAATAAAATTTTGTGGTGTACTGGCTTCTTACGAGAATTAAGCCAGTTGTTTTGTTGCCATCTTGTGACAGTATAGTTTAATGCTTTGATCGCATAATTGGAGTCCGAAAAGCATTTTACTTTCTTAAAGTTGTTCTTTAACATTGTCTCTAGTGCGACTATAATTGCCTTTAGTTCGGCATAGTTATTAGATAGACTAAATTCACCGTCAAATTCCAATTTCTGTGAAATATTTTTTGTACTGTCAGTTGAAAAACAAATTCCAATGCCTGCTACGGCGTCTTCGTCTCCATTCTTGGAGCAGGCTCCATCAGCTGTCACTCTCGCATAGCCGTCCGGATCCGCGTATACATCCTTTTCAGGGATTAATGTTGTTTTGTGATTTTGTTCGATTGTCATCGAAGGTAGTTTAATCTTTGCTAATTTATGTAACAACTTTATCAGTTTATGTTTAAAATCGTACTTGGCTCCTTTGTGTGGCATTTTGTCAGTAATGCAGTCTTGGATGCCCCAGGCCTCATTAGGTTTAAATCCAAAAGAACCTGGTGTGTTATTAATTTCGTCTTCAATTTCTTGAACGTATGTGTGCCACCATATGTGCGTTGTAAATGGATCGTGTAATTTATTGATTTTAGTCCGGAGTTTGTCTCCAATAATCCGCATCGTTCGTTCAACCGACGACGATTGTGGATTGTAGGCATTCGTGTGTGCCACTTTTATATTCCTGTCTTCCAGCAGGTTGTACCAGTCGTCATTGATAAATTGTTTCCCATTGTCTGAGATTACTTTCTTAGGTTTAATACCCTTTTTGTCTATCCATTCTAGGATTGTTTTCATCTCTCGACAAACGTTTTCTTTTTTGATTTCTGGCATCGATCTTAGCCAATTTCTACCCGTGAAAATGTCTTTGGCTACTAGTAGGTATCTAGGTGCCCCTTGTATAGCTGGAACTGGTCCATAAATGTCTACAGAGAGTACCTCTCCCATTGAGTAGGCTTCTATTTTTCCGAATTCAAGCACTTTTGGCTGAGCGTAATTTTTATTGAGTTTGCATATTATACATGCATTAGTGATTTCTCGAATGTAATCGAGTGATTTTGGATGGTAATAAATGCGACGAAATGCTGCGTCTAATTTATTTGCACTAGTGTGGCCATAGGCAGTATGTAAAAAATCGACTGTGTCATAAAAGAGTTCTGTTGGCAAGTAGGGAACGTATGTATCGTCTTCTAGTCTTTTCATCAGAATTTCTTTTTTCTTAGCAGTGTCTTGAATCTCTTCATCTGTGTCGGATTCATTACGTTCTCCGATATTCGTATTGCATTGATTTACAATTTTGTATCGGTTTAGTAACCGTTTCTTTTTGTCTAATTCTTTTTTGTTTTTCACAGGTATATATTCCTTCATTATTTTCATCATTGCGATGCAGTTTTCATCAGTTTGTTGATATTTTGATATGTTTGACATTTTGTCAAAAAGTCTTGGGACATTTTCGTCCAAAAATTTTAAGTCAAAAGTAGAAATCATCGTTTCGAAATTTTTTATTTCAAGTTCAGGTGCTTTCATCATATAGAGCATCCTATTTGATTTGGTCATTGAAAATTGTAGGTCAAAGCAGTTGAGCATTGTAATCCAATATGCTGCTTTGCGATGCGTTTGCATCATGTCTCTGTATTTATTTATTGTGGCTAATAGGTTTTTCTTTACGTGAATTACACGTCCGAATACCCACATTTGTAGGCGTTTAAGTACTTGGACTAACGCCATCATATCCTTATCAAAAGGAGTAAAATTCTTTTGGTGAGCTTCGAATGCAATCGATACAAATAAGCATATATGCTTTTGTTCGTCATCTTTATCTTTATTTGTGATGTAAAATAGAACTGCGTTCATAGCATCTTCACTTACGTATGTATCGAGATATAACTCGACGTCAGGAGGTGGTGGCTTAAGTGTGAAATCTGCACAGAATTCTGTCTTTAGCTTTTCAAAAGCTTCTTCTTGGGCTGGGCCCCACAGTATTTTGCCATCTTTAGCACTTTTACCTACAGTCAAGTTATAAATTGGTCGCAATAATTGCATGTAATTTGGAATAAAATTCCTATATAGACCTGTAAGTCCAATTAGTTGTAGTAATTGTTTTACTGTCGTGATATTAAATTTACCTTTTTTGTTTGTATGTTTATCCACAAATTCCATAAATTTGGTAACTTTATCCTTTTGTTTGGAAATTTCGTCTTTGGATATTACAAATCCTAAGTGCTCCGCATATTCGCGAAAAAATTGTGTTTTTGTAGGATTTAATTTCAGTCCGTTTTCACGAATACGCTCGAATACATGGAGTAGTCTCTTTAGTGTTTCTTGGAATGTAGCTCCAGATACCTTCACGTCATCGACGAATTTTGTGATTCCTTTCTGGTCAGGAATAACTTGGTTCATCATGTGGACGAATTCTCCACTTGATATTTTTAAACCGTAAGGGAGTCTACAGAACTCATATACTTGTCCACATACTTGGAACGCTGTGAATTTTCGTGAAGCTTCATGTAGAACAAGTTGCCAGAATCCTGACGTAAAGTCAAGAGTACAAAAATATTTGTCACTTGTGTTCTCGTAAATTATCCATTCTATCGGACTTGGTTCAGTGAGTACTTTCTGTAAAACTGCGTTTAATTCGTCAGCGTCTAAGCATAAACGTATGTCTCCAGATTTTTTAATTACTGGAGCTGTGGTGTTTATGTAGTTTGACCTTGAAGGTCTAATTATGCCTAATTTCAGCATTTTTGATATTGCTCGTCGTAAAGATTCAATTATCTTTTGTGAGGGTCGGAATTTTTCTCCTCTCCATTTTTTCAAGTCAGGTTCTTTAATGTCATTTATAAATTTGAATCGGACTTGTTCGCCCTTGTATTTACCAGCATTAAAGCTGAAAATGTCACAATATTCTTCTAGTTCCTTCCAAGCATTGTTTGCTTCTTCAAGAGTAATCCATCCCTTAACTACGAGATTGTTTAAGTCTATTTTCATATTTTTCTTGTAAAGCTCTCTGGCTTTTTCTTGTTCGTGAGCCCAATCTTCATCTAGGTACTGTGTATGATTTTTTATCATTCGTACTGTACTGTGTACATTTTGTGGACATACCATCATGTTTTTCAATGGTAAGCTACCATAACCAAATCTAGGTGTTAGTTCAAAACGTTCATCTTCTGTGAGGAAAGGTATTGTGAACGGTATACCATTCTTAGGGTTGCAGATAGCTCGTTCTTGACCTTTTTCACAGTCAATTTTTATACCTAAGTATCTTAGTGATAGTCTACCAATTATGACGCTGTATCCGTCAGTGTCTAGTATAAAAAAGGGCATTGTTAGCATATGGTTGCCTATGCGTACACATACCTCTACAATATGTGTCATTGCTCGTATGATTTTATTATCAGCTAATTTTAAGTTTACTGGGTGGTCCAGTTTTATGTATTTGATCCATTGAGGATGCTCTCTTGTTAGGTAATCTACTACCGGTTTTGTCATTGCATTGGGCAATGCCCCCGTGTCCAGCTGAGCTGGTATAGGTATATTGTCTATAAATATGGGAATTGCGCAGTAGTAATCTTCTGTGTTTATTGTTGGTCGTTGTATATTTGTTTCGTGACGAGCTTCACTCTCATTTGTTTTCATAAATTCTAAAATGTCTAAAGCTTTTTGCTCTAATGTCAATTCAATCTTTTTGATTTGATTTGGATGTTCTTCATCCTCGTTTGGCTCATATTTGGATATTTTGATCCATGGATCGTCTTTTAAATTGTCTACAAATGATAGTTGTACATCATTTAAGTCCATTATGTCAGGCATCATTAAAATTGCCTCGTTTAGACGATCATTTGGTCTCATTTGTAATGCTTTGTCTTCGTAAATTTCTCGATTTCCGAGGTTGTCTATTTTAATTTTTTTCATTCCAAGTATCGAATCGTATTCGTAATAATCATAGTGTACAATTTTGTCCGGTGGTATAGTACCATTCATGTTCAAGGATTTTACCTCAAACGTTTTTATCTCATTTTCAATGTCAGTTTTATCGTCATCTTCGATTTGTTTTCGTTCTTCTAAGATATGTTTCTTTGATTTCGGCTTCATTGCCGTTTCTGTATTATAAGGTTTAGATAGCTGTGCACTTTTTGTAGGAGGATCGTAAATTATTCTTACGAATTCGGCTTTTCCGTTTTCTTGTGATCGAAATTCTCTTCGCATGTATTCTCCAGTAGCTGGATCTATGTCTACTTTTTGGGCTAAGACAGCTACCAAAGTTTTCATCATGTTGCGATTAAGTTGTATTTTGTCTTGAGTTTTTTGTGTACAGCATTCGCTGAATTTATTTTCTCGTACGTAGCTTATTGGTTCTTTCAATAGACTACCTTTTTTGGGCATTTCTTCGCCTGAATCGTCTACATCTAGCAATATTTTGCATAATAAGTCCATTACTATGGGGTACATCGCCATGTCAGGATAATACCTGTCGTATGCTTGACAATAGTGAAAAGTAGCCTCAATCGGCATAACCTCTCCGTTGGGTGATTCTTCGGGTTGAATGAACCATCCTTTTTTGTTACTTTCGACTGTTTCAGTGCGTAAAAATTCGTAAGCTATTTGCTTATGAAATGTCACTCTAGGATGATCGTCTGCTATTTCTTGGAACATCTTGCGATACTCTTTGTATCGATGTAGGCTCGTGCCTTGTTCACCTTTCTTCGGTGGTTTTGCTATTGGCATTAATAGTATTATTCGTTCCGCTCCTTTTTCTAGCAGTGCGTTTACGATTAAACGTAATTTGTCTTTTACCATTTCAGTAGGCGCATTAAAGTGATTAAATTCAATTTGTCCTGCGGACAATATGTATTTGGCATTTTTTGGAAAGTTGGTTTTGCTAACTAGTTTTAGTAATGTTCTAATGTCAATCTGGTCCCTTATATATTCTGGCAGTTGTTCGGCTCTGCGTACCGTTCCTCGTCTTATAAAGTGTACGATACCGTCGCCTATCCATATATAGTCTTCTGTGAATGCATTTTTTTGCATAATTGGTGGAGGAAGCATTTTGCTAGACGAAGCCTCCACGTCGCCTAGCTCTACTTGTTTCCCGTAAGTTTGTCAGCTTTTTCTTTTTCTAAACGTTTCTTCTTCTCCTCTTCAGTTTCCTTCTTCGGAGGAGGTAAAATCGTAATTTGCGCTTGTGTTTGCGCATTCGTTTGGTTTAGCGCGTTTACCGGCGCTGTGAGTGTACCTTGAGTTACATTCGATGGTTGCTGCTGCGCAGCTTGTTGTTCATTTAGCGCTTGTAGTGCTGCTTGTTGAGCTGCAAGCGCATTTGGATCTACCTGTGGCATGAAAGTCGGCATTTGCATTTGCATTAGCGGGTAGGGATAATATGTGGGTGCTTGAAATACCGGTGGATATGAATATGTCATAGGTACTTGTGTTTGAGTCATCGATGTATCGAAATAATTCTGCGATGAATTAGAGGGTGTGTCTGGGTAGCTATCATCCAAATTATTGTCATAATTTGTGTTGTTGAAATCGACATAATTGCCGTAGTTATCATACCCGTAATCAGGGGTGTATTCTTGACCGTAGTCTGGCATTACGCCATCCATTTCCATTTGTTTCACTGGTAATGTTTGTTGTTGATTTCCTCCTTGTGGAGGTTTGTAGATAGCTACTGTCGTATCTGTATTAGGTTGTTGTTGCCTACCTTGTATTGGTAGGGGTGGTCTCTGTGTACCTTGTTGGAATCTATTGTGTTGTTGGCGTTGGCCGCCATTTGATTGGTTATTATTTTGTTGTCTTTGAAATCTTTGACCATTTTGATTCCAATTATTTTGATTTTGAGGTCTGTTGAATCTTTGATTCATTTGTTGATTGTAGAATTGAGCATATTGCTCCGGTGTAAATCTAGATTGGAACTGTTGTAGCATTTGCTGTTGCTGCATCAATAGATTATTTTGTGCTGTGC
This sequence comes from Planococcus citri, assembly GCF_950023065.1. NCBI lineage: Eukaryota > Metazoa > Arthropoda > Insecta > Hemiptera > Pseudococcidae > Planococcus > Planococcus citri. Next base: position 72,573,145 of record NC_088679.1, on the reverse strand, counting down.
GTAAATCAGGTATGTTAGTATTTTGTGTCGTAAATTTTTCGGGTGTATATTTTAGTTCCTTGTGTTTAGGATTATGTTCTTTTTTCGAGATTTGTCTTAAGATTTCAATAAATTCGTCGATCGTTAGGTCCGGTTTTTGGACATATAATGCGTACATTTTTGGTGTCTTATCTCTCATCATGTCAACGATGAATTTTTCATCTCTAATAGTGGAGTTTTTGAAATTTTCCAACCATCGTATCATAAATCCAATGATTTCTGGTAACGAACGGCAGTATTTTGCGTCATCGCAAAAGTTTTCAGCATCTTGCTGTGCTTTTGCATTCCAGTAGAAATTTAGAAAATTCGTGCGTAAATCGTTATATACATGAACTTGTAAGTTAATGCTTTTGAAAGCCCATTGGTCTTTCGTGTCTATGTTCGCACGGAAGGCTGCGGCCTTCATAAATTCAGTCACATTAAATCCTAGAATGTATTCTTCAAACGCATTAATGTACTCGTATGGGAAATAACGTCGCTGTTCGTTAAAGAACACGCCAGCGTTACGCATAGCTGTGTAGTCGATCTTCGTTGGTCGCGTGTCTGCGCCTGTGATCGCACGTTGTTGTGGATTTGCTTGTAGCGAATCGTGAATTTTTAATACTGTATTTGTAAGTGCCATTTGGTTGATAGTGCAATTGTTCACTAATTGTACTTGTTCAGCTACATTTTGTTCGATGCTTTGCATTCTGTTGTCGTTTTCTATGAATTTCTTTTTAGCGCTTTCATCTAATGTCGTATATTTGTTTGAATAATTAACTGCCCAATCGTTCAGTTCGTCTAATTTTTGGCGTACGTATTGTACGTTTGTAGCTGCGTCTTGCGCTTGATTACATGCTTCGAGTGCGTGTGACGCTGATGTCGACGCACTTTCAGCTGCGGTTTGAGCGATGTTTCTCGCTTCAGTTGCTACCGATTTTGTTGTTTCGATATGCGATGCTAATTCGCGTTGATTATCAAAAATTGTTTGCATTTGTGTATTGTCATATTTCCATGACTCTTGTAATAAATTACGTAGGTGTTTTATATCATCGTCCTCACCGGGAGGGTGGGCGGGAATATTCGTGCTACGAGGAGTGAATGTGTATTTGTCGTTCATGTTTTCGTTTGATACGATATCAGATTTTTCCAAAGTTTTCTGATTTTGCTTTTCAGAAATCGGTTTCGGAACACTTTGTGTTCGACTGCGCCTATGAGTTCCCCCTTGTAGAGTTACCTCGTTGTAATCTACACGGCTTATACTTCTCTCACTACGTCTCAAGTTTGACATACGCGCCAAAATAAATTCACTACTGTGTAGTTATAAATTTTATTACAAGTAATACAAGTCACAAATAATAATATGTACAATTAAATGCGTATATATACGCAACGTGGTAGATCACGCTGTTCAAAAACGCGCGAAAACACCTCGTGTTGTAAAATACGTTAGGTGCAGCGGCAGCTGCGACAGTAAAATCGTCCGAGGTTGCGGCAGCGACAACGGCTCCGTTTTCCGATTCGGCGGCTGGACGGGGCGGCGGTGGCAGCACATACCACGTTGATTCGAGTGCTTTTGCTTCGCCTCTTCTTGGCTAATTTTCTCAAATTAACCTACGCGAAAATGCAAATAAAAGCTCCTACTTATTGCTAGGTAATTTAAAAGCCACTTTTTAAATCTTTTATTGCGGATTTACCACCAAAAAGAAAAATAGCAAGCGTGTACGAGCTCTAGCGGCTCTCTATTTGTCTGTAGACAATAAGCAAAAAATGAAAAAGTACTTGACGTTAGGCGCCAATGTAAATATAATGATATTAAGTACCACTAGGTGATACTGCATAAGCTGAATACTCTGAGAATATTACTTACCCCGGCCAAAGGCTATACCAATTATATCACACAATAAGTAAAATGTAGTCACGTGTAAGACACTTTGTATTAAACGTAAAAGAATAAACACAGTTAAATACCTTTTAAGAAGGTTTATATGTATCAACACGATACTTAACACTTAACACTAATTACTTATAATTAAACACAATTAAAACTAATATAATACGCTTTCTTGCCAATTATGGCTATAATACACCACCGAGATTATATCGCGTCGACACGTCCGATCACTACGTACCTCAACAATATAACAATCGGCCGCAGCGCCGCTCCGTGGGCTTGTAGCCCTGTGTCGCGACGCGTGATCAGTGTTACCAACACATATACTTAATCCTATATAACCCTTACAGGTCCGGCATATCTCCCCTCTATCAAAACTAATTTTAATACGCTACGAGGTCGTCTGCTGGCGGATTTCAAGTCGTTTTGAAGCCTCCAGCCACTTTTTGAGAGGTCGTATGGTGTTTTTTGGAAAATTGAAATTTCCAAAATGTAGCTGGAAGCTTCAAAACGATTTAAAACCATTTGAAACCACCATGTAGTCGACTTCATATCGTATTGAAATTGGTTTGCAGAATAAATTTCAGGTTTCCAACTCGAGTTTGGTGAAATTTTGTGGGAATTTCGAGTTTCAAAAATCTGCTGGAGGCTCCAGAACTGCTTAAAACGGTTTGAAACAGTTCCCAATCGATTTGGCATGTCGAAAATAGGGTGTATCCCAAATTTCAGCTTTCTTGGTCAATTTAGTAAATTTTGATTTTTCCCCCCTCATTTTTGGCCTAAATTTCATTTTCGAAAATAATTTTTAAAAGTTTTTTGGTCGATTTCAAAACTTTTTCATGAAATAAGTATAGGTATATTTTTTTCGAGCAAAGTGAGCCAATGCGAATAATTTTTGGAAAATTTGGACCATTCTGGAGTGTCCAGCAATTTTTCAATTTTCTCTAGAAATTTCAAATCGTTCTAGAAAGGCTCCGATTGAACTTTAGCCTCAGCCCCTACAACTTTAGTCAATGCTCATTGAGCATCATGTCGATCGTTCCAGGTGGTTATAGCGAAATTCCAAGAGTGTGAGGTCAAAAGTGAATTTTTAATCAGTTAATAAATTCCAGAAAAAGTGACAAACATTCTTTGAAAATAAAATTTTGATTTTTTTCAATTTTTTGGGAAATCTAAAAATTGGTCAAAAATCTACTTTCAAGCTCACACTTCTGGAATTTCGTGATAACCACCTGAAACGATGGGAAGGGTGTCCATCAAGCACTCATCAGAGTTACAGGTGCCGAAGTTCATTTCTGGCCTTTTTAGAGCGATTTGAAATTTCTGGCGAAAAATAAAAAATTGGTGGAAGCTTCAAAATGGTCCAAAACTACTAGTTACTAGTTGTTGATGTGTGAGAGTTGAATTGAAGGAATTATTATTTACATTTGGTCCACTTTGCTAGAAAAAAATATTTAGCCCTAAGTATATTTCATGCAAAAGTTTAAAAATTAAAATCACCCTTAAAATAGCTGATTTTTGAATTTTTTAAAAATGAACAAAGAAAAATTTGTCGAAAATCCAAATCCCTTCCAATGGCTTCCAAAGTGATTTGAAATTTCTGTAGAAAATAAATTTAAAAAGTGCTGGAAGCCCCAGAATGACTCAAAATTAGTACCTAGCTGGTTGATATGGGAGTTGAATAAAGGAATTGGACACATTGGTTCACTTTTCTGAAAAAAAAAAACTTGATGCTTCATGTAAAGGTTTAAAGCCCTTAAAACAGTGTTTTTGAATTTTTGAGATTTTCAAAAATGTTACTCAGAGAGATATACAAGTACCCTTACAAGGGAACCTCTGGAGGTGTCATACTCCGATTTGAACGGGACCACGATTTTTGGAAAGAGCATAGTCTAAAACCCCCAAAACCAAATTTTCAGCTGCCCCAGTTCATTTTTCGATTTTTGGCGAATTTTTGAAAATTCAAAATTGACTGTTTTGGGCGATTTATGCTTTTTTTTTTAAAGTACGTACTTGATCAATAAAAATGGTCAAAATAAGTCCCAAAACTAATGTTAATTACCCAAATCCAAATTTCACTATTTCCAGCCATTCTGGAGCCTCCAGCGCGAATTTTCAATTTCTCCAGAATTTTGAATTTGCTCCAGAAGGCGTGAATACACAGTTGGGCAGCTAAAAATCGAGTTGTATATTATACTTGACCTGTTTAACGAGTTTATCCACATCTGAGCCGATTTTGAGAGTGACACCTCAAAAGTGGCTTTTTGACCAGCTTTTTTCAAAATTAAAAAATCAAAAAAATCAAAAGTTTCCCGTTTGTGTGGAAATTTTCGAAATTCACGCGAATCGCTGTAGTTTGTCCGAAACTAACCCCCCAAATCCAAATTTCACCATTTCCCGCCATTCTGGAGTCTCCAGCGCGATTTTTCAATTTCTCCAGAATTTTGAATTTGCTTCAGAAGGCGCGAATATGCAGTTGGACAGCAAAAAATCGAGTTGTATATTATACTTGACCTGTTTAACGAGTTTATCCACATCTGAGCCGATTTTGAGAGTGACACCTCAAAAGTGGCTTTTTGACCAGCTTTTTTCAAAATTAAAAAATCCAAAAAATCAAAAGTTTCTCGTTTGTGTGGAAATTTTCGAAATTCACGCGAATCGCTGTATTTTGTCCGAAACGAACCCCCAAATCCAAATTTCACAATTTCCAGCTATTTTGGAGCCTCCAGCGCAATTTTTCAATTTCTCCAGAATTTTGAATTTGCTCCAGAAGGCGTGAATATGAAGTTGGGCAGCTAAAAATCGATTTGTGCATTATACTCGACCTGTTTAACAAGTTTATCCACATTTGAGCCGATTTTGAGAGTGACACCTCAAGAGTGGTTTTTTGAGGTGTCACTCTCGCTCCAAAACGGCTGGAAATGGTAGAATTTGCGCTCCAGGGGTTAGTTCTTGAAGAAATACAGCGATTCGCGTGAATTTCAAAACTTTCCTCACAAACGGGAAACTTTTGATTTTTTGATTTTGGAAAAAGCTGGTCAAAAAGCCACTTTTGAGGTGTCACTCTCAAAATCTGCTCAAATGTGGATAAACTCGTTAAACAGGTCGAGTGTAATATACGATTCGATTTTTAGCTGCCCAACTTCATATACACGCCTTCTGGAGCACATTCAAAATTCTGGAGAAATTGAAATACCGCGCTAGAGGCTCCAAAATGGCTGGAAATGGTGAAATTTGGATTTGGGTAATTAATATAATTTTTGGGACTTATTTTGAACATTTTTATTGATCAAGTACGTACTTTTTTTGAAAAAGCATAAATCGCTCAAAACAGTCAATTTCGAATTTTCAAAAATTCGCCAAAAATCGAAAAATAAACTTGGGCAGCTGAAAATTTGGTTTTGGGAGTTTTAGACTATGCTCTTTCCAAAAATCGCGGTCCCGTTCGAATCGGAGTGCTAATTCAACTGTACTTAGACCTACTGTGAAGAGTAGAAGTGAAAAAATAAAAATATCTTCATCGTGTCTTTTCTCAGTTGAATAAATTTGTCGATGATTTTTGAACGCATCGATTTTCATCTCCTCTTTTTCAGAACTCAAGATCTTGAAACGTATGAAATTAATAGTTCTCTCATCCTCTCCTAACACTCAAAATCATTTCGATACAATAATACGAGTAAAAAAATGAAAAAAAATTCACCATTGAAAGAATAAATTTATTGAGTAACAACAAGAAAGAGAAAAAGAGGTTAAAAACTCGATTAAAAATAATTTAAAATAAGTAACACGAAAGTACGTATTATGTAAATTACGAAACGAATCTCGTAACACCGTACGCGAAATACATTTTACAAAATTGAAAAAAAAATTAACGAATCAACGTGATTTGAATTTCATATTTTTTTTTTCAATTTAAAATTTTAAAATATAAGTAATTTAAATATATACCTATACCTAACACTTCCAATCAAAAGCTCTACAAAAAAATGAGAGTTTCGGTAATAGGAATTTCGAGCCAGAAAAAAAAGAAAAAAAAGGAAACTATATTACAAACGTCGTAAGATTAAAAAAAGAGAAATATCTCTCGATATAACCGTTGATGAAGATAAAACTGAACATTAAGAATAAAAACCTAAAAACTAATCGGTAGCATCACAAATGTGCGAACTAACGATAATAAAAAAGTAAAAAATAAAAATGGCATCGGTCGTGAAAACTTGATGCCACATGTAACAAAAAAAAATTACGAAACACATCGATCAACTATGATAAATCGTTACAATGCGTCGATAATCCACGTATCACTCGAATCGTCGTATTGTCTAACGTAAATATCGACTTCTTCGTTTTCTTTGATATTCGTCTCATTTATACTACCTTCGTGCAATTTCACTCGGCTAGCTAATGGTAAATATTTAGTCAACGCGTCGGGCATTTTTTTCAGGTTTTCGATGTCACAAAATTCCCGATTACCGTAATCGATATATTCAACTTGGATAGGATTCGTGCTGATGATCCTGGCACGATACCATGCACCGTCGAAAAACGCCAAGCATTGAGAGTTCACTTCGGCGTGGTTCAATTCAGGAACATTATCGGCAATGGAAACGATATCTTTCAATACTTCGATAACCTTTTGAGAATCGGCAACGTAGAAGGTATTTTCACTTTGGATTGATCCGACCATCACTCGAATGGCATCGCCGGCTTTTAATTTCAGATCGGTTTCCGGCGCCGTGGTAATTTTAGGTTCTTGACTTCTGATCGGGCGCTTGGGTTGGTCGTTGGGGGGATTTGGTTTGAAAGCGACTCGTTTCTCGGATTCGTTGCTTTGGCCGTTGGGAACCGGAGCTGTGTCTTTAGGATCGGAATTTCTTCGGTCTGGTTTCTGGTACGAATACGATTGCTTCGAACCGGGTCTATCGTACGTATTTTGTTCGGTTTCTTCGTTTTCTGCGTTATATTTTGGAGTCGATTTACGTGGGAATGGGACACGTTTCAGGTCAGAGTTCCAGGGATCTTGTTGTTTACTTTCGACATTACCATTTGTGTGATCGTTATGGTTGGGCGGTTTCTGAGGCGCGGTATTTTGGAACGAACGACGATTTCCCCGATCTTTGTAATCGTTGTTTTTATTATACTTTTTAAACGGTACTTTATTGTACGATTTATCATTGGGTGCCGGAGGTTGACCGTCGATTTCGCTATTATCCATATTAGACTTCTGGAACGACGCTGCGTTTCTTTTATTTTTATCGAAATTAGAATTATGATAACTCTTCGAAGCAGGCGGCGTCGGAATATTCGGTACGTAATCGATACTCGGTTCATCTTTCATATCGGGTCCTTTGCCTCGGTAATTACAAGCTTCGGCGAATTCGTTCGTGCTGAATTTTTTATTCGCTGATTTACAATCTTTCATAAAATTTACTACCGTCGAAGCGATAGGATTACCGGTAGCTGGAACGTTGACCATAGGAGGTAAATCGAGGCCAGCATTCGCTTCGGATACTTTGATCAATTCGGCAACTTTGATACAAGTGCTGGTATGGAATCGCCATCCATCCAATGCACATTCGGTCTGACAAAACGCATTCTTGCACGAGATACATTGCTTAACGGTGATTCTTTTGCAAAACACGCAGTTCGGTGGAGTAAGAAAGGATACTCCGTTGGCTTGCTGAACGGCGGCTCCTATTCCGTTTAACATTTTCGTACTGACTGATTTTTCCGCCGCTAAGACACTGGCTGGTTTGAATATCTTGGGCTTAGCTCGGTTAACTCGGTATGGTTTATCGCCTTCTTCGATTTTTCGAATAGCTTCGAGTATACCTTCTTCGGTCGCGAAGTACACGAAAGCCCATTGAAAACCATTACTGACTGGGTCCGAAACAAAGGCATCGATAACTTCGCCGTACTGGCCGAACTCTTCCAACAAAGATTGTTTATCGAAACCGGTGACCGGGCAGACGTACAGCTTGTAGATAGAAGGTTCGTACCATTTTGGCGCCGGTGAACCCATCGTCGTGTTCATTTCGATCTGCGAACAAACAAAAAAGGTTTTAGTTGATTTTACAAGTACAAGTAGTCGCACAAGCGACGAGAATTAAATATGTAGGTAATAATTAACGATAAATAATGAGACAAAATTCTCGAAAAAAAATTTCGAGGTTTGGAGATTAAATTGGGCTAGAGTAAAAATGGACACATGAGAAAAAAATTGGCAAAAATGCGACTAAATTGTACCTACACGTGGCTAAAGCAACAGCTATTTCTTGGAATAAGTAATCAACGATTTTACAACTCAAGTACTAACAAAGGAACTTTTTGAACTCATTCTCTCCTATTAGTTGAAGAGCCTGCATAAGGATCTATTGCACCCCCCCGGTCGATCCTCCGGGACAACGTTTTTCTTAAAGAGGGAGTCCTAAGAAACATTTCTAGCCCTTGTACTCAAAAAAAAAAAGTGGCCCTACTTTCAAAATGGCCGACATTTTTTAATCCGTACAACGATAGATCGAAAGATCAGGCAAAAATTTATCACCTGTAAAAATTTCAAGTGCTAAAGTGTCTTTTTCGATTTTTGGTGAATTTTTGAAAATCAAATTTAGTCCAAAAATGAGGGAAAAAATCAAAATTTTACCAAATTGACCAAGAAAGCTGAAATTGGCATATACCCTATTTTCGACATGCCAAATCGATTGGAAACTGTTACAAACCGTTTCGAACAGTTCTGGAGCCTCCAGCAGATTTTTGAAACTCGAAATTCCCACAAAATTTCATCAAATGGAGTTGGAAAGACGAAATTCATTCTGCAAACTAATTTCAATATGCTACGAAGTCGACTGCAGGTGAATTTCAAGTCGTTTTTGGAGTCTCCAGCGACTTTTTGAAAATTACTGGAGCCTCCAGATGGAGATGGAAAGCCAAAATTTACTCTGCATTCCAGTTTTAACACCCTGTGAAGACGACTTCAGGTGGGTGAAAGTCATTTTGGAGTCCCCTGGAGTCTCCACCAGATTTTTGAAACTTGAAATTCCCACAACATTTTATCAAATACAGTTAGCAAGCTGAATTTTACTTCGCAAACTAATTTCAATACGATATGAAGTCGACTGCATGCTGGTTTCAAACGGTTTTGAAGCTTCCAGCTACTTTTTGGAAAGTTCAATTTTCCAAAAAACGCCATACAACCTTTCACAAAGTCGCTGGAGGCTCCAAAACGACTTGAAATCTACCTGCAGTCGACTTCGGAGCGTATTGAAACTAGTTTTCAGAATAAATTTCGGCTTTCCATCTCCATTTTTGTTGAAATTTTGGGAAATCTCAAGTTTAAAAAATCTACTGGAGGCTCCAGTAATTTTCAAAAAGTCGCTAGGGGGTCAAAAGCTATTCGAAATCCACCTCCAGTCGACTTCGTAGTAGCGTATTGAAATTAGTTTACAGAATAAATTTCGTCTTTCCAACTCCATTTTGATGAAATTTTGTGGGAAATTCGAGTTTCAAAAATCTGCTGGAGGCTCGTGCAATAGATCCTATATTTGAACAAAAAACTAAGCTACTCGTAGATCGAAAGAGCATGTTTTAAAACCCACTTCCAATTCCAAGTGCTCAGTTCTTTTTTTTTGAGATTTTTTGAAGATTTAAAAAATTCAAAATCTGATTTTCGAGATGATTTTTATTCTTTTTCATGAAATATAAATTTTTAAGCCAAGTAAGCCAACGTGAATTATTCCTTCAATAATTCAATTCCCAAGCATCAAGAAATACTGATTTGGGGCCATTCTGAAGCCTCCAGCGATATTTAATTTTTTTCCAGAGATTTCAAATCATTCTGGACTGGTTCTCAGAGATTCCCTAAAATACAATTACTTCAGTATAAAACTCCGAATTGTAATTTTTTCGAATGGTTCAGATTCTCAAATACTTACACTTTCCTCGAATCCTATTATCTCAAATGCAATAAAGTGGGCAAAAGTTCAACTTTTTTTTGCCAAAATTGCAAAAAAGATGTGTTTTTTTTGGATTACACTTCCTTAAAAAGTATCTTTTTCGCCAAAATTATTTTAAAAAATCTTATTTTTTCAAAATAAAAATGAGCAAAAAAAGTATGTAGAAGTCAAAATTTATTTTTCAACAAAATTGCTAAAAAAATTCCACTTAAACTATAAAAAAGACCCATACACGAGTATCAAAATTGCCAGAAAAGGCCAGTTTTTTCAAAGTAATATTTCCAACAAATTTCGTTTTTTGCCAAAATTGCAGAAATTTGTTTTCTTTAGATCAAAATTTCCAAAAAAGTTGACTGTTTTGTCGAAAAAAATCGTACTTTTTTTGTTTTGTCAAAACTGCAAACAAATGGGTGTAAATTCTCCACTTGAAGGAACGTTTTAAATCATTGATAAGTATTCTGCTCTAGTTAGGACAATGATCAAAATTTAAAATTTGAAAAAGTCTGACAAAACATCAGAAAATCATTTTAGAAGGTTTGATGGGTATAATTTTAGTAATTTCATTGATTTTTTTTTACGTGTGACATAAAGTAATATGTGAGAAAATCAAAAAGAAGACTTTTTTTTTTAAGTTTTCAAAAGTTGTTTTTTGTCAAAATTACCTAAAAGTTTTACTTGTCTGCCAAAATTGTAAAAATCCCATCTTTTAGCACTTTAAAAAGGACCCACGTTTTGTCAAATTTCCATGAAGTCTTGTTATTTTGCCAAAATGGCAAAAAAAAAAACGTTGCTTTTGGTTATTTTTACAAAATCTTGTTTTTTTTTCAAAATAGCAGAAAAAAATTCGTTAAAAATCACAAAAAAATTGCTGTTTTGCCAAAGTTTGCAAAAAGCACTACTTTTCAGAACACATAGCTTTTTTTCAAAATAACAAAAAAATATAATTTTTCATCTTTACAAAAAAAATTTGCTGTTTTGACAAAATTTGCAAAAAGCTTTACTTTTTTAGCAAAAATAGCAAAAATAGCAAAAAAAGGGCCATGTTTGGTAAAAACCTGATTTTTCCACCAGAATTACCAAAAAAAAAAAACGTGTTTTTTCAAGCAAAATTGCAGAAAGCACCATAAGAAAATTCGATTTTTCAAAAATCAATTGAAACTACCAAAAAATCATACTTAATTTTGTCCGTGTCTTGGGAAAAAAACTGCAAAAAAGACTTAACGTTTTGTCAAATTTGCAATAAAAAAACTTGTTTCTTTTCCTTAAAATTAAAATAGGTAAAAAATAAATGTTTTTTTTTGACAAAACTGCAAAAAAAATTGTTACTCATCAAAAATTTTGATTTTTTGACAAAATTTACTAAAGAAAGTTCCACATTTTACGTTTAGTAAAAATAACAAAAAATACCACGTTTGGTGAAAACCTGATTTTTCCACCAGAAGTGCCAGAAAGTCGTGTTCTTTCAAGCAAAATTGCAGAAAGCACCATAAGAAAATCAGATTTTTCAAAAGTCAATTAAAACTACCAAAAAATCCTACTATTTTTCTTTCCTTTAAAAAAAACTGCAAAAAAGACTCACGTTTTGTCAAATTTGCCATAAAAAACCTGTTTTTTTTTCTAAAAATTAAAAGTGGTAAAAAAATTTGTTTTTTGACAAAATTTCCAATTCTTTTTGACAAAATTGCAAAAAAAAATAGTTAATCATCAAAATTATCAAAAATTTTAATTTTTCGACAAAATTCGCTAAAAACTCCTACATTTTACGTTTAGTAAAAATTGCAAAAATACCCTGTTTTACATTTGAAGGCAAATTGCAGAAAATACCCTTTCTTTTGGTCAACAACAACATTAAAAGCAAAATTTTTGGTAATTTTGATGGTGAACATCACTGCTTTTTCACTACCTTTTCGCTACCATTTAAAAAACATTTTCAGTGCGAACATTCAAGAGCTGTTAAAAGTTCATAGAAATTCAAGAACTAAATAATACCTACAACAATATTACGAGTATTTTTGATTTCTCAGAAGTTGATTTTGTTGGCATAGTTTTAAATATAGTAATTTTTTATAAATTTTAGAGCTGTCGAAATTGTCAAAAAAAAGAGGAAATTTTTCCCTGGTGGGGCTTGGACACATTTAAGTAGACAGACTTGAAAACATTATCAGGCAGATGAAATAGCACCCGAAATTTTTTCCTACTCGACCTTTCGTAAATAAAATATTAAGATACTACGAATAATCAACCAATAACTTTTCTCAATTTTAAACAATTTGAGAAACTGCCTATTCGAGTTGGAAAAATTACTCTCACAGTCGACTTTTTTCCTTTACCCTCTTTCCAACAATTCTTTCACTGCATTTTCTACACCCCTCTCTATCGAATTCTCACATAATAATCCAACATTAAACACTCCAATAAGTAACCATCCATGAAAACGATACTCAATCTTTAGAGAAATTTTCAAAAAATGAGCATACTAATACATTTCTACGATAAGAATGCCACGAATTACGTACGAAGAAAATGATAAATTTTATCACATTCCTGAACCGAAGTACAATCGAACCCGTTCCAGATGCAGGCGATACAAAAACGTGAGAGAATTACGTCTAGAGCTGATATAACGCTGATACCGAAGTTTTGAAAAATGTGTATACCTATACCTAACAAACTAACGATCATGTATACCATTACATCTTGAAAAGAAACACTAGTCTACCCTTATGTTGGTATTTTGTCAACCCAACAAAATAAACGATAACGCTAGAACTGCCATCGTTTCATTAACTTGACTATAAAACTGACACCTGCACCGGATGCAAAACGAACGAATTAGACTTCGTGTTCATTACCTATTCAGAAAAATGTCACTGGAATTACATAAATTAACGCGGTACTCGTCGTTATTTCATTTTTGATATCGTTCGAATAAATTATTTGTTTTCGTTTCGTATCCATATACGTAATCTATCAATATAAAGGATTAAATTCTAGAAAAATTACCTCCGCAGGAACCATTGCAAATAGAACACTACGTTTTTTCAACAGATTAGCAATAAAAAAAACTGTATACGTCGCCGAAAAAGATTCACAGCACTTTACTCGACTTCGCGAAACCAACTAAACTAAATGAAACACATGCAAGCTAAGAAAAGAATCTGGTTTGTCTAATGTCTGGAGTCTCGACGAGTTACATGTCAACGGAAACGAAACAAAAAAAGACATCAGTTTCCAACTTAGGATATAAGAAAAGAAAACAAAAAGAAGGGATCACTTTCTTCCAGACGTGACTTCGCCACCTTATCAACATCCTATTGTAAATGTAAACCCAAGAAATTCTTTATTGTTTAGGGTGGATCGTAAAAAGAATGGTAGGGATATTGGTCATTTCAGGTAAGAAGAGTAAATAGAAAAAAATAGGACAGTATTGTTCGAATAAACCAGTTTTTTTTTTTGAAAAAATAACCTTTGACTAGATACCACTAATGATCAAAATAGGAATAAAAGGAAACAAAAATTAGAAAAATACTTCACGTTCGAATACGCACTTTAAATCCTACGAGCATGATGACGTAATACACAGTTGATAAAATATCATCATCACCGGTAAAATGTACGAAATCTACATCACACTTTCGAAGTAAAAAAATACATAAATTGGAATAATTGGATAAAAACTACACCCAAAGTAGGTAGAAGGTGAGGTGCACAACTACTCGTACATTCTACGAACACATGAATGCTAGATAACTCACCAGTCAAGAGGACTAGAGAGATAGTAATGCTAACAGATAAGGTTCTAAACGTACGTGAGGAAAAGTCAACAGAACGGATAACACATTGAGCACATGTGTTTCTGTATCTGTACAATAACGCGACCGTCACCTGCACAGAAAGCAAACTTCGTTCATCAGACCTTCACTATACTTCTTTCACATCTACGAGTTTGTGTTTCGTTTTCGTAGTCTGGGTGGGATCAAAAATCCAAAGTGCAATTTGAAAATCTATAGAATCGTTTCAGATACACGGATATATACAAGAAGAGTTACCAAAACGAAAGGCGATAAGATAACCTTACTGGAATGTTTCAATAGACAATCAGCTTTGGCCATAAGTCAATAGACTAAAAATAGAACAGATTTTAGTAAGCAAACCGAGTCTAGAGAATTCCATAGGACATAAACTTGGTTAAAATTATCACGTTGAGGAGAAGATTACAAATTCAATACGCTAATTAAATTACTTCTTCGTAATATACTCACAGCAGAATAGACTTCCGGTGATTCTTTTAATGACGAACAGAAAGAATCGAAATACCGATCTGAGCGGATAATCGAGTAACGAAACCTTCCACAAAGTAATCTCTGCACATATAATCACTGAAACAAGAGGACAAGACCATCAAATATCAACTCTGGTATACTTGGATGACGAGAATTTCGCAATCCAACGATAGAAAACATTTCGTATACTGACACGTGCAAATGGCTTAGGTTAATAATGTAATGTTTGGCTAAGACTATTACCTGCAAGTCATGAAAGATGAAGAAGCTTAGCTTTAAAACGTCATAAAACAACCATGGGTTATATTTTAAAACAAAAACTACAAAAATATATCCGTAGCATGAGATTTACTGTAAAATTTTAATTCTAACTCTTCCAACGAAGAAAAGAAATAGACGAAATGGACGATGTTTATCGCAAACCAAAAAGATAAGAAAATAAAAAAAAAATAAAAAGAGTCGAACGTTTGGGAAACGATTCAGTATCGAACGGTTTTTCACGATGTCGTTCGCTATTTGAATCTTTACAGTGTTGCATCTGTTTTATAATCAAAACAAGTCTAATTTTTCTCAAGAATTGAAATTTAATGATTTTTTTCTCGAAAAATTGCCAAAATAATAAAACATTATAAATATTTTTCACGTTTAACGAATGAAATAATTTATAAAATAATTCATCGACATTTTCAATCGAAATTACTCTAATTTCGCGAACTTCTGCAAGTCCACGAAACTTTACACATTCTAATCTCAATATTTTACAACACTGTTGCTTATCAAATTCAAAATTTTTTTTTCATAATTCGAGAAATTTTGAATTTATTATTTAAACCCTCATAATCGAATAAGTTCGACAGTTCGGTGTGAATTTTGCTTTCGCCGATGTACCTGCCGTGACCACGAACGCGATAAGTTCATCAGGTCATCATCGTGATTATTGGCTCGCAATTTAATCGCGTTTTCGTCTCCAACTGTTATGGGACTATTGAGCGAAGGCAAACCACTATCTTGGGAAGAAACCAAAGCACTAGCCGAACACGTAAGAAAACATGGCATCGTTCAGTTCATCAATCTGTACCATCGTTTGAAAGATAAACAAGGAGATATCTTGAAATTCGGCGACGAAGTAAGCGATCTCGAGAAATAATCCCTTAATACCCGGTGTTTCGGTATACTTTCCTAGTCAATCGCCATCTAGACGTTATGTATAATATTTCACGTTCTGTACCCTCAGGTGGAATACGTGATCGTTAAATTTGACCATGAAAACAAGGTAGCGAGGCTCAGTTTACGAGGAGCTGAGATATTGAAGAAGTTGAATGAAAAAGAAGCCTTGAATCCTGAGTACGTTCGGTTCATTGGTTATAGTCGGTATTACACGATATGTAGAACGTGATTATTCTTCAATACGTCTTATTTGTTCGTACAGTACCGTGAAGTCGTTATGGAGACCGGAATATGCAGCTTATATGATCGAAGGTACCCCTGGCAAACCATACGGTGGTTTAACTGCTCATTTCAACGTTGTCGAAGCCAACATGAGGTACAGAAGGGAAGAAGTCGAAGAGTTTTTGGAGAAAGATGAGATCATCATGAGTGTAACTACATTCCCAAGGTAATTTTAAAAATGGAAATGGAAAGAAAACCACTATAGTTTTGAATTCATCGTCGAATTTCAAATTCAAATGTAAAAATCACACATTATCAAAAATGTAATCGACGAATTTCAATAATTTATGCGAAATTTCCAACTAAAAGATTATCAAAATTGGCGTTATAAATAAACGTTACTTTTTATTTCCACAGTTCAAAATTCTTTAATGACATTGAAATTGCCTTCGGTAATTAAATGTTATTTATTATCTATATTTTCGAAAATACATAATCATTACATAATGACGATGTTCTTTTCATTTTTCTGTATAATTGATGATAGATAATACTGAAATTTTTTCGTAACTTCCTGTTGTATTAATTCCGAATCGATTTTCTCATTTTTTAGGTTAGGCTGTCCTAATTTCACGTCACCTATTTTCCAACCGAATCCGAACGAGGGTGCATCACATTCCTTATTTTTTCCTCAAGAAGCCATATTCTCGGATCACCCCAGGTTTGCAACGTTGACCAGAAATATCCGAATGCGAAGGGGTGAAAAAGTCGCCATTAATTTACCGAGTAAGATATTCCAACTATACCTGTAGCTCTTCGTGTCCGATGAATTGTTACACTCGTCACCTAAAACTCATTTTTAATTCACGAGTTACGAAATGTCGCGCAATCATGATTCGTGAATAATTTAAATGGATGAATCACCTATTGTACATATTTCGAATTCTGATGTCATTTTTCGATTACGTTTAGTTCGAAAATGAAACACCAGGATTAATTTTTAAGTTCTACGACATTATCTAATATGAACGAGATGCTAATGCTTTGTTTTAGTTTTCAAGGATAAAAACACTCCTTCGCCGTTTGTCGAAGACTTACAAGCTTTGGGAGATAATGGAGAATCTGCGAAGGCAGCTTTACCAGATCACGTGTATTTGGATGCGATGGGATTTGGAATGGGATGTTGCTGTTTACAAATCACTTTTCAAGTTGGTTCAATTTTCTGATTTTATTCGATTTGAATAATTTATCGTTATAATCGATCGGTATTTAATTTTTCAGGCGTGTTGTATCGACGAAGCTCGCAAACTCTACGATCAATTGACCCCTCTGTGCCCGATTCTGGTTAGTTTCCTCTCATCAGCTGGTCCCCATCTTTTTAAATTTTTTTTAAAAAATATATCCATGTAATTAATTTTGTTTGTATTGTATTATGTAGCTCGCAATAACAGCAGCTTCTCCGGTATTTCGTGGCTACTTGACAGATACCGATTGTCGATGGTCGGTTATATCAGGCTCGGTGGATTGTCGAACACGCGAAGAAAGAGGACTAGAGCCATTGAAAAACAACAAATTCGTAATTCCTAAATCTCGCTACGATTCTATCGACTCGTATTTATCTTGCGAATCCGACAAGTAAGCAAATCATTCCAACTACTCATCTGTTTAGCTTTAGAATCAATAATCAAGTTCGTATTTATTGCAGATTCAACGATATACCTTTAATCTACGATCAAGCCATATACAATCAATTGAGAGAGAACAACATCGACCACTTACTCGCTCAGCACGTAGCTCATCTTTTCATACGCGATACGGTTTCGTTATTCGGTGAAAAAGTTAACCAAAACGATGAAGTGGATACCGATCATTTCGAGGTGAATAAAAGAAGACATGCTCCACAGGGCTGTATTCTAAAATAATGGATGTTCGATTCCTTCGGTATTTTAATTCATTTCGATTACACATTACCACACATTTGCCTCGGTCGATTATATCGATACTTGAAAATACTCGTATTTACTCGTCAAAATGTACTCATCATGTTGGTAATCTTGGTACTGCAATTTGAGTGCTCATTTTAAACTAACGGTGTATGGTGTTTTTTTGTCTTATGCAGAATATTCAATCGACCAATTGGCAGACTATGAGGTTCAAGCCGCCTCCTCCCAACTCCAATATTGGTTGGAGAGTCGAATTCAGACCGTGTGAAAATCAGTCGACCGATTTCGAAAACGCAGCTGTTGTCTGCTTTATCGTCATGTTAACCAGAGTTTTGTTATCGTATAATATCGATTTGATTATACCAATTAGTAAAGTAAGTTTATGCCAACATTTTGGAAATTTTAATTTTATTAATTTTGAAATTTGAAATTTGAAAATTTTTTCCTACGAGTTGATTGCAAAGAAAAATCCCTTCGATTTTGAACTATACATTTTAATAATTCATCTGTGGTGATTCTCTTTCTTACCCCCCCCCCCCCACCCCACCAATATTTCAGCTGCTCAAATTGATTTTTCAATTTATTGTCAAATTTTTGATAATCCAAAAGAGGTAATTTTCTGCTTTTTTAAAATGTGCTTTTTCAGTAAAAGTGATTGAAATTATTAGCCCTCAAGCTGATATTGATTCGTCCAAATCGATTTCCAGCAATTCTGTGCAATTTTTGATCTCTCCAAAATTTTTGCATTTCTCCAGAATGAGCAAAATTCAATTTGGGCAGCTAAAAATCGTGTTCTGGCTTATTCTCGATCTGTTTGATGAGTCGAATCACAAATGAGGTGATTTATTTTTGGATCTGCGTTTTTATGAAAATGAAAAATTTCAAAAAGTTCTGTTCGGAGGAGGATTCTTGAAATACGTACGAATGACTATGTCTTGCCTGAAACCCGCCACCTCCAAGTACAAATTTCACCATTTTAAATCATTCTGAAGCTTCCAGAGTAATTTTCGATTTTTGAGGGATTTTTGAATTTTTCTAGAAGGAGATGAAATTCACTTGCGAGGAATTTTTTTTCCAAGACTTTGGCTCTGATTCGAATGTAACTTCTGGTTACTTTTTCAAAATTACCCAAAAGTCAAGTTTAACCGAAAAATTGAAAAAAAAAAGTATCGTTTTTTCGACAAAGATTATCTACGATGAAGTATCATTTTCTCCCATCAATTGACAAAAAGTTCTACTTTTTACTGAGATTGTCAGTCTTGCTTACTTTTTGCCAAAAATTGTCAAAAATACTGCTTTTCAAAAACTGACAAAACTTTTCATTTTTTGCAAAAAATGTTTAGTCTTACTTTTTTTTTCACAAAATTGTCCAAAAGTCTTGCTTTTTTCCAAAAATTGCAGAAAATTCTCGTTTTGCTAAAAATTGTCATAAATACTATTTTTCAAAAACTGACAAAACTTTTCGTTTTTTGCAAAAAATGTTTAAGTCTTACTTTTTTTTCACAAAATTGTCCAAAAGTCTTGCTTTTTTCCAAAAATTGAAAAAAATTCTCGTTTTGCTAAAAATTGTCATTTTTTTGCAAAAAAAATTCGAAGTCTCGTTTTTTCCTAAAATGTACCAAAAGTCTCGATTTTTTGCCAAAAATTTCCAAAAAAAAAAACCGTCCTCTTGAGGTCAGAAGTTCGCCTTTTGCCGAAAATAGCAGAAATTCTCATTTTGATGTGAACAAACTCCCTAAATATCTCGCTTTTTTACCAAAAAGTTTCCAAATAGTTCAACTTTTTGAAATGACTAAGTAACCAAAACTTTTCAATTTGTGTTTTTTTTTTTTTTTGATTTTGCTGTTTTTTCTATAATTTTTTTTATATTTAAACTGTTTTGCTGACGTTTTATTAGGTCTTTTGAGATTACTTTTTGGAGCTTTTTTGGTTCCTAAAGTTACTTGGAAAAAATTGAGTACTAGACTTGATTTCTCAATTTTAACAAATTTTTGATTTTTTGAAGATTCAAAATTGATTTTTTCGGCGAAATAAAAATATGAATATTTAATTGGTAAAAATGATGAAAATTTGTAATAAGTACCTGTATTTTGCCTAAAACCAACCCCAGAATCTGGATTTAGACATTTTGAGCCATTCTAGTCCCTCCAGCACGATTTTCGATTACTGCAGAATTTTCGAATGTCTCCAGAAAGCGTGGAAATTAATTTCAAGTAATCAAAAATTGTTTGTCAAAAAAACATACTCAAGGGCCAGCCTGAAAATCGACCAAAAAGTAGATATACTCGTTAATCAGGTCGAAGATACGCCACATCTGGATTTTTAGCTGCTCAAAATAATTGCTTGGCTTTCTAAAGAAATTAAAAATTTTTGAAGAGATCAAAAATTGCGTAGAAGGCTTCAGAATGGTCCGAAATGGTGAAATTCGGTTCGATGTGTGTACAATTTTATTTTTTTTTTTAACATGAATTGCCAAAAATAATCAATTTTGAATTTTCAAAAATTCACCAAAAATCATAAAAATTAATTTGAGCAGCTGAAATTTTGGTCATGGGGTTTCAGACCATGCTCTTTCCAAAATTCGCGGTCAAGTTATCAGTCTTCATGGTTTATTAAAATTTTCCAACATTTCGAATCTTCGGTTCATTTTTACGTTTCATTTCAAAAATTTTCTCAAAAAAATGGCGTCAAAAGTCGAATTAAGTGTATTTTTTTACAGGGGAAAAATCAATCTCACTAATTTCTTCAATAAATTATTCGTATATTCTTATTTCTCAAATAAATTGTGTATTATTTCGTTTCAGGTCGACGAAAATTTAAAAAACGCTCAAAAACGAAACGCAATCAACACGGAGAAATTTTGGTTCAGAAAATACATCAATTTATCGAGCAAAACATGTCCAAATTTATTAAGCGATCCTGCCTTTAAAAATATGAATTTTACTCCCGAAGATTCCGAGCCTGTATACACACAAATGACAATAAACGAAATCATCAATGGAAAAGTAAGTTGTAAAATTCTCTCATTGTCTACATACCTTTTATTTATTTTTTGTTTTTTTACGTATAATCCTCGTATTATGTGTTTCAGGAAGGTGAATTCCCAGGTTTGATACCGCTTCTGAACACTTACCTTTTTAGCATGGAAATAGACGCAGATACGCATTGCACAATTCAACAGTACTTGAGCTTAATCAAAGGACGAGCTTCAGGTGAAATTCTTACGACCGCTGGTTGGATAAGGAAATACGTCAGGGAACACCCCAGTTACAAGTTGGTTTCATTTCGAGCTCCATTTTCAACTCATGTTTATTTTCCTTTTCGAGAATAATAAAATCATTGCATTTTTTTGTATGTGCAGATTCGATTCGGTCATCAGCGATGAAATCAATTACGATTTATTGAGAACTTTACACGATATTCAAACCGGCCAAATCACTTGTCCAGAGTTACTCGGACAAACCTTAGGGGTTAACTCGAAGACTCAAGATAATATACCTACCTCGGTGGTAAAAGCGTACTGTCCCGATGGATGTAAACCATAAAGAAAACCCAAGTGTTTGAGTTGATTACGAACACGTTAATGTTATAGTTAACTTTTATTTTATTTATTTTTTTATCGTGAAACAATTCTATATAAATTATTATTTTGTTACAGGTTTTAATAATTTTTTAAAAATGTATTTTACGTTGTTATATATTTTACCTTCACAAAGGTTCTTCACCGTTGTACTTCGTATTATTTCATCGTTTTAAATGTTACGTTTATAATGGAATAATATATTTAGAGCACTCTCGTTAAGTTTTGTTGTATTGGATTCACTGCGATGGGTTCGGGTTGACCGGATACTACCAATTAGCATCTTTGAAGAATGGTTTGGCGATTTAGATTCGGAAGAAAGTATTCGATGAAATTTTTAGTGGATTTGATTATTGATCATTTTTGAAAGATGCTGTTAAAAATGTAATGATCAAATAGTAATAAGAGCAATTTGATTTGCTATGAATTAAAGTGGATTAAATTACAATAATTATGGGCAAAGAAATTCGATCGATTTTTTAAATTCTGTCTTATTAAAAAATTGCTCAAAGTGATTCTAAACCAAATTCATTTGCCAATTTTTTCCAATCTGATTCAAAAATAAAATTAATTTTAGAAATTTAATGGTGGTAAAAAATAGCAAGAATTTCAAAATTGAGTATTCCTCGTATTTTATTTTTCTGAAAATTGTTGAGCTTGAAATTTTCTATCTTTAAAGTCGTTTTTTTCTCGGAACCCAAAAATTCGATTTTCATGAAAAAAAGTGAACACCAAAATTGAAAAATCAATTTCTCTCACAAACAAGGGTTCTGATAAAAAAATTGTTAGATGTAAAATTTCTTATCAGTGTAGGTACTTAAATTATTTTTTCACGATAAATCTAGGTTTTTGAGTTATTTGCGACAGAAAATATAAAATCAACTTTTCAACTTTCGACAAAAATATCTCGAAAACCAAGTTTTGTAAAAAAAAAAAACTACTGACAAATAAAATATTCCAACAGGTAGACAAATTTTAAAATCAAACAAAGCCAAATCGAAAGATCACCGAGTGCGTAAATCACTAGTCAAAATTTCAGGCGCTGAATGACAATTTTCGAGTTTTGACAAATTTTTGAGAAACAGTGTGACAAAAATTCACTTGGACCCTTAAAATTGATTGGAAACGATTCCAAACAGTTTCCAATCGATTCTGAATTTCCAGATAGCTAATTTCTAGTCCAACAATTTTGGTTTCATTCATTCTTTCATAGAATAGGTACCCAGTTTTTCCACAGAATGGATTTTTAATGGTGAAAAATTACCAAAAATTATTGTGAAGATTGAAAATGATTTGCTATTGAAGAAATTTCAACTCTCAAAAATCTGCTGAAGGCTCCAGAACTGCTCCAAACGGGTTTTAGCTTTCCTACTTCATTTGGTAAAATTTTGCAAAAATTTCATGTTTCAAAAATTTGCTAAAGGCTTCAGAACTGCTCAGAACTGTTTGAAACCATTTTCAATCGTTTTGGAGGATTTTAAGTAGAGGACATAGCAAATTTTAGCTTTCTGGGTCAATTTGGTAAAATTTTGATTTTTTTCTTTTTTGGCTTAGGTAAATTTGATTTTCAAAAATTTACTAAACACCGAAAAATGAACTTATAAGCTCCTGAAACGCGACTTTTAGCTTTACTTGGATGAAAAAATTTACTGCCAGTTGAGAACTCTTCCTAGTGGGATTCAACAGGAAATTTTCACGCTCAACAGTTTTGGTTGACTCCAATTTTTATATGTAAGTACGTATACCTAGCCAAAAAATATGATGAAAATTCGAGAAAAAATCTTTTGAGAAGAAATTATTTTAGAATTAACTATTGAAATAAAATCCAGTTCACTAATCCTTGAAGGTCTGTGTAAAGCTAAGTGCAAAATCATTTAAGTTACGAAAAATTCAAAAATGAAAAAAAAAACAAATTCAGTATAATTTTAGCAATATATTCATTCATAGAAATCCTACTCTGGACTTCAAATAGGTAAGATAAAAATATTTTTTACTCCAGTTTAGAATAAATTCCCAACACACAAAAAATTGTTCCAATGCAAATTTTGAAATACATAAATTCCTATTTATGGCAATTCTCTTCAGTTGTGATAGGTACTTAAAATGATTCAATTTTATGGATTACTTTTCTAAGCTTGGAAAATCTTGAGGTTTATTAATTAATAT
This sequence comes from Planococcus citri, assembly GCF_950023065.1. Classification (NCBI taxonomy): domain Eukaryota; kingdom Metazoa; phylum Arthropoda; class Insecta; order Hemiptera; family Pseudococcidae; genus Planococcus; species Planococcus citri. The sequence continues at coordinate 72,549,920 of NC_088679.1, read as the reverse complement.
TCTTTGAAATTTTGATGTGAATAGGTACAAAAAACCTTGAAATTAAATTTCAGGGAGTTTTTACTAGGACTAAAGAGTATTTTTTTGTAGGATGTGTCAAATTCGTTCTCACTATAGGGAACCTCATATTCTCTCCTACAGGAATTTTGATGAAAAGTAGCTCCAATAATACTTACCTAGATCCTTGAGCTGCCAATTTTAAATTCGAGGCTTATGGAGTAAAAAAAATAAGTTGGTTGTCTTAAATAAAAAAGAAAATAAATGTTTACCCTATACGTGTGAAAAATAATTTCACCACTAGATTCCTCAAGCCAAAAAAGCAAATAATGAAACATCAGCCTGTTGTCTTTCTTAAAAATTGAAAGAGGCTAGAAATGCTTTCATTTTCACTGACAAAAATCCAGTTTTTTTTTTCATAAATAAAAATGTCACTGTGTAATTGTCAAATGATAATAATAGAAAAATTAAATGAAATTATTAGGTACCTACCTAGAAAAAAAATCAAAATTTCACCAAATTAATCTAGGAAGCCAAAATTTTGTATAATACTCTATTTTTTACTGTCCCCTCGATTCGATAGTAAACGGTTTCGAACCGTTTTGAGCCAATTTGAATCCTCCAGCAAATCGTTGAAAGTTGAAATTTCCATAAAATTTTACCATTTTTACCCAATGAATTTGGAAAGCTGTCACTTGAAATTTTGGCTGGATGAATTTTTTCGTGCTTGTTCGATTGCTAGCTTTGTCTAGTTCAAAAATTTTTCTGTTACCCTAATGTGGATATCTCCCTCGTTAAAACTATGACTTGAATGATTTGAAATTTGAATCATTTTTCTTCAAAATCTCAGGAAATAATAGTTCACTAGATCCCGGAGTGAGAATATAGCAACTCAAACAATGCAAGTGTAAGTTAAGTTGTCGACCCAAAGAAATGAAGGGACAAAGTTATCCCTGCTGATTTTAATAATTCATAAATGTAAATTGAATTGAATCTAATGGCGCCTTGTCACAGAATTTTGAGAGAAGCATAAAAAATAGAATTTTTAATTCCAGCCCATTTTTAGAACTGAAAGGAATATAATTATTTAAAATTTCAAGAGTTATTTCAAAATAAAATAATTTAGTGTGCTGTAAATATAGCTAACTTTTCTTTACTATTTTTTTTTTTTTTTTTTTTTTTTTTTAAGAAAATGATAGGGTGCTTTTTTTTCTTACAGTCCAATCATTTCAACATTTCCAACCTACCCAAACACATCTCCACACAACTCAATACCACAATCATCTCAACCCTCACTCACCTATCAGTAAATTCCATTCAGTCAATACCTCGTCTCGAGAAAATCGAGAAACAACTCCCTTTTTTCCAATCTACGAAATAGCTCCACAAAATCACACATTGGGCCGCAATAATTTCCTACACTCTGTGACCAAAATCATACCCAAGAGTGAAATTGTCTTTACATCTGAGCAAAAAAAAAAAGCACATAGAAAGATACGAGTATCAAACCACTGGAAGGCATTCTTATATATTCTCGAGTCCCCCTTTTGAATTAAGCTCATCGATGTGTAAAAAGCTAGACCATAAAATCTCTCATCTTGATAATGTTCTGCATTCGCATTTCGGAGGCATTTGGTATTTGTCAATTCGTTATAATCATATTTTTATTACAACTGGGGTTTTGTGTACATACAATCATACAATACGTATTACTCGAGTAGGTATAAGTAGTTACAAGTAAAGTTCACGAACAACAAAAAAAAAGAAGTAAACTTATTCTTATAGGATAAGATAACGTAACGTAAAATTGCATAAGCAATCTGTGTGTGTATTTTATTGCATCGTTGACAAAGGGTATGCGAACTCTCGACATTCGAATGGTCCGCACATGTACGTTTTACTATCCAAATTTAGTAACGATATATTTTACGATACAAAATACAAGACTGTATACTATGTACGAGTAGTTTGACTTATAGCGACGAATTATTACAATCACGAGTTATTCCATTCTATACTATTTAGACTAAGTATAATTAATGCGCAGCTATCTAATTGAAAATGTTTTCTTTGTGTTTACGTTATTTAAAAAGAGAAAATCAACCTTTGAGATGATTTTATATTAATGTTCAACGAAGACATACAGTTTGACTAATAAAACGTATTATAAGTAACAGGTTTGTAAACTAATGAAGGTTAAAATGACGGGTAATTACCAATTTTTCTACATAAGAATGAGTAAAAGTCTAACTCTTTTTAGAGATTATTTCCAATCGGAGTAATTAACAAACTCGAAAAATTTCAACGGATTAAGCCCGAGGTATTTTAAAATCCTGGTTTACAATATTGGTACATATTTTCAAAAGTCATTGATGGCCTTTGACAATTTCACTAACCGGAACTGGAGGATTTACGGTAAAAAGATCACAAATGCGTGGATATTTATAAAAATATACTCTCTTATTGGTTGTTTAATTGATTTGAAAATATTGAAAAGAGTAGCCTATCTATAGACGTAGGTATGTATTTCGAAGACCAGTATTTCGCAAGGTCATACTTACAGTGTCATTTTGGTAGGTATCTTTTTTTAAAAGGCACTGGCAGTCTTTTTTTTTTTTGGAATTGCGCCGAATTTCTATACCTGCGATTGTTAAAATATCGATTCTTTTTTCGCATATTATATATTTTTACCTGAAAAGGTTTTTATATTTTTTGGAATTAGATCTTTGGTCGTTGAGATTTTAAAAAGATGATGAAAGAGAGAGTGTAAGCGGGTGAAAAAGATTTCGACCCTTTCGCACCACCATGGTCAGGTGTTTTGAATATATTTCCATCGTGTATAGGCCTATATATGTGGCCCTTTTTATGTATTATTTGACAAAAACCCCGAAAAATTTTAGCATCTGCGTTCGTGCGAATTGTGGTGTTTTTTCCAATAGCCATGCCGCGGTTTGCAACAATCGCCAGTTCATGTAAACACTCGTAACCCTTCTTGTGAGCATTCGGAAACAGTGGTTCTCATTTCTTGGAATTTACATTCGGTCGTTACCTATACTTAAACGAGTAATTATTTTGTTAAAATCACTCGTCGGGTATGATTTCCTATATGCAAGAGATGAAGGGCTACGTTTTTATTTTAAACCAAAGTCGAAATCGTCACCTTCTTTATTACGTACAAATTGTTTTTTAAATCGACCGTATAAGACAGTAGAACAGCAAGTTGTTCTTCGAGGCTTTACTTCGAATAGTATTGCTGTGGTAGGTCTAAGTCTAAGCATTCGATGGTAATTATTCCCGAAAATCCAAATCGACAGTCGACACTTGAACGAGTCGAGTTTAGTTTTTCAACCCCTTTTTAAAACTGGTAGCAGATTGGTTTTTGGGCTGTCGAGGTTTTTATTAAAATGCATCATAATCTGCTCGTACTCCCACATAGCCTATACGTATGTATATATGAGAATACAAAATGGTGTCCAATTTTAGAATTCACAAAAGAACCACTGTTCTATTCTAACCCCTTTGTTACCCGGTGAAAAGATCGATTGGTTTTCAAACATCCTGTCAACGTTCGATTCGATTGCATTGCAAAAATTCAGCTCGAGATGTGATGTGAAAAAAATATTTACCATGTTGCCATCGATGTATTTGAGGTTTTTGTCTAATGTGTATTTTCATCGATTTAGATCGTTGACGAAAGGACATTGTGTTTTGTAATATTTGATTTTACTATACATAGGTAGGTAAGTATTTTATGTAGCTACACCTACCTACCCAATACTTTTTTGTCTGATTTTTGAAAACTAGAAAAATAATTCTCTTATGAAACTATTAAAAATGGAAAAAATTACCAATTTCTGCTATACGTCACTTATTAGTTATTAATATCTGAAGTAGATTTTCAAAAATCATGTTTGACTTTAGAAAACTTGGAAATGAATCAATGAACAATAAAAATATTATAGGAATGTTGATCTTTTAAAAATAATTTTCTAAAATTTCAGCAGACTTTTGAAAACTGAAAAATGTTTTTGATCAATTTTCAATATTTTTTGTACAAATTATAGGTTTAGGTACAGGGTGCCCAGAAATATTGTGTACCCTAAAGAAAGTTTTTTATTAAAAACATAGGTTGGCAACATGAACTAAATGCATATGATTGATGGAATGTTATCACCTCGGTCTAGCAACCAATCATGTGCTATCATTATTATCAGTCAGTGTGATCAACCAAAACATTTGGCAGAAAACTTTTTTAAGGGTTCACGGTATTTCTGGGCACCCTGTAGGTAAAGTACCTACAAATGATAATAATTTCATCCTACTTTCAAGAACAAAATGGTGAGAATGTGCTCAAAAAGTACCAACTACTAAATTCATAGGTGAAGGTGCTGGAATGAATTTTTATAGGCAACCCTTGCAGCGTGCTTAACATAACTTGGTGCATCATGAGCATTTGTTTAAAGAAATTCTCGAATTATGTAAAGAGTTCCGAGTTTGATAATGTTGAATTTATTCATGTTTTTGCAAGAAAGCGTGAATTTACAAACATTGTTGCCAACTCTTTGACCAAAAAGGCAGTCTATACAGTCAAACAAAATAAGCAAAAAATCCTCAATATGACTCCACACCAGCCATCAGGTGATTGAAACTTTCATTCGTGAAAAACGCAGGCTTAAGAAAATTGAAGAAGAATATTATGCCTTCAATAATAAAAGTCATCCTGACCCAATAGGCAATATTCTTTCAAAAAGGCGACTGGGTCCTCATAACCAATCATCGAGGTAAGAGACGAGGTGGTTTTTTGAACAAAATAGCCGTGAGTGAGAGAGAGAAAATGATATGAAATATGAGTGACAAAGTAAGTCTTCATCAGATATACCTAGTTTTATGTCATCTCATGCAGGCCCGGACCCCATACCACCGAGTTACCAAGAAAATCTCGGTTGGCTGTGATGTATTTGGGGGGGGGGGTGAGGTATAAAAACTGGGTCGCTTAAAAAATTTCTGAATGAATTTTTATGCTCAGTGTCCTGCACTTTAAAAAATGGGATAAAAAAATTTGGCTGATTAATTGAGGAGCCCAGAATCAGGGCCGCTAAAAAGGGATATCTCAGTGGACCACTAAATTTTCAGTGTTCTAGGGTCTGGCCCTGGTCTCATGGGGATGGAATAGGATAGGAATGGTTTTTTAGATCTGACAACGCTTCATCTGGGCTTTATCTTTGTGGAGAAAATTAAGCACTTGCTGAAGGTTTAAATCAAAATTGACCTAAAACAGGTAGTTTTCACAGTGAGAAAGAGTGAAAGGGAAATGAGGTAATTAGTCACATCTGGTTGATTTCGTTTGAAGAAAACAATGAAAAAGTTATCTAAAAATTTGTCATAAAAACATGTTTTTGAATTTTTAAAATTTTCAAAAATCACCCAACAATCCAAGGAGGTGATGAATTCTGAAATTTTTGTTGAGGAGATTATAGGATAAGTATTATGCTTTATCAGTCTAGATTGTTTCTGATCAAACTGAAACGTGTCCGTTCAAAGGATCTTCTCTTACAAGAGAGGTTCCACAACTGGCAAAAAAATTGAAACCAGACACAGCTACACCTAAGAAAGACTTCAAGAGCTGAAGTGCATTTTTCGAATTTTTGAAAATTAGAGGTTTAAAAATGAAGGGAAAAATCAAAATTTTACCAAATTGACCTAGGAAGCTGAAATTTGGCATAATACCCTATTGTCGATCCTCCAAAGCGATTGTGAATGGTTTTAAACCATTTTGAGCTTACTTCTGGTCTAGTCATATTCTAGAAATTCCACATATTAAATGTGATAAAAATCCGTGATTGAAAAATTGAAAAATGTACAATTCTGAATTGGCAAAAACTGATTTTGAAAAAATACTCGCTGAAGCTGATTTCGATAATCTTTATGGCACTTTTGAAAATCTGGAATTTCCATAATACGACTGGAGGCTCCAGACCATCTTGAAATCATCTTCAATATGTAAATTTTAGCCTTCCACAAAATTTCATGAGGTATAAAATTTTGTGAAACTTTCAACTTTTAAAAACCTGCTTTACGTCTTATGTAGGCTTCAAGTTGATTTTTTGGTGGGGTGGGGTGGGGTGGGGGAAGTTGGGGTCAATAATTAGATACTTACATTATTAAATTTCCTAGATCATTTTTTTTTTTTGGAAAAATTTTGATTTCTCTCCATTTTTGACTCAAATTGCATTTTTGAAAATTCACCAATACTCACATTGATACCTACTGGTTAATTTAGTTTTTCAAAAAGAAACATAAAAAGGTTAAAAATTGATAGAATTACGAGTAAGTACATCATTTTTAAGCTTTTTGAACTTTCATAAATTTCCCAAAAATTTAGAAATATACTTTGGTACCTCAAATTTTGGCAACATTTGTTCAAGGCATCTTATCTTTAGAAAAGACGTTGATTCTGGGTGGTCAAGCAGCTACTTATTTTCACGCAAACCCTGATAGAATCGAAGAACTTTAAAATTTACTCCAAAACTTTTCAAATTGAAAGTTTTCCAAAAATTCAAAAATTTATACCTACTTAAGTACTTATTGTGACATTTATAATTTTTGAAATTTCTAAGAATTGCATGTTTTCTGCAGTAGGTAGGTAATGTAAACATCAATTTGAAAAAAAAAAAACAAAAAAACTATGGATTATATGTTTTAATAAAGGAACGTTCCCATACTTATAATTTTTTTGCACAACTTATTTCGCATCAACTCGACCCAAATATGAGGTCAGATCCTGTGATTTTGTTCCAGATTTTTCTGACAAGTTTCCTTCGAATTTCGACTTGATTTTTAGCTTCAGATGATGTGGAATAGCACAAAACTAACATTAGAGATACCTATACCTAGGTCGTTGGTAATTGAAGATGAGAAATAGCTTCAAAAGAGGTACCTATAATCATTATTATTTTGTTTGAAATCGACAAATTTTACAATTCAAATGAAATTTTTCGAAGAATTTGGAGAATTGCGGTGATTATGAACGTCAGTCGAGTAGATTTGAGTTTTCAAAAAATTAGGAAAACTGACTATAAAAATCGGAAAACTTTATAATTTTGATGACTATTCAGTGAGATTTGATTTTGTTTAAATTTTAGGTACCATCAAGTTTGAAAAACTGCCAAAGGTCTTAATAAATGCTCAAAACTTGACTGAGTTCCAAAAAATTCGTCAAGTTTTTCAAGTCATCAGTTTTCAAAAGCGTTTGGCCTTACTTCGTTCCAGAATTGGAATACCAAAAATTTAAGAAAGAAAATAGAAATTATTTTTTCAAGTCATATGAATACGAGTAGTATTTTATCTCTTATTCTACTGCAAAACCTCGTCATTTTATTCGACAAAGCTGGTATTTTTTTTATGCCAGTTGGAAAATTTTAGTCTACATCTCATAAAAATACCTCCACTTTCGTCTCTGCCTAGTTTAAAAACGTTCGCAAGTCTCTGGTAAGTGATATTTAATCAATGCTGCGTATAGAAGAACAAGGGTTATAGAATCACATTACGTAGTTCACATTCCCTTTCAAGTTGAAAAAAATGTTATTTTAATGAAATGAAAAAAATCAAAGACGATGGTTAATTTTAATTAGGTTATCTTTTCCGCAAAAGTTAAAAAATAATCATCATTCATTAGGTAAGCATTCGCATAAAATCAATAAAATTAGAGGTAAAAAAATGAAAAATTGATAAAGTTGATCATAATTTACTTCCTTGTGCTTGCAATAATCTTTTTATTCGGGTTTGAATTTGATAATGTACCTACCTATACTTAAACTTAACTAAATTAAGAAAATACGTGTGTGCCTTTCTACCAAAAAAAAAAAAAAAAAACTGCTCGTATAATTGTAAGTTTAAATTTTATCAGTAATTATGAAATTATCTGTCGAGTCTTTGTAATGCGGCAATTGGTGTGGTACTTTTTTTAATAAACATTTTTCGTCTCTATACAACATGCACTTTGTACCTCGAATACTGATTTTTAGTTTTTAGTTCTATTCGACAGAACAATGATAACATAATGATAATTATAAAAAACGAGCACATAAAAAAATAACCAAAGTACCTATACAGACCATAACACTATACCTAAGTATATTATTCGAGTATACCTACCTACAGTTTTAAAAAAAATCAAAATCGTGTTTCATTTCGCAGATGTGTATCGTATTATAGTTGGGTTAGTTTAGTTCGTAGTGCTCGTTCCTCGTTCTGTGTTTTGTGATTAAAATCCAGTGCAGCATAATGTCACATTCAAGAAGTCACAGGGACAAGCGTCCTCCTTCGATATATCCAAGAACTTCTTCTGATCAGGTAAGCAAGAACCTAACAAGTACATAATATAATTTAAAATCATATCTTAAGGTACTAGCATAAGCATAATATTATTATTAAATACCTAAGTATAGGTACCTACTACCTACTTTTTTTTTTTTTTAAATAACTGACTTACCTACATAACTGAACTTCCATCCAACTCATTTCCTCTACACACCAACCTGACTCCCACCCTCAGACCCACCTCATACTGACTTCACACGACAAAGCCAAAAGTTTCCCCTGCCCAAACTCGCCCTTGGCATAGGGGTGTCGTTAATTTGTGTAGGGCATACGTTGTTGTGAAATATTAATATGAAATAAGTTTGAATTTGCCCAAAGACCTAGAAAAAACCGCTTACCTATTTTTTACTCGCCTCAATCCGGGCTCCAAATTTGATAGGTGGGTAATTCTCAAAAAAAAGGTCAATTTTGATGTGCTTAATTTTGAAAAACAAAAATCATTTTTTTGGAAAATTTCAAGAGGGAATCATTTGTATTTTGTATAGGTGTCCCAGATCCCTTTTCTAGTGTTAGCCTCAATTCAATCCCCCCCACTGTGGGCCTTGGCCCCCCCTAAAACGGCGATAATTAGGATTCGACCCTCGTCGATGTGTAATATGTCAATTGATATGTTTTCGAGGTCGTAGAATTCGAATCTGGAGTTATTTTTTTTGTAGAGGCGGAGGGGAGGTGTGGGGAAGAAGAAAAAAGTCGAAGGATAAATGAACACTTCACAAGCCGAAGTGTAGTGGGAGGTTTTTCCCTCGTTCCTCACGTTATTTGCTGGGTAAAAATTTCCTCAAACGAAACTTCTTTAATTTACCTCCCGCCTATAATATTTTCATGAACCAATCATTTCATTGCACCGGTCACATTATCATGATTATGGACGACTAGCGGCGTTTCGATGAACTTTTATGCGAGCTTTCAACATCCTAAAGCTTCGTACCGATCTTCAGTAGGTCCGAGCACCTCGGCCTACTCATTTGCTTTGAAAAGTGTGAACCTTAGTGTATGAAGGATAAAACTCGAAACTTGAAACTCGAAGCTAAACATTTGAATAATTCAACTATTAAACATCATAATTAAATGCAAAGCTTTTAATTATTTTATGAAAAGTTCTCACTGCCATTAATAGTCTTATTTCCGTTTTTATTCCTTGAGAATAGATGATATTTATTTCATCCGGTCGTTATAGGATTGCTGCCACCTATTTTGGTTCGATTTCTCTGACCAGGGTATGCTAATGATTTTTTTAAATTTAGTTTTAAGTTGCACGATTTTCTTTATCTTCGTTTTCATTTTTGTTTCTCAATAAAAAGTCTCAAAGCCACTTGTGCTTGTTACTTTCTTCAATGTTCGATGGGTTAGGGGTGCCCTTTTATCCCTACATACTCTCTTTGGTATACCTATTTTCGTCACCTGTTTATAATTTCTTAATGGTGAAAGACCCTGATTTTAATTATTATTCCGGTTGAATTTTATTATGTATGATTCTTCATGGTAAATCTTTGAGATACATTCGTTTCATAATTAATATTGCGCCAATGTGGGTATTAATTCATGAAAAAACAACATAGTATTCAAAGTAGGTCCAAGATTCTATGCTTTCTTTTTTCATTTTTATTTATTCTGTCCGAATAACCCTTGGCAAGGCGGTAAATCGCCAGACAAGGGTGTGCTTTCATTAGCTAGGTCATTTCCCAGGGGGTTCTTTATTTTTTTTGGTACTTGGGATGATGCGGTGCATGAAAAGGAATTTTCTGCATGCTTCAGAAGGACAATCTCAACGTTTTTTCGGTTCTAGCCTTACTTACTGGACATTATTTGATTTTAAACACGTAATATATGTTTACTTATCATGTAGAATAACTTCCCTTTCTCAATTACCGTTTTTGGCCGGTTCATTAGGGTAAATAAAAAGGCAAGCCGAAGGACACAGATTTTGCGAAATATCAAAACTTCACTGATAAGTACGATCAGAACGAGCAGTTACCTATGTAGTTTTTAAAAAAAAACTGTGCGGGGTAACATTTCTATGAGAACAGTGAACCCAAGCCCGTATCCAGGATTTCCTCCTGGGGGGTGATGAATGACACATAAGTAGGGGACAAAAATCACAAAATTCCCAAAGGGCTCATATGTATAAAAATTTCAATAGTAGGCACATTTCAGTCATTTTCATGCTGAATTTTAGCTTGAAAAATGTGTTGATCAGAACAAGGTTTTTGAAATTTATCCAGTAAATTGTTTACGAGTGAAATTCAGATTAAGCACGATCAAATCGAGGGCAAAATTAAATACTACATTTCTGATTGTGAAATTGGTTTATCTGGATTTAACTTGACACTCCTCACGTCCTCAGACTTGAATTAGTAGTCTGTTCAACTAGGGAGTGATAATGATTTTTGACGATTTTCGAGGTTTATTGCCCAAGCGTCGCGAGGAAAATAATTCAAAATTGTCGAAAATCATTTTTACTCCTGAGTTGGATAACATAATTATTTTTCGTTATGAGGGAGAAAAATCCCAGTACCTAACTACCTATTCAATTCCAATAATGATCAGTAAGCTGGAGCAAAAGGAGCACTATTTCTCCCTTATAATAACAAAAAATATGCCTACATAGATTATGCAACTACCTAGAGAGATAATGTGATTTTTAATGAATTTTGAAGTTTGTAGCAAATTATCTCCCATAAAAACATATCACAACATGATTTTTTTCCTGTGATTCAATGCAAGAAATCGTAGGAAATTATATTAACCTAAGGATTTTTTGGCCCTGGGGGGTGATTGTACCCCAAATCACCCCCCTTGAATACGCCCTTGAGTGAACCAGTGCAGCCACTCACCAGAAAAAAATGTTGGATTGGGAAGCTAGCAAAAATAATTGAAAATTGCTTTAAAATTTGCGCAAAAAGTGTGTGACAGTTTTCAAATGTGAAATGTGAGCTTCCTATGGACTTATTGCAATTGCAATTTGCACAATAATGGACCTTCGAGTTCTATGATAATGAGAATGTGTCAATTTTTCCCCAAAAAAATGATGTTCATGACGCTTTATAACATTCATTTTCAAAAACATGGCGTGTGACAGCCAAATTGAAGGACATTTGGGGTACATATAAAATCGAATGTACACCAATGAAAGGAGGGGCTAAAAATCTCAATACCATATGTGAAATGTGTGGGGGGTGATCCTTGAATATGGACCAAAAAAAAAAAAATTCATGCTAAAACCTTTGAGAAATTTGCCATGTACACGATTTTTACCTTTTTTTGAGAATTACCCACCTAAGGGTAGAGGCACCAAATATGGACCACTTTTTTTTTGAGGATTGCCACTTGAAAAATATAGGAGGTAGAAACCTCCACAAAGGCTTAAAATGAAGTTCCATCCTTCCACCAACACTGTACAAAACTTCAGGGGTGAAGGTCAACTTTAAGTATGTTTTTTTTATTGTTGAGTGATGAGTGTCAAAATGACAGTTCGAAATTTTGGACGCCTAATATGGACCACCTATAAAATTTCAAAATAAACATACTTTCACATTTTTCAAAAGGTCATATTTATTTGTAGAAATGAACAAAAAAACTTATTCTAAGCAGTTCAGGTTAATTTTGAATATTTTTTTCAAATTGTTGAATGACGAGTGTCAAAATGACAGTTCAAAATTTTTGAAGTCTAATATGGACCACCTAAAGAATAATTTCAAAATAAACATATTTTTACATTTCAAAACATCATATTTATTAGTAGAAATGAACAAAAAAAAGTATTTCAAGCATTCCCCTTTTCAGCGGCTGTAAAAAATGAGTAAAAAATTCAATATCACAGGTGGTCCATATTAGCGCACCCCATAAAAAAAAACTTTGCACCAAAAATTTCTGTACATACCCTCATTTTTAGCAAAAACTGATCACTCCAGCAGAAACTACATCCTTTTTTGATATTATAAACATCAATGCCATTTAGAAAATTACACCACATATATATTTTAATAAAAGTTGAAAAACACACTGAAAAAATTTTTCAGTGTCTCAAAACAGTTTTTTGTAAATTTCTCAGCGAGTTTTGACTTTACAGTTGTAATTTTTGTCTCATTCGTTTTTTTGATGAAAAATACATCAGAATACATTTTTTCCTGACAGATTGCGCTAATTACCAATGAGAACGGGCGCTGGTCCATATTGCGGACTGGTCCATAATTGGTGCACTTACCCTTATACAAATAAGTCGATCGAACTTTAACACCCCCTTTTATTTTTCATTCAACCAAAACGCAAAGTAAACCAAATTCTACGTAGAGTCTAGAGAGATAGGTCTTAGAAAAGGGACTCGCCGCGTACACATTCGCGATAAGCATTTGAAAGAACTACGTACTCAATATCGAAAAATAACTCATGCCAAGAAAGTAATTTCTATTTTTTCTGGCCTTGATGCAGTTTCTTTATTCTTTTCACAAAAATGATCCTAAAAGAAAACGCTATCTTTTTTTTCCCTCTTCTTTATATATATTTTGTGAAAAGAAAAGAAAATTTAATTTTTACCATTTTCCCCTTTAAGAAGATTAACCGTGTCGACAGTTTTTCACCATATAGAACATCTCTTCTCTTGGTCGTACTGTAGCGCAAAAGATATACTTTCCTACTCGTATACGTTCATTTTTACTCCATACACTGTAGACTCGACGTAATCAAAAAATTCAATTTCATTGTCATAATTCGGTTTTAGAAAATACTGTTAACTTGGAATTTTGCTTCGAGGATACAACACTATACAACTACATCAACGCATGTTAGTTATCTACGATGATGAAATGAAACGTCGTCATTTTGATACGATTTTTTTTTCTTTTTTTCTTTTGTGATGTTCTACGCGACTCGTGAGAAAAGGCTTGGACTACATGTTCTGTTAGATTGTGGAAAAAATAACGGATTTTTAGTATATAAGGAACTTTTAAACATCGTAAACAAAATAACCAGCAAATGAAAAGAAACAAAAAAATTAACTGTTGTATCATCATTATGTTTTTCGATTCACATTCAAAACAAACAACGGCCTCAGCATCGAACCGGTTCACGTCACGTTCAACCCTTTGATAAGCTTATTTTACTTTCGATTCAAAAGCGAATCTCTTTTAAATAATTTTTTTCCTCCATCAATGTGATTTTATTATGTGTATCGATATCCTGCCGGAACCAGAAAAAAATAATTTACGATCGAGAAAAAAATTATACGCGTGATCGATACAATGCTTTCAACTCGAAGGGATGACAAAAAACCCCTCGAGTTATTCTCCTCATCCGCAGAGCAAGGGGGGAAAAAGGAACATTGTCGAAAACAAGGGTTAAATGTTATTAACCTTTTGATGCACGCGCAAAAAAAAACACCAACCTGTTTTTTTCCTCTTCTCTTCCGTGTTCCGAACAGGTTGGTTATTGAAGGCTTTTTATTGCGTTATATAAAAGGAGGGTTGATTTTTTTCCCTCTGTTAAGAGATCGTGACGCGGAAGAAACATTTTAAAAAGATTTTTTCCTATAATAAAAAAAAGTAGGAACCTTTTTACTCGTAAAAGGCACCGCATAGTGCAGGTTAATGCCCTTTTTTTTCCTACCACCACAATTAGATCCTTCTTGGATCCAATACAGAGGTACTTAAATTGAGAAAAAAAAACTCTATTCGAATAAATTAAATTCTCGTATAGTTATTTTTATTAACTCGGAGTTTAAAAAAAATTTTTTGTATAATTTCTTTTTCCTTTTTTTACGATTATTTTTATTAGAGGTTTTTTGGGCACTTTTTATATGACCGACGACCAGACTTTTTCGGTTTATTGCACCGCAGTCGGCTCCTTATATATGTACTCGTACCTCTTCGTTTATTGTTTTTTTTTCTATCCTCGTCCATGATAAAAATATTACTCTGTATCCAAAGCACCACGCCCTTAAAAATTTCCATCGTTCAAAAAACTTTACAACCCCTGATTCTATATAGTGAAGTATATTGTACTATGTCGAGGAAAAACGAGGGTGGTGTTTTTTCATATGGTATTTTTAGTACATACGTATATATGGATGGAAGCTTTACACACACACCGAAGTCCTGTAGGTAAGGGGTTGAAGGAGCGAGTGCGAGGGTTGATGTTTTATCATAGTTGTATTACACCGCACCTCATCACGACGGTTTATACGTTACTATACTGTATAGTGTGTACCGAACGTGTACAGCACACAATTTTGGGCAAAAATCTTATTTTCCCTCCGTCATTTTCCAGCACGATATCGGTCCAGGGAGAGGCGGAGGCGAGGGCCAAGCACACAAGGCGCAACGTTGCCCATTTCTTTAAATCACAATCCCTTACTTTGCGCTGCGGCCCTCTTTTTGTATAAAATATTGCTTTCGGCTTCACATTTATTATTACTTGCCATTATTTTCTATACCGTTTATAATCGCGTAAAAACAAAAAAGAAGAGGAAGAAAAAAAAAGAAGGAAAATGCGGAAAACTCGACGCTCATCGTGAGCAGAAAATATGGGCATCGTTTAAACGGCGGCGTGGAGAATGTTTTCTTCGTATTTTATAAAAATGAAAACGTACGAATGGAAATCATATTCGATATTTTTTCCAAGTATATGTGAGGTTCTGTTTACGTCTTTTCTGACGATGGTGGTGTGAGGAGAAAATATAGTGGTTGGGGGAGAGAGGGAGGGTTGGAAGTGGTGGAGGGTTTTTGGCGCTTGATGAAGTGTCATATGAGAGGATGTGAGTTGAGTTGAGTTGAGATCGAGGTGTTTAGAGTGAATAGAGAGATTTTTTTCTCACGAGAGCTTTATAAAATGAGCCAAATTCAGATGCTGAATTATTTGGAATGTAAATGAAAAAAAACAAGTCTTCTAGTTCCATTTTCTGACCATTGCAAAAAACTTTTTTTTTCAAAAATAGAGGCTCAAAAAAATTTTAAATTTTTAGGAAAAATTTAAAATCATGTGAAAAAAATAATTTTGTGTAGTCTCCTTTCCAAGGAGGATGTTTTTTGCTCTACTTACTTAACCAATTAATGCAAAGATGGTCACATGTGACCACAGCTCAAAAATGGTCACCGATGGACTCATGATGAACCAATTGGCCACAAAATGTCCTTTATACACATTTTCTCATTTTTAGATTAATTTTTCATATTTATTTCAGAAAAAAACATCAATTTGCCAAACAATTTTCAAATTCACAACATTTCCCGCCAAAATTTTTCTCAAAAAAAAGTCAGAAAGTAATTTTTGAAAGTTCGATGGGTACCTTCTTTAATATTTCAGTACCTAATTTATTGATTTTTATCCAAAGTCTGACATAATGCCAGAAAACCAAGTTTTTCCTCCAAGTGTTCAAAACTCAACCTCACACCGATTGATGGAATTTCTTTCAAGTTTTTGAAAGTTTGGTATACCTAATACGTATCAGATTATGTATTTGTCCCAAGTTCTCAAAAGTCAGCGTGGCCAAGATTTATTTCTCTGATTTTTCATATGATTTTGATGTTTGAGAAAAATTAAGTATCTATCTATGGAAAATAATGGGATTTTATCAGACCATTCATGAATCCAACCAGATCGGACCAGATCTAATTAGATCTGATCAAATCAAAGTTTTGAATTTTGATCGGATTAGATCTGTTCAAACTTGATCAGATCCAATAGAAAGGACCTGATTAGTCCTGAATAGATTTGATCAAATTTTGCTTGATGGGTACAGATCAGATACTGACATTTCCTGATCTATTTTGATCTAACCAGATCTGATTACCTATACGTCACAGTTTAAATAGGATTTTATTTCTTCTGGCCGGATAAGATTCTGATATGTAATACATGTTTGATGTGTACTTACCTACATGCAGAACTGATAAAACTGCAAAGTTTTGATCAGATTGGATCTGTTCTGACAGGATTTTTTTGATGAAATCAGATCAGATCAGATCAGATTCATGTATTTCACGGATCTAATTTGATCTGATTAGATCGTAATTTGGCTTAAGTACATACATCGAAGTTTTTTGAGGAGGAAGAGCGAAGAGGAGGGCGTTCGACTGAAAATTTGCTGACTGATATAGGGAAAATACCATAGCCTATTTGGTCGATTGATATCATATTCCCTTAAAAAAATTTCATTTTCTGTTTTGGATTTTTGGGCACCCAAAATGTGATTTTTTTTTAAAATTTTAGAACAAGAAACAAATAATTAGCCCGAGTGAAGTAAGGGCGAGAGTTTTTGAAAAGTTGATTTGGAAAGGCCTAAAGACGATGTTTTTTTAAAAAGGAAGTTGAGATTTCGAAAACAAAAGGACAAGTCCGAGCGAAGCGAGAGTGAAGCCTTTTGAAAATGTGTATTTTGAGAGAACTAAAAACGATGTTTTTTCTGTGCAAGGAGTTTATTTTCGGCTTTAAAAATTTTTGGATTTGAAAGATATTTTTTTTGTAGGACGTTAATTTTTTTTCAAAAAAAGAAAACAGGTCCAAATATACTTACCTCAAAAGACATAAAAACAATTACTTTTATGCAAGAAGTTTATTTTTTCATTTAAAAAAGTGAAAAAAAATATATATATTTTTCAGAAATTTCAATTTTGAAAAAAGAGAGTCCTTCGAAGCAAGGGCAAAAGCTTTCAAAAATTGATGTTTAATTGAGAGCAGTTAAAAAAACAGATTTTTCTCTCATCACAGGTCCTTCGTTTGTCGACCTTTCCAGAAAGCGCAGGCTCGGGGCAAACTGTCCCCTTTGCCTACCCTCTCGATGGTCTTGACATTTTGATAGGATTGATTTGTTTATAAGTTATCTATTTCTATATCTAACTGGATCTGCTTGATCAGATCCGGAAAATATATCCCACGTCTAATTTTATATCTACCTAGATCCAATCAGATCTGATCTTATGAATCACATCATATAGGTAGTCGGATTACCAAGATTTGTTCAGACCTCAAACATGTTTGGCCAGATTGACCAGATCAGTTCTGAATATTTTCCTTACCTATCCTATCCCAATTATATTGTATCAGATGTGATCACATTCACAACAACGTTTTGATAAAATACGTATGTTCAGATTTTGATCTGATTCCATCTTTCTCCAATGAGAGTTGCGATGTAAAAATCCCTAATAATGGTATAAAAATTAATAAAATTATCCTGCTAAAATCTACCAAAAAGTTGGAACAAAATTGCAAAATTTGAAAAAAAAATCTGAAGAAATTGTATCAGTTCATTGAAAATTGTCAACTGAAAATTGTGATTTTACTTAATCATTTAAAACTTTACAATCTACATAAGAAAAAATTCAAAATTGCCGAAAATCTATGAAATTTTGGTAAAATTTAGCAACATTTACCAAACATACTTGACAATTTGTTGAAATGTTGCGAAAACAATTCTAAAACAAAGGAAACAGGATGAAATATTGTAAAATTTAAGCAAAATATTCGAAAAACCAAGTGAAGTAAAATTCATTAAAGATAGGTATAGGTAGCACAAAACATAGGTACCTAGTTGGATTTTTTTGGTTAAATATAGGTAGCCAAAAAGCAATTGAAAATTTCCAAAAATTAATTGCCTATAAATAGTTGGAAATTGCAAAAAAATGATCAAATATTTACAAAATGGAATAAATTTTCGCATAAATTGCATTGGGTGTAAGTGTCATCAAAAGTAGGTACATAGTAAAATTAAATCAAAATTATATCTGACAAATTTTTTTCAAAAATTCATCAATCATTAATATAATTTAAAAATAAGTGAATAAAGTCGATAAAACACCTAAAAAAATGTGAATATATCAAAAAATATTTTGAAATTATGAGAAAGTTATCAAATTACTCGTATAATTTGAATAAAATGAAGTAAAAGTACCTATTGAAAAATCACATAAAATGTCCTTAAAAACATGGAAATCAATGAAGAAAAAATTAGAAAAATAAGTAAAATCAAGCAAAACTAGACAAAAATTTCAAAAAAAAATTTCTTGAGTTGTTAAAACATAAACAAACAATTTAAAAATATTTTCTCTGTAACTTTAGTTCATAAAACATCGCAAAAAACTTGAACAATGTAGCTATCCAAAAAATCAAAAAATTCTTGAAAATTACGAAAAAGAAATTTCTAAATAGATAACTCGTACTATCGAACTCGCAAAACCAATACTTGCTCAAACATTCAAAGCTTACCAAAAATTGAATCAAATAATATGAAAATGTGACGATTTTTCAAAATATTGCATAAACTTATCTTGAGAAAAATTAGCCAAAAAAAATCAAAAATCTTTTGTAAAATTGAGGAAAATTAACCAAAATGAGTATTAAGTATCCGAAAAACTCATGTAAATGTCTCAAATTCCCCCTTCCCTCCCTCCCCAAAAAAAGTTTTGGAAATTATGAAAAAATGATAAAATTTTAAATCGAGTTGAAATGAATGTTAAAAAAAATGACTCAGAGCGTTTTAAAAAAATTGTGAAATACCAATAAAAATTACTGAACACGATCAAAAAGTCACTTAAAACAATTACCCACAATTTAATGGTTCAAAAATAATTGAAGACGTCATAACAAAAAGGGGTATATATGACACATATGTCCTTTTTGAGACGAATCCATATTGTTATTCTTCAGACCTTCCTCTATCATATGAGACCACCCCCACTTCACAAAGTCGAAAAACCAGTGAGATATCACGATTTTAAAACTGTGAAGTCGATTAAAAATCAACTTTTTCAGAGATAATGGGTTACTCATGGTCGATTTTATGTTGTCAACCATTATTTACCTGGTTTAAATCCAAAAATTTGCTCAAAAACATTTTTAAATCATAAAAAAAATTGGCCAAAAAAACTTGTCTTTTTTATTTTTTTTTACTCAACATAGCGATTTTTTTCAGAGATAATGGGTTACTCATGGTCGATTTTGTGTTATCAACCATTATTTACCTGGTTTAAATCCAAAAATTTGCTCCAAAACATTTTTAAATCAAAAAAAAAAATTGGCCAATTTTTCGCTTCAAAAAGGACATATAATTCGAAATGTTTACACAGTTTCCTCCAGACTGATGGTACATAGCATTTCATATAGTTAGATAGTGGACAAATGAGATAGAATCGTCACCATGTTCAAATATGCACATTTCTAAACTTCACAAGCACTCAAACTTTCAAACAGTTTTTTCTCAAAATACAACTTTCACACATATGTCCTTTTTGCTATGACATCTTCAATTTCAAAATGAATAATGTGAATCGACATTTAACTGCTCCAGGAGTTTTTTTCCTGCTAAATGCCATTTTTCAAAAATCAATACATTGAAAGGAAATCAAAAGTCAAATGGATAAAAAATAAATAGGCCTCAAATAAAAAATAAAGGGAAACAAAATTAAGAAATTGAGAAAATCTTTCAACGTGGATCCCCCCCATCTTCAATTAGATAACTATTTTTATAGAAGACGAATTTTGAAAAATCTCAATAAAAGTCAAACAATAGAAGGAAAGCGAAAGCAATCAATAGGTAATTAGAAATAATTGCCTCACTCAATCTGCATTCATAAAAGACTCCATGCCACTCAATAAATCCTCTTACGAGCATATTTTTACACAGTCATCTGCAAAATAACCCAACATCTAGACACCAATAAACAATACCTACACGTCTTTTTTTGCATAAAAAAAAGGGAGAAAAACACCGTTAATTTGATAGCACATCGTAGCTATAAAGAGCCTGGTAAAAGACTCCGTTATAGACACGTGATACTTATACATACAAATGGAGCAAGAAGAACGTATGTCAACTGGACGAGGTTATATTTACGTAATACACCGTTGATCGGGTGAATATATGCGGTAAATGTGTTTAACATTGTCTCGTGGCACTGGGGAGACTGCCATGCCAGTGCCAGGTGAACATTTAACATAAAAACACCCCCGTGATTTCTTGCACGCCGGTTGTAGCAATAATATAATTTCCATATGCTTCGTTTAGTCTGGTGCTGTGCTGTATGAGGAGACGACGGTGACATCGATGATATTATAGCTACGTAGTCTCCACTTTCGCCTTTTATCATATTTTTACTGAAAATAAAAACAAAAGAAAAAACCATACACCCAAAACACAAAATTCAAAACGCCACATACTTGAATAGATAAATTCTATTTCTCGTGCATCGAATCTCTCCGCATTGACCGATTTTCGTAGAAATAATGGAACAAAATAAAAAGCTAATGACTTCGACAATTTCTAACAAAATCAATGATCCAGAATAAGGGTTGAAAAGTAGAGGTTTTTTCCTTCAACCATTCAACGCTATATTTAAACAATACCTACCTCTACATCGTATTGTTCTTTAAATCATCACGTACGAGTATGGTACCGTACACCATTGTATTTTAATGACTTACCTACCTACGATTTTCTACGAGGTAACTGTACCCTTTATACTCAGCAATCTTGTTAAGGTACTATACTGTGCTGGAGATGTTGGGGAAAAAAAATCGAAGATTCGATGAAGTGTGAAAAAAAAATCCAGACCAGTTACCGGTCTGCTGAATATGTTTCACGAAATCCACGCTATTAGTTTTCGTTAGCATTTAATTTAAGTCAACTTTACAAGAGTAGATACTAGTATTTCGAAAAATTAGATGATGATTCGCCTTTGGTCGGCGTTGATTTTTTAACGATGTAAATATAGGTATCGAGTATTGACCGAGGTATCTAAATATGCCTGAGATTACATTCGAAGCCTTCTGGGAACGACAAAAAGCCTTTAAAAAGGTCCTATAGATGACATGAATGAACATCGAGGATACGTTTAGCGTCGTGTTTTTCGAGTAATACCTACCTATCTACGTGGCGCTGGCGTGTCTGCGTTATTTTCTTATATTCTATACATACTTAGATGGGTTTAAGGATTGTGGTACTTTTTGTTGAGATTCAACAGTCGAAAATGGAAAAGGAAAGGTGTCATTTTTATTAATGAATCAGGTTCAGTTCAAGTAAATGCTCGCTGTGAATCATTCTGTCGTCGAGCATACCTAAAGGGAAGTTTCCACACGATAAACAAAATAGGAAGGTATTGAGTAATTTTATCTTTCATTTGCATGGAGAAAAAATTATTCTACAGAGGTATAAGTTCAATTTTATATCATCACTGAGCATAATTTGATTTTTGAGGGTATGGTCCTTGTTCCCGAAAATTGAAGTCGAAAATGAGTTGTTCAACAGAACAGAATTTTCTTACAAGTTTTCCCTACACTAAAGAAGTTGTCCCTTACCCTCTGTCTTCCCTAAAAAAAAAAATACTAATTTCGTTTCAAAAAAAAAAATTATTGGAGAAGTTTCTTCTGAAAAAGTTTTTTCAAAAAAAAGTTCTACCAAATTTGAAGTTTTCATTTTTGAAATTTTATCTTATGTAACAAACAATTTTTGGAGAAGTTTTTTTTTCGAGAAAGTTTTCAATGATTTTTTGATGAGAGAAAGGAAAAAAAAATGATCTGGCCCGAGCGAAGCGAGGCCGAAAGCGTTTGAAAATTTATAATTAAAGAAGTAAAGTCCATGGTTTTCAGTAAAATTCTTTTATTTTTCTCATCTTTCATCAACTTCTTCTCAACTTTTCCGAAAATTTTCAATTTTTTACCAACATTTTTCTGTCTGGGGAGAAAGAGGAGTAAGAATATTAGGAAACACTTATGAACTTATTTGATAATAATTTCCTTAATTTGTCAAATTATTGGCTGATGTGTAATTTTTCTTGTATTATTTTTTTGTTGCAGGTAAGCAAAAAAAATTACGAAAGATTCTTCTCGTCTCATTCGGCACGTCAATGCTACAAGTTAATCTAACTTGGAAAATAAATCTGCAACGAGTGTCTCAGATCATGAAAGTGTTGCTTATCTTCTAAACTGAAGAAACCCCCCATTTTCAAGCAAAAAAAAAATGAGAATAACGTTTTACAAGGAGAAGAGGAGGAGAAGTATCTATTAATGCGTGGAATAAAGAGCTAAATTCAATATATAGGTACCTATAGGTAGGTACGTAGATAATGTTTTTGCCTAAATTACAAGTTGAAGGAGTTGCGAACAGAACCAAAGGGGAGGGTTTGAAGGTCTCGACCTCCTCCCCTTTGGCTCAGAGAAAAACTTTGGATTTGAACTTGCGGGGACATATTTTGAGAAATCGTCCTCAAATCGACCAAGAAAAGGCACAAAGATAGTATTAGTACAGTCATTTTAGCAAAATTTTTAGTCGAACCTCCAGCGACTTTTTGGAAATTACCGGAGCCTCCGGCAGATATTTCAATGCTTGAAATTTCCATAAAATTTCACCAAACAGAGACGCCTTATTTTTGACATTATTCTGAGGTGGATCGCAGGCAGTTTCAATCCGTTTTAGAGTCTACAACAGATTTTTAGAAACTTAGGTATGTTTTTTAAAAAATGCCACAAAATCTTTTCCTTTTTATGAAATTTTGCAGAAATTACACGTTTAAAAAATTTACTGGAAGCTCCCGTAATTTATAAAAACTCGCTGAAGGCTCCAAAACGACTTGAAATGTACCTACAGTCGACTCCCTAGCGTATTGAAATTAGTTTACAGAATAAATTTTAGCTTTCTAACTGTTTTTAATGAAATTTTGTGGAAATTTCTAGTTTCAAAAATCTACTGGAGGCTCCAAGAATTTTCAAAAAGTCGCTGGTGGCCACAAAATGACTCAGACCCACCAGCAGTTGACTTAATAGCGTGTTTAAATTAGATTGCAGCGTGAATTTCTACATTCTAACTTCATTTTTTTCTCATTTTTGGCCTAAATTTGATTTTCAAAAATTCACCAAAAATCGAAAAATAAATTTCAACTGAACTGGCCATCCTTATAGGAAATTTGACGTAGAATAATTTTAGTGCAATCACTTTTTTCCCTCCGACCCTTCATTTCGGCGATATAGCCAAAAAACGTAGATTGACAAAGGTTAATGAGTAATGATAATGACCTTTTGCGGGGGTTGCAGACAAGTTGCAGTGTGCAACTTTGGTCAAAATATTTTCGAGTCTACCGTGAATCGAGTTCACGTTTTAAAATGCCAATTTTCATTTTTTTAAACAATTTTCATAAAATTGACAACTTTACCCCCTCCTCAGTAAGGGTGAAATCGCCATTTTGGGGAATAGCTGGACTGGTCATGCTGATAGGAAATTTAGCGTAGAACAATTTTTGTTCGAACATTTTTCCTCTCGGACCCTTCATTTTGGCGATACAGCCGAAAAACCTGTATCTGAAAAGGTTAATGACCTCTTGCGGGGGTAGTGGTAAAGTATGGGGTGCAACTTTTGATGGGTTGTTTTAGAGACCAATCTGAACAAATAATGTGAAATTCAGCTTGCCCCCAATTTTTTCGAGGTTCGACTAAAAATTTTGCTAAAATGACTGTACTAGTATATAGGTGATCAAAGTTTTAAAATGCTGAATTTCATTTTGAATTTTCTTTTATCAATTTTTACATCCAGAAATGTTTTCAGAACTGTAAATACTTACTTACAAAGATCTGCTGAATCCACAACGAACGAATCGATTCAGGAGATCAACAATACATAGGATGTTGTTTTTAACCTACCACCTATGGATGTAAATAAAAAATTGTAAAAAAGTTGGAATTTTCTCAAAATACCACCTCCCCCACCCTCTAGATATGCTCTGCTTATGCCTCATGCCTCTGGAAAAAGAAGATCTTATGTTTTATTATTAGCCAAATTTTTATGAAAAATGGAGCTATTTGCGGTAGTCCCAGACATTTTTATTTATAAATTGTAAGTTTCAGCACGTCGGCCTGGAGCCTGTTCTAATTGATCAAATAAAGTCAAACTTGGGGAATGGAGTTTTCTTGAGAGCTAAAATTGACCCCTGCAGTTGAACGGGTCAAAGTTGAAAATTACAGAAAGGTCATTTGTTTGGAGAAGAATAATTTGGCCCCAAATTGATTAAAAGGGTCCAAAATCATACCATTGGTGAGTACCTATTACCATTGTAAACAACATACCTATCCAAATTTCAGATTCCTAGGTCATCCCCACCTTATTTAAGGCGGAAAAAACCTGATTTTAACCCTATTTTTGACCCCATCCCACTCTTAAAATTGACCTAAGGAGCCCCAATGTCCCACTTGAGTGTATTTTGCGGGCCTTCCAACCCTATTTCACTCCTCTCCAGAGTCAAAAAAGTGTATTTTTTTGGCTATTTTACCTGTTTTTCGACCTTTAGGAAAGCCTACAGCCTCCCCAAATTTTCACAGTACATTGGGAGGATGTATCCGAAGTGCCTTTTGCAGGGTTCAATCTTCTAACCCTATTTGATCCATCTCCAGGGCCAACAAGTGGATTTTTTTAGGGACTAAGTCCCCCCCGCGATTTATCCTCCAAGAAATTCTCCCCGCGAACATGCTAAAATAACACTTTACTTGTGAAGAAAACCCAAACAGGAGGAAAGCATCGCAGTGGAGCTGTAAATACAGGGTCATTCCACGTCAATTGGACCAAGAAGTGGTAGGGGGTTCAGGGATTTTTTTGAAATTTTTCCTGTGGAAAGACGTTTCGAAGGGATGACCAATGGCGCAAATCGCAACCCTCTAGTCCATTTTTAAAGGCAGGTAGGGGGTGTCAAAGTTTTCAGTGAACCTAAAATATCATCCATTTTAGCAGAGGGTTACTCGATAACCGCGATACCTACCAAAATGGAACATTTCCCCATAGTTAGAGGTTTTGAAAGGCTTTTTGGTGATATCATTAAAATCAGTGTTGCCACTTTTTTTCGTACAAAAAATTAGCTCAAAAAGTTTCGAAACGTAGTTTTCATATCGTTCCGACTCTCAAAAATTCTGAAAAAAATATATTATGAACAACTTTTCATGCTGAACAACATATTAAAAAATTGGGATGGTACCATGTTGCAAAGTTGATTTAAAAAAATTTAAAGTTATCGAAAAAATGCGATTTTTTGATTTAAAACATGAAAAAAAGTTTTGATAGGTGAAGTTGACCCATTTGACCCCTAGTTTTACGTAACTGTTGAAAAAAGTTGAAAAACCCCTTTCACTCGATGAAATGAACTCCTCACAAAAAAACTCAAAATTCAAAAATATTCAATTTTCAATTTCAAACATCAAAAAAAGATTAAAATTCAGTTGTCTTATTTTGACCTCTTTCTGACGTATTTCATGAAAAAGTTGATAAAAATTACACTCACAACAAAAAAATAAAAATTCGTTCAAGTTTTATTATAGGTATTGATTTTTTCTTTAAGAATGGTATTTTCTTTTCAAAATTGAGTTTTTATTTTTCGAAAATATTGAAAACTCTCTGGGAGCTCCAAAATGGCCTAGCACTGGTACTTATCAAATAAGAGGGGGGGGGGGGGAGTAGAATAGAGGGTGAAATGAAATAATTATTCAGGCTAGTTCAATTTTCTAGGTGGAAAATTTGAAAACTTAAAAAAATACCATTAGGTAAGTATAAACAGCTTTTTTGATTTTCATGTTTCAAAAATTCAAAAATGAACAGTGTTATTTTGATGTAATTTAATTTTGTTAAAATCAGGGTACCTAAGTCAGTTTAAGTGGTTCTCTTCTCAGATTTTTTTTCTTTTGAAAATTAATTAAATACTCCTAGAATAGGTAGATCTTTTTAGAATATTAAAAAATCTTCACAAATGTAGGTACTTTCAAAAAAAAAATCTTCACCATATTTCTCAAAAGGACAGTTAAAAAGATGTTTTGAATAAATATGCAGCTATTTTTCAGAAAGTTTGAGTCTGTGGCACAAATAATTTTTATACCACGTTTCGTGACTCGAGACGAATTTTCTATAGGTAGTTAATCTATGTATAAGCTAAATACTTTGCGAATGATTCCAACTCTTCGTATAGAATCCATGTTTTAAAATGCTGTCGACTAACGTCTGACTGGCCAATTCAGAACAATAATTATTCTAAACAGTAACATTTTTTCTCAAAAAAGTACCCGTGAAGAAAGAAATTCCCCGGAAAAAGTACCTTTCTTTTCATTTTCCAAGAATTTTGTTTTATTTCACGCTCGTGAATCGCCCAAATAGATGAATATCCTCATTGTCAGTGAACGACCACACTGGTCAGTTTGAAAAATGAAACATTGCTGCATTTAAAAAAAAAATAAAAAAAAAACCACCTCAACGTACAAAAAAATTAAAACAACAACGCAAAGTGTCTTTTTTTGAGAATTCTGTCTGGTTGCAGATTGACTCAAAAGCATAGTCTAGGTATATATATAGGTAAATAAGGTGCCAGAAAACATAAATACCTAGATGAAGACGACACGATATCTACTATGTATGTATTTTTACCATCATCATTATTGGAGCACCTTTGTGATATACGAGAACATCTGTCACATCGGTCCAGGATAAATTCTTGGAATCGACCTCCGATGGCCTCATCGTCGAGTAGCCAGTGAAAATCATCGAAGAAATATTCCACTTATTTTTTCTCCATTGATTTGGTTCTTCATCTCATCGGTGTAAAAAATCATCGTGATGTTGCGAAAAAATATATAAATGCTTGGTTGATATACCTATCTACACCTATAGTATGGAAAAAATCGATACACGAGCGAATCGAATGTATGAAAATTGGTAACATCTCGCGGTCGATGGATGCAACCCTAATACCTATATTTGCCGAACTGATTTAGATACCTACTTGGGACCTTTAGATCAATCTATCCACTTGTGTATTTCTTTTCACTTTTGTTCAAAAGCCTTATTCGCGGTTCAATAGATATGGATATAAAAAAGTGAAATGTGAAAACGGAAGGGTACGTGGAATTTCTGCAAAGGTGAATATTCATCGACGATGCTGGCGTTTTATTGACACGTTCACCTTTTACATTGGAATTTCGATGATTACTATTGTGAGAAGGGTGTAGTTGAAAGTGGTATTCGAGTTTGACCGAAAAAAAAAAAAAAAACATTTGGGGGGTTGAGATTTGAATAAAAATTGCCACACATTGAATCATTATCACGTTCACCTGAAGGAATACACAGTTCAGTAATTTTTTTTCACACTGTGATTGGATTCTGAGGTACAATTAACTAAATAGGAAATTTCACCCAACCTAAAATGTCAATTTTGAAATTTTGATAAAAAAAAATTCTCGAAATACTAAACTCATTTTGCAAAAACACCATCGGGTTTTTTTGTTGTTGAAAATTTTCGAGCACAAAATGAGTATAAAATCGAGAGTAAGTACTCCAAGATGAAAAATCTCGTTCACGAGCCAACTTCCGGTATCACCACCGGTATTATAAGGACCAGACCAAGTATAGACGTTTAGAGGCGATAAAGAGCCATATTTTTTGCCCTCGGTAGCATTTTTTAACGACCTTTTTGTGATTACGTGTTATTCTGCGCGAACCTAACCTAACCTTTCCATAATGACAAATATAATTAGGAGACAAATGTAAAAGATGGTACGTCTGTTGGGAAAAACGTAAATTACGCGCCTGGTGTTTGAAGTTTTGTAAATAAATGTTGGAAAAAATGGCCCGTCTTTTAAACTTCCTGTCAGCGGGGTCTTAGAGGGCAGAACCCTTGCAACAAACCCATCGCGTTCTTAAAAATAACCGGACATGTCAACATTTCTGCTGGTAATTTTTACCAAGCCAGATTGCCATATACCGCTCTCTGCTGCGCAACTATCTCTATCTTTCCACCGCGACCTCCGGCTTCTCGCTGAGTTAAATTATTATACTCATACTATACGTTCGGTAGATACTTTGTTTTCATAAAAATGCTATATCTGCGGATATATCTCGGTGCAGTTTTTTTTTTCCAAGCTTGTATCTTTTATAGTACGATAGTTGGTTGCGACTGTATACGAGTACTATGTACATATGAGACGAGTAAACTGCATTTAATAGCCGTGTAATTAGAAGTAATTGATTCATAAAAAGTATCCAGACTCAGACATGCGGGTTTGAATTACTCCTGCCATGTGTCGCGACAGCGCACGTAATTACACTCGACTATTTCATCGCTCTCATTGGATCGAGTAGGTATTTAAAAACTTGTAATGTAATCAAGCCATATACTTGTAGAAGAAAAGAGGTACGAGAATTGGGTGTTTATAATATACGAGTACTCGTACCATAAGTAATCGTGGGCCTACCTCATTCTATGTGCCAGCTGTTATTGAGCAACCATTTTTTTCCTTTCACTGGTAATCCCATTGGTTAAAGCGTAATTAGCATATCTGTTTTTTATTCGTTATAACGTTACATGGCGGTACCGTTTTTTAACCCGGTAACCGGTATTTCGATGAGGGGATTTGATTGGATGAGCGTTGTTTTTTTACCAGTCACAGTTAGGTAACTATATAACGTTTGTGACGATTGAGTGGTTTTTTTTGGTAAGGGAGGGATTACTAAGAGCGTAAAAGCGAAATAGCAAGGGTGCATATTTGCAGCAAGAGGGGTTGCTCGATAACCCTTTAAATGCACTTTATTTCTTTTCGTACTTATAGGTAGGTATATTTAATCCTTCATTATTTGGATACCTGCAGTAAAAAAATTGGAAATTGAAAAACGATCACAGAATGTAAATCTATCTAGCTTCAATAGGTATAAATATAACTTTTTAAACTGAGCCAATTACTTTTCGACGCAGTAACTATCAACATTTTTCTTGACCTTTAAAAAAAATTTAAAAATAAAAAATGAAATCTTGTTTTTCAAAATCTGTTCGCAGTGCCTTAAATTTGCAATTTAGGCAAAAAGATAATTTACATATAATCGAATTTAGGTCTTCATTATTATTAAGTTCTCCTCCTCCTTTTTCCATACTCAAATGTTATTTTCACATTCATTTTTTTTGCTTGAAAATACGGCCTCTTCAGTTTTGAAGATAGGCAACATGTCCATCAGAAACACTCGTTGCAGATAATTTAGATACAAGTTGATCAACTTAAGGTAGAGTGGGGTAATTGCAAAGCACTTTTTGATTAGTGACACTTTGAGAGGACGCTGTGAGAAGACTATTGCACGGATGAAGCTGAAATTTGTACCACTTATACTTCAGGGGGTTCTCTATCAATGTAAAATTTTGGTACAATTTGGTCCACAAATCATGGAAAAAATTGCAATTTAAAAATTTGAAAATCGACTTTTGCATTTACCCCATGTTGGGGTAAATGCAAAAGTGAGCGACATTCTTTTCATTTTTTTATTTTTTTGCATCTTCAACACACTCAGTGTATTCCACGTGTCATTTGCTAACTTTTGATGTATTCGTGGTCTTGATTCGGTTAAAAATTCGATTACTTTTCCACTTCCCAAAAAAATTTTTAGGGGAGTGAAAAAATGTTGAAAAATTATTTTTTTAAAAACTCGCTAAAATGAACAAAAAATCAACTAATTGATCATTTCTGATGTTTTTTATGTAAAAAACTCGTCATCGAAATACATTTTTTGTCAAATATATTAGTAAAACATTAAAAAGGAGCAATAACTTTAAAATTCCGTAAAAATGTTAATCACTTCTCTAAATACCATCGAACAGTACCTTATCTGTGATCAACATATCCAAATTTTAGCTTCCTAGGTCATCCCCACTCCTTTTAAGAGGGAAAAAACCGAAAATAGGGGCAAAATAAGGGGATTTTTGGCTTAATTCCGCTTTAAATGGGTGGGGATGACCTAGGAAGCTAAAATTTGGATATGTTGATCACAGATAAGGTACTGTTCGATGGTATGATTTTGGACCCTTTTCATCCATTTGGGATCATGTTATGCCCCTCCAAAAAAATGACCTTTCTGTAATTTTCAACTTTGACCCTCCCTACTCCAGAGGTCAACTCTAGCTTCCAAAAGAATCCCATTCCCCAAGTTTGACTTCATTTTATCAATTAGAACAGGCTACAAGTCCCAAATCATAAAATGTAAAATTATTGAAATCATATCACTTTGAGGGGTCATAGCGCCACCCCCCTTGAGGCTAGGTAGCTGGTCGATAGCTCATTTGATAGGTATTGGGGAGGAGATGAAATGATCACTGGGCTCATTTTACTCAAAATTCAATTTTTCCGGAGTTCTTGATGAAAAACTGATTTTGGGGGGCTTTGATCCACTGTGGGTAGGGGGGGGGGTGCTCGTGGGGTAGGGGCGGGGACTTTTAGTATGTTATTCAGCACACCACCCTAGACAATATTCACCAAAAAAAACCTTTGTTTGCTATTATGTTTGGGTTCGCCCATTTTTTTTCTGCTATTTGCCTGGGCTAATGGGTTTTTATACTTCTTGAATTATACATTTTAAAAAGATTTTGCCTTCGTTTAGCTCGAGGTAGATTATTTTTCTTTTCCTTTCAGTGATCAAAGTTCCGAGAATAGAAAAACTGACTTGTCAAATCAAAAATAATGTTGTATTATACTTGAAATTTTCCACCAAAAAAAAAATCCAATGCATTCTAAACAAAATAGTGACCAGAAAGTCCCAACTTTTACTAAAATATCAAAAAATGCCCAATATTTTGAAGAGAATTTGAAAAAAATTACTGATTTTTGCCAAAAAATTGGTTTATTTTGAAAATGTAAAAATTATGTCCTAAAAAAAAAAGAATGGTGAATTTTTGGGAGCAAATTTTTTGAAATATTATAATTTCAAAAAAGTATGTTCTGTCATCTTCCTAAATTTTATGTTTACAGACTGAACCTAAAAAAAAAAGGTACCTACCTTGGTAAGTAGAGCTGAAAATCCAAAATTCAATATGTACTCCAATTTAAACACACAAATAAAGTTGATTGCAGGTAAGTTCAAATCATTTGGTAGCCTCTAGCAATTTTTTGAAAATTCCTAGAGCCTCCAGCAGATTTTTGGAACTTGAAATTTCCACAACATTTCAAGAAATGAAGTTAGAAAACCGAAATTCACTATGCGAACTAATTTCAATAGGCTTTTAAGTCGACTGTAGGTGGTTATTTCAAGTCGTTTTGAAACTTCCACGTACTTTCTGGACCTTCCTTTTTTTTCAAAATCAGTGTATTGCAGTCTGAAACATGTACTTCTTTAAAAATGTGAAAAATTTACCTTCCCGTCTCCGTTTGCAGCAGAAAGATGAAATTTTTGACATGATTCCGGGGTGAATTGCGGGCAGTTTCAATTCGTTTTGGAGCCTACAGCGGCTAACCTCATGCTGGAGGCTCCAGTAATTTCCAAAAAATCGCTGGAGCTTCAAAATGACTTGAATCCACTTACAGCTGACTTTAAAGCATGTTGAAATTGGAGTGCAGTGTGTATTTTGGATTTCCAGCTCTGTTTGGTAAAATTTTATGGAAATTACGAGCATTGAACAATTTTATGGAGGCTCCAAAACGACTCAAATATACCTGCAGTCGGCTTTATAGTATATTGAAATCAGTTTACAGAATGAATTTCGGCTTTCCAACTGCATTTTGATGACGTTTTATGGAAATGTCGGGTTTTAAAAATTTACTGGAGGCTCCAAGAATTTTCAAAAAGTCGCCGGAGGCTGAAAATGACTTTAACTCACCAGTAGTCGAGTTAAAATAGCGTGAAGTTGGAGTGCAGCGTATAAATTTCGGATTTTCAACTTCTTTTGATGAAATTTTGCAGAAATTTCAAGTTTTAAAAATCTACTGGAGGCTCCAAAACTGCACGAAACGGTTTGAAACCGTTTCCAATCGATTTGGTAGGTCGAAAATAGGGTATATGCCAAATTTTAGCTTTCTATGTTAATTTGGTAAAATTCTGATTTTTTTTGTCATTTTTGGCTAGAATTTGATTTTTTTAAAAATTCGCCAAAAATCGATAAATGCACTTTAGCTTTTGAAATTTTATCTGGTGATGAATTTTTGCGAGCTCTTTCGATCTAGTTTTGTCCAGTTCAAAAAATTTAGTGTGAGTTCTATGTTGGAAAGCAATAATTTCTGCGATTTCTGACCTGTCAACAAAAATGGTCTCCATTTCATCAGTAATAGGGTCTACCTTTTTTTGGTAAGTTTGCTTTAAAAAATGTTCCTTAGGATGTCACTTTTAAGAAAAAAGTTGTTTCTGAGGATGGGGGGGGGGGTGCATGGGTGCAATACTACATTGTAAGTACCATTTTTCTTTCTCCATATAGTTAGGTACTTGAAACGTTGTAGTTTTCAATTAATTAATTCAACGAGTCAGTTTGTTTATTCGAGATAATGGGCTACAATTTTACATGTACATTTGTAGCATATCATGCATTGTACATGCACATATAGATGTCGATACGCCTTCGTATAATTTCACTGGTCTTCTCATAATATGTAGTTTAGGCTAAATACCAACAGATGAGCTGTCATGTGAAGAGCAAGAAGAAGGAGGAAGGTGTAAATATTTTCTATCTGGTTCTGAATACTGAACAGTGATAGGTACTTCACACGGTATTTTTCTATTTGGACAAAGATAAGAGCGTGTAAATTCGTAATTAATAAATGATAAAAACCAATCAGACTTGTGAATTTTGTTTAGATATTTCATCATTGTTTAAAATGAGTTCAAGTTTTCCCAGCATAAGTAGGTATATTTAATAAAAATGTAGTATGGTGCATCGATTCCAAGAAGAAGATGATTGGATGTAATCGAATGTGGACAATTGGACAAGATCTGATTTTGTTAGATCAATTCATTTTTTTTTGAGAATGGACATTGGACTATTGCTTAATGACTCAATCATTCCTCTTTCTCTACGCATTTCTAAACCAAAAATCGTAACCTGACCAAAAATAACTGAGAATTGTTAATTAAATCAAATCAAATCCTCAAGCCATACCAAGGCTATATCTACAAGTACCTACCTTGTACCTACCTACCTAATTTCTAGATTAGCCCACATTAGCCAAACATACGTCAATAATTCTCCAACGTGTTCTACGTAACGAAGAAACCCCCTTCTCACCTTCCACTCTACCCAACTTGATCTGGAACCGGAAAACGATACACGTATTGTAATTTGTTCTTAACCATTTGACATTCGTAACCGTGTTAAAAAGGGCATTCCTCGGAGAAAAAAAATGAATGGGTGTGAATTATGACCAACAGCTGAATATTTTTACCAAACAGAAAAAACTCTGTGTAAGGTTATGTTTTTTTTTCTCCTTTTTCGAGATAGCACCATATGCGAATACGGTTCGAAAAGAACGACTCTTTTCACGTTTGAGAAAACAGGTTGCATTTTTCTACATCATTTCGAACCGAGTTTAATGGTTTGTAAAATATGCCGCTAAAAAGTTATACGAGTTGTGGATTTTTTTTTCTAAATGTGAAAATCGTAAAAAAAAGTCATTTTGTGGAGTATTATGAGATGATAGTACAGTAGATATCTTTTATGGGTGGTATGAAATTTATATAAATCATTCTTCAGCATTTTGTAAAGGCATCTACGAGATAGAATTTTATTTAAAATGCCTATACATTATTGAAACGAAACACCTTGCGAAGTACCTTTTACTTGACCAATAATTATTGACGTAGGTAGGTAGGTATAGATATAATAATTAATGAATATTTGGATAGATATACCTATGTATACTTACAGTTGACTTGTCAACCTCGTGTTTCATTATGTCAAAAGTATCGCAAACGAGTCTCGTAATCAGTGCACGACTTTCATTTCAATTAAACGTAGGCAGGTTCATTGATTAAATATATGACAAATTTTTCATTTCATTCAAGATTTTCGAAACACCGAATGATCCGAATCGCGCCAAATTCAGCTTCACATTTGTATAACAAAACCTTTCACTGTTTTCTTTTTCTCCGAAAAACAGTATACCGCATCTGATCACATCCTTAGCAAGGCCAAGACCCAATTTCACTCTCGAAACCGACCATTTTCGGCGAATATACTATAATAGGATTAAAAACACACCAGATAATTCCGCAGCAGGCGAACAAATCTTAGTTTGTTCGTATTCAAATATCTACATACCAAGCTTAAGCCTTCTAGGTAAAAAAAAAATACAACCTTACACAAGAGCTGGTAGCAAAAAAAAAAAAAGAAAAGATAATACGTAATATCACCCTTGTATCTGGAAACTGGGACTACTGTGTCGTCCTGCTCCAGTCCATTTATAGGTTAACAACGTAACACATTCGGAAGCGTTAAATTGATTGAAGATTCGGAATTAAAAATATAGCCTCTTAGTCGGACACTGGGTTTAGAAAACGTGTCCGAAAAGGCCCCCGTGTGTGAGCCTGCAAAGAAAAAAAGTCTTGACGTTTTTCCGCGAAATACTAACAAAGAGATGTCCGAGCAGGTTTTTTAGGCTGTTCTTTTTTTTCCTAAATAACAAAAAGGCGCCTGTTGTAATTTTATAAAAGGCTATAGCCAGCAAGCAAATCGATGGTAGAAGATTTCTCTAGTTTCGGAGATTTATCGCCATACGTTACCGCCTGCTACCAGAAATACTACCTGCGGTCTTTTTTTTTACTCACTTATTCGTTTGTAGAAAGCGAACCGACACAGTATTCGGTGTTACAAAACTGTCTTACTAAATCAAGCTAATTTTTTTGCTTCTAAAAATCATTTGTGAAGAATTAGGTAAGATGGTCACGGTGTGTTTTTAACTGAAAAATTTCAAACGAGATGTGTTTGATTTGATTAAAATGTCGATTACGGTCTGCGAGGGTTGGAGGTGTTTGGGTAATTTTGAGTTTTGAAATATTTGAAATCTAGGTACCTACCTACCTATACTTAGTCAAGAAGATGATCTTTTTTTTTGTAAAAGGGTACCCCCCGATAAGATAGGCAAAATGCCCTTAACCGCAGATTTCGATGAAACTCACAGGGTATGTTTAGTACCCCCAAAAAATAATTTTGGGCCCATAGCCCGCTCCCCACCCCACCCCCCTCAGCCAGGGGGCCAAAAAACGCGTTTTTCAGGGGAAAAATTCTGTATCAGCGCGTAATTAAGATAAATTGATTCTGTAAACGAATATAGTTAGAGGATACATGGGCGTACCTCCCTGAATTTTTTCAGAATTTTTCATCACACGGGGAGAGAAGGGGGGACAAAAGAAAACTATAAATCGACATTACTCCGGAACGAAAAAACATACCAAAACGATTTTTTCGTCAAATATGTATCTTTAGGTCTACTTTCTATAGAAGTCATCACCCGGCCATTTGGAGTGGTGGGTCAAGCTCAAAAGCTCAAAAAACCACGTTTTTTGCGTTTTTCTCCAAAAATATGGACAAATGGCGGAAATCTAAGAGAATCAAGTTGTTCAGCGTGAAATTTTACCTCAGAATTGTGTAATTGAAAATTCATTTACACAGCATGATCGAAAACTATGTACATGCGCAGAAGTATTTGTGCTTACATCAAGATAGCTGAAAGGGTATTCCTGGGTAAAATAGGTGAAATGTCCCTGTCCTCGGATTTCTGAAATTTTGATGAAACATAGTTGGGTACCATTAAAAAAAATGTCGGAGGCAAAAAATCCCCCCCCCCACCTCCCCTTGCTCATAATAGCGAAAAAAGGGCCTTTTTCGGGGAGAAAAAATCCATGCTTCAACGAGTTTTGACAAAAAAATCTGTATTCACTCAAAATATATGGAGGAGACAGTATAATAAAAGTACCTACATAGGTATTTGAGATTCTGCGCCAATCCATGCTATTGCCATCAAAATCCAAGGCCACTTTTGGGGTTCTACTGAGAAAATTGAAAAGTAAATCTTTTTTTTTTTTGGAGAGGGGGTATTAGTAGTTGGTGTTTTGAAAATATTTTCTTCGTAAAAGTTTCGCTATAATGACGAAAAAATATTGAAAGATAATATATTTCTGAAACTGAGGAAATATTTTGGAACGCAGTGATGACAATTTTTAGGTTTCAAAAAATTGATAAAGATTGGCAAAAATTCCTAAATTTTTGTTGATTTTTCAAAATTGACAAAAACAATTTAAAATAATAGCATAGAATGGACGCAGAATCTAAGATATATTCATTTAGGACTGGGTCGATCGTCATTTTTCTCAAAACAAATTGGGTACAGGGGCTACAGTGAAAAAACCGTGTTTTTTCGAAAATACTCCCACTTTAAGGGCACATGTTTTCGCTTTAGGGGCACTTCTGGAGCCAGAATTTTTCTGTACAACTTTCAACTCAAAATGACAGTTTTTGCTAAAATTGGTAAAAATCCAGTTTTTTTTCTTTTTTTGGTGATTTACCCAATCTACTACATAGTACGTAGGTAGGTAATACCTATGTTTTCAATGTACTTGGTAACTCACATAAAAATTTAATCATCGACACCAAAAAGAAACCTTTCTGATAGTTTTGAGTTAGATACCATGTACTTGAAAAGTAGGCTACTTGTAATTCAAGAAAACCTTGATTAAGAAGTTGCATGGTGTAAATAGCGCTATAATGAAGCATTTTTCACAAAAACTCTAATTTTTGGGCAACCCCTCTCCCCAATGTGGTCGTTGGGAGGGTCCAACTGCAAATCAAACTTCATATTCATGTTCAGCGAGTTCGGTTCATATGATAATGATACCCATATTGTCTGTCTACTTTCGCCCTAAAATTTGGAGAGGGGGTGCCTATGGCCAAAAAATTGGAGTTTAAGGGTATACTCTGCGGAGAGCATTCTAATTTGACAACCGGTCGAAATATTAAACCGATTTGTTCGTTATTTTCATCATTCGTTCGTAAGACTGCATGTAATCGATTGAACGAATTTAGTCGTGCTTATGTCCCGCGACCCACTCCCATCTAAACTTCAGACGGGGATTTCTCCGTGAATTTTCAAAATTCTTCCAATTTTTTTTTCACCAATACTGATTCATCTATGAAATCGAGGGTATGTAGCCATATTTTCTAATTTTGCTTTTACAACAGGGATGTGAGCGTCCAAAGTACCTCCATCCAATTCCCTATTATAGCCATCAAATGTCCTGAATCAAAAATATCTCGACATACCCTCGCTTTTGAAAGCAAACCCTAGAAAAATCCGTTCTATAGTTTTGGCACAATCCCCGCCCAAAGTTGACCATTTTTCATCAAAAAATTAGAATAGCCTTAAAGAAGTTAGTTGGTTTTCTTATTGTTTTTGGAGGCCAGCATCCAAAATTATGGATCGCTTTTTTTGGTGGTGCTGTGACAAAAAAACACAATTTTGAGTGTTTTTTGAGTTTTTGAAGATGGCCTACCTGGAGGGAAAATTTGAAAAAAAAAATACCAATTATAGTGCTCATGCAGATACATTTTTGAAAAAAAAATTTCATGTACTTAAATTAGGTTCGGAGATACGGCGGTTTCAAATTTTCTTTTGTCAATATATCTCCCCTGGGGGGCCCACAATTTTTGAAGAAAATTCAAGTTGCTAGAATCATATCTCCTTCAAGTATTTTGAGTGAATACAGATTTTTTTATCAAAACTCGTTGAAGCATGGATTTTTTCTCCCCGAAAAAGGCCCTTTTTTCGTTATTATGAGCAAGGGGAGGTTGGGGGGGGGGGGATTTTTTGCCTCCGACATTTTTTTTAATGGTACCCAACTATGTTTCATCAAAATTTCAGAAATCCGAGGACAGGGACATTTCACCTATTTTACCCAGGAATACCCTTTCAGCTATCTTGATGTAAGCACAAATACTTCTGCGCATGTACATAGTTTTACGATCATGCTGTGTAAATGAATTTTCAATTACACAATTCTGAGGTAAAATTTCACGCTGAACAACTTGATTCTCTTAGATTTCCGCCATTTGTCCATATTTTTGGAGAAAAACGCAAAAAACGTGGTTTTTTGAGAGTTTTTTGAGCTTTTGAGCTTGACCCACCACTCCAAATGGCCGGGTGATGACTTCTATAGAAAGTAGACCTAAAGATACATATTTGACGAAAAAATCGTTTTGGTATGTTTTTTCGTTCCGGAGTAATGTCGATTTAAAGTTTTCTTTTGTCCCCCCTTCTCTCCCCGTGTGATGAAAAATTCTGAAAAAATTCAGGGAGGTACGCCCATGTATCCTCTAACTATATTCGTTTACAGAATCAATTTATCTTAATTACGCGCTGATACAGAATTTTTCCCCTGAAAAACGCGTTTTTTGACCCCCCTGACTGAGGGGGGTGGGGTGGGGAGCGGGCTATGGGCCCAAAATTATTTTTTGGGGGTACTAAGCATACCCTGTGAGTTTCATCGAAATCTGAGGTTAAGGGCATTTTGCCTATCTTTATCGGGGGGTACCCTTTGATGATATTTGGACATTAAAGTACCTAAAGAAGTGAATTTCACCAGCTGAAATTGCCATTGGAGGTGTATTTTAGAGTCGTCCAGTGCAAACATTACTGTGCTGGTTTGGGTAGGTACCTTCTTCCTTGTAAGTAGGTACCTACAACGAATTCAATGCATGGAAAAATAATTTTTGATACATTTCTTAGGTACCTATTTAAAAAGTACATGAAAGTATAAATTGCTTCCCAAAATATGTTAAAAAAGTACATATGTGATTGTACCAGCAAAAACTGCATTCATAATTTTCACGTAGATCTGAATGTTTACTTTTCCATCTCCAATTTTTTAACATTATTTCGCATCAATTCTCATCCCTGTATGCACAAATACACCACAACTCAAACCTCATCTACAACTGCACCGCGAACAACATTTTATAAAAATAACCATACCAACCCACACGTCGTCGTCGTGGTCATTTCAACTTCTCGACAAAAACCCAACCAACAATAATAATTTAATCGATCAACGAACTTGTCCAAATCCTTAAACCCTTTCTATACAGCAGGACATTCCATCATCTCCGAAATAAAAAAAAAAAATCAACTCCCTTATTCCCCGATCGCCTAAAATAGAAATAGCATACTACGACAAAACACACCGAAAAGCAATTTTCTACAAAGAATACGAAAAAACTTCTATTGTTCCATATCTCATTGTAAATCAATAGAAACCGAAAGTATAACGAAGGTTCTTTAAAGGGTAAAAAAAAAAAAGAAAAAAGATTCGTTTTCAAAGTGTATACTTCTTATACACACACATAAAAGATGCGAGATGTCATGTCGACTAGTTATAAAAACGGATAAGGAAGGAAAGAAATAAGAAACACACAAACCGAAGCAACAAAAGTGGTCAGTTCTACGACATCTTAACGCATTTAAAATTATTCCTAAAAGCCGCGAGAGTTTAGTAATAACATATTATATTGTAAAATGCTCATCGTTTAGAACGCCCTCGGGGTTGATTTTTTCCTCCAAATTGGCCATATATACCCGAGTGTTGTAAAAAGAATGTACAGAATAAAAATCGATAGAGTTGTTTTTTTTTCTTCATTTCATCCTCCTTTACGTCTTTTCTTTTTTCTTCTTTATAAATAACAGTTTATTCTTTACGTTTATTCGACAGATACGAGTACGTTGAAAGGTCATTTCGATGTGCTTATATAGTTAGTTAAAATTCGGCTCGGATTTTAATTACTCGTCAGATATGTTGAGATGTTAGAAGCTTTGGTAAATTTAGCCAGGTACCTATACTTATAAGTGCTAATATCGAATCGAAAAGTAAATAGGTATACACATATAGCGAACTGTAAGCTATATTGTAGCTGAGAATTGATTAATACGAATCGAGTAAAAGGAGATTTATTAACGAAACCACGACGAGAAGAGTATAAGTATATAGTAACATTGCACGTTGGAAAGTATAGTAATTTGGTAAATTTAGCTATATCGTGCAAAAGGAACGCTTGTAAATCTAAGACGCGCATCATTTTTACCCTAACCAATGATATTTTATCATTTCTTTTTAGCCACCATCAGAGAGAGAGAATGAAGAAGTTGCTCTGTGTACAGTATAGACTGTGTAGAGTGGAGACGCGAGCAAAAAGCGAGGAAATTTTTAAAAACGCACGCACACGCTAGAAAAAGTGAGTAGAAGCCGACGATGGCCGGTGAAGTGAGGTGCTGGGGTACGAAAGAACACTAGATGGAGCCCATTTTTTACTTGTCAATTTTCGAGCTTAAAGAACGAGCGAAAGTTGGCTACGAGCGAGACGCGACGTACACGACGGAGAGCGAGAATAGCACGCAGGGTACATGGACTGAATCCAAAAAAGAAAAAATAAGAAAGGAAAAAAAGGGGAAATATCCCAAGTGGATAAGTTTATTGTGCGTTTGTGCTGGTGTGTTGGATATGGTAGATGAAAAATAGGCATACACATTTCTACTGTTGTTGCCGTGATATGGTCAGCAGTTACGGTTCTTTTTTTTCTCTACGCTTTTTTTCCTCTCTTTTTGTGTATATCCTTTTCGGTATCGATTGAATTTTACCTTATATTACGTACGGTGTATGTGTGTCGTAGTGTTGGTGTATGAGCTGTGTGTACACCGACGACGATGTATGTATAAGTGTAAAAGGCTCAAAAAAGAAAACCATATAAGGGATGGTGTCGTTGTAGCTGCGGATGCTGCGGCTCATCGTGCTGTAAAGGCGAGGCGTATTTTTATATTTTTTCATTTTTCGCGTGCCAAGCATACCGTCTGTGATGTGTGTGTGTGTGGTGTAGGCCTATATACAAGAGAGAATGAGGTGGTTGTGCACATATTAGCTGTGTTGTAGGTAGTAGGTACCTACCTATGTATTGTGAGTATTAGCCACCTGATATGTGCAGGGGGGTTATTTCAATTGCTTCCAGTATGTACATATTACTTATGCAGTCACAAGAGTTGGGTACACTACCTAAATCTTGTTAAAACGCCAATCATACAACTCAAAATTCCAAAGAACATCGCTTGCACTGGGCGAAAATTTCAAAAAATAACCCAATTTTTTGTATACAAATTTCAAAACAATTCAAAATCCCTCTTTAAAAAATATTTCAATTTAAAAAAAAAAACAAATAGCAAGACATTTCCAAAAATAACCATATTTCTTGCATAAAAATTTCAAAACAAATCAAAATTTACCCTTCAAATTGAAATTATTTCAATTTTTAAAAAAAATGGAAGTTTAGTTTCATTTCTGTTGCATAGATTGCATAGCTGACCACTCCTTCATGTAAAGAAGGGGTAGGTAAAAAGAAAAATAATATCCTGAATTTTGACAAAAAATTGGCGACGAAATTTACAGAGTGGGAGATTACTCAGAAAATGAGATCCTTTTTGCAAAAAAAATACCCAAGTTTTTATACTTACAAACCCCCTTCCCCAAAAAAAGTCCCAAAACTGATATGATGATTCGAATTACATATACTTTTTTGATTACGTAGTTAAATGCTCAAATAAGACTTCAAATATCCTAAAAACAATTCAAAATTCAGCCCTAAGGATCTGTATAGGAGCCCTCTATTCCTCTCCAATAGATAGCATTTATTGTGAAGCAGCAGAATTACCCCCTGATTTTAGAAGAACTCTCATAACAAACAAATTCATCTCAAATGCATCCACCAACCCTTCCCATCCACTCCAAAACTCAATTAACCCACCAAACCCCCAACATTTTTACCATATAGAAGGACCCATTTCTAATTTCATCACAATGTTGAACGATCTTCAAATCAATCCTAAAACTCTCATCCAAAAACCAATATTATACCCCCCTTGGCTTCTAAAGCCTCCTCAAGTCAATCTACAGCTTATTAACTACTCAAAAAATAGCCACTCTCCATTAGTAGGTAATAAAACAGAACTATCTTGAACTCTTATCACAATACAAAAAATTCAATCTTTGCTTTACAGATGGATCAAAAATACCAACGCTTCATACAGGATATGCCTATTCTATAAATGATATAATTTCAAATTTTAAAATCCATCACTGTTCTTCAATCTACACTGCCGAACTCACAGCTATTTTCCATTTTCTCTGTAATATACTCACTTATGAATCAGAAAATAAGTCCTTCTTAATTCAAAGTGATTCCCTCAGCTCACTAACTGCTATCCAAAATCTTTTTTCCGATCACCTTCTAATTCAAAATATTCATAAAACTCTATTTGATTTACAAAATTCAAACTTCTTTATACAGTTTATGTATGTACCCAGCCACGTTGGAATCTTAGGAAATGAAATTGTAGATATTAATGCAAAATCTGCCACCACCCTTTCTCCCCTTACACTTATCACAGCTGACGACCTCAAATCTATCTTCACCCAAAGCACACTTAAAAAATGGCAAAACTTTTGGTCCCTCCAAACCACAAACAAACTCTTTCAACATAAAAAATTAGTCGATCCTTGGAAAAACCTCTCCCACTTGAACAGGCTTGAAGAAATCATTATAACCAGACTGAGAATTGGCCACACAAAAATCACACACAATCACCTCTATGAAAAGGCCCCAAAACCCACATGTCAGTTCTGCCTGTCAGAACTTATATCTGTCCAACACTTACTATTTCACTGTCCCTCCTTACATCAACACAGACTATCCCTACAAATAGACGAAAGATCCCCATTCATACCAGACGACCCTTCCGAAATTAAAAAATTCTTAGATCTAATTAAAAAACTTGACCATACCAACTCGATTTAAATCCCATACGACGGGTGTAATAATCAAGTAATTACAAACACCCAAAAAAAAAAAAAAAAAAAAAAAAAATGCTCCTGTGTTTTCAAAAATTTGTATTTTCTCAAAAATGATAAAATTTTAAACATTTTGGCGCTTTTAAAGTGATGGCGAGAGAAGATAGATCACTATATTTTTTCGGAGTTTCAGTTTTCATCATTCTCTTCTTTTAATAATCATTCAATTCTTGTTGAAAATTGACCCTGAGTTCCTGCGTATTGAATTTTTTCGAACTTGAAAAAACCTGTTAAATGAAATCTAATCCATTATGCAATTTTTTATATTTTTGAAACGTGCCTCATGCATACTTGAGAAAGTTGTGAAAAAATTGGGCCGATCTCAAAAACCAATTTTGGAAGATGAGGAGTTTGAAGCTATAATTTGTATTAAATAATTTCAAAGTGGATATAACTTCATAAAAAAAACAAAACAAAAAAACAGTTGATTAATGATCCAGAATATGTATGGAATATGTTTCCAAGAACCTGATCATTTTCAGATCTTTCAAAAATTCCTTAAAAATTTAGGGTTCAATCGATTTTTTTTAGCTCAAAAAAAATTCCAAAGTTCAATTCGAAATTTTGTTCAATCCATATCAGAATTTGAAAAATCAAAACAATTGAAACATTTTCAGTTTTCTTTCCATGCTCTGTGTTTGTATACAAAATGCAGTGGTACTGCTGCAATCTCACCTCCTTTCCGATTTTTGTGCTTTTTGTTTACCCCCCCCCCCCTTTCAAAAAGTAATTCACACTTTTCACCAAATTATGAGCATTTAGAGTTTGCACTGGGCGGGAAAATGAAAAAGTGCCGGCCCTGGGAGTTGAAACATATTTTTTGAATAAATTTCATACTCGCAAAGTATTGAAAAACAGTTTCGATAGTTTTGAACATATTTTTTAAGATAGAAAATAGCCACAAAAAGTGTATTTTATATTGGTTTGTTTCGTACCAAAACAAAAAAATATAAAAACGGAACACTATAGAACAGCATTTCCTTATTTTCAAGTTGAAAAAATTGGCTTTCAGTTGAAAATTTTTCAAAAACTGATGCCATTTTTCGGAAAATCAAGGAAAAAT
Source organism: Planococcus citri (assembly GCF_950023065.1). Lineage (NCBI taxonomy): Eukaryota > Metazoa > Arthropoda > Insecta > Hemiptera > Pseudococcidae > Planococcus > Planococcus citri. Next base: position 72,505,863 of record NC_088679.1, on the reverse strand, counting down.
CCCTCTCAAGTTGGAAAAAATTAAGGAAAACACGGAATAAATCAAAGAAATTTTTAGTCAGTATTTTTCTGAACAAAAAAGCTTTAAGTCGGAGGGCCCGCATAAGGATCACCTGCACCCCCCTGCCGATTCTCCGGGACAACTTTTCTCTTAAAGGGGAAGTCCTAAGGAACATTTCTAGCCCTTGTCGTCAAAAAAAAAAGTGGCCCTCTACTTACAAAATGGCGGCCATTTTGATTGCCAACGTAGGACTTTCACGGAATTTTTTAAACCGTACGAAGGTAGATCGAAAGAGCAGGCAAAAATTCATCACCTGTCAAAATTTCAACTGCTAAAGTGCCTTTTTCGATTTTTGGTGAATTTTCAAAAATCAAATTTTGGCCAAAATGTGAGAAAAAATCAAAATTTTACCAAATTGACCTAGAAATCTGAAATTTGGGATATATCCTACTTTCGACCTGCCAAATCGATTGGAAACTGTTTCAAACCGTTTTGAGCAGTTCTGGAGCCTCCAGCAGATTTTTGAAACTCGAACTTCTCACAAAATTTCATCAAATGGGGTTGAAAAGCCGAAATTCATTCTGCAAACTAATTTCAATACGCTATGAAGTCGACTGCAGGTGATTTTTAAGTGGTTTTGAAGCCTCCAGCGATTTTTTGAAAATTACTGGAGCCTCCAGCAGATTTTTTAAACTTGAAATTCTCACAAAATTTCATCAAATGGAGTTGGACAGCCTGAATTTATTCTGCAAACTAATTTCAATACGCTATGATGAAGTCGACTTCAGGTGATTTTCAAGTCGTTTTGGAGCCTCCAGCGATTTTTTGAAATTTACTGGAGCCTCCAGTAGATTTTTGAAACTTGAAATTTCCCCCAAAATTTCATCAAATGGGGTTAGCAAGCCGAAATTTACTCTGCAAACTAATTTCAATACAATATGAAGTAGACTGCATGGTGGTTTCGAGTGGTTTTGAAACTTCCAGCTACTTTTTCGAAATTTTAATTTTCCAAAAACGCGATGAAACTTTTCAAAAAGTCACTGGTGGCTCCAAAATTACTTGAACTCGCCTGAAGTGGTCTTCAGAAGGTGTTAAAATTGAAGTGCAGAGTTAATTTCAGCTTGCTAACCCCATTTGATGAAATTTTGGCGAAATTTCAAGTTTCAAAAATCTACTGGAGGCCCTAGTAATTTTCAAAAAATCGCTAGAGGCTCCAAAACGACTTGAAAATTATCTGCGGTCGACTAGCGTATTGAAATTAGTTTGTAGGATGAATTTCGGCTTTCCAACTCCATTATTGATGAAATTTTGTGAGAAGTTCGAGTTTCAAAAATCTGCTGGAGGCTCCAGTAATTTTCAAAAAATCGCTGGAGGCTCCAAAACGACTTGAAAATCACCTGCAGTCGACTTCATAGCGTATTGAAATTAGTTTGCAGAATGAATTTCGGCTTTCCAACTCCATTATTGATGAAATTTTGTGAGAAGTTCGAGTTTCAAAAATCTGCTGGAGGCTCCAGGACTGCTCAAAACGGTTTGAAACAGTTTCCAATCGATTTGGCAGGTCGAAAATAGGATATATCCCAAATTTCAGATTTCTAGGTCAATTTGGTAAAATTTTGATTTTTTTCTCACATTTTGGCCAAAATTTGATTTTTGAAAATTCACCAAAAGTCGAAAAAGGCACTTTAGCAGTTGAAATTTTGACAGGTGATGAATTTTTACCTGCTCTTTCGATCTACCTTCGCACGGTTTAAAAAATTCCGTGAAAGTCCTATGTTGGAACCAGGGGCGAAGCAAGCGGGGGGGGGTACGGTACCCCCCCCCGGCAAGTTGATTCAAACGTTTTCTTATTTTTGATGAATTTTTCAAAATTTGTAAATTTCCAGTTTTGTGGAGCACGTTGCGCCTGCATTTTACAAGATAAGGCAACTTATCATTATAATGTTTTTTGTTCATCTACTCAAGTTGCATCTACTGTGAAATTATTGCCCACGCCCACGCTTTATTTAACACCCTGTATAAGTATAGCACAAGGTCAGGCCCAGACCCACCCAATGAGTTACTGAGAAAATCTCAGTGGGCCGCGACATACTAGGGCCGATGAGGTAAAAAAACTGGGCCACTTGAAAAATTTCTGAATGAGTTTTTATGCTCAGTGTCCTGCATTTTAAAAAATGGGTGAAAAAAATTTGGCTGATTAATTGACCTAGCCCAAAATCAGGGCTGATAAAATGGGATATGTCGGTGGGCCGCTAACTTTTCCATGTTCTTGGGTCCAGCCCTGCCAAGGTGGATTCACAGGCTTGGTTAGGCAAGACACTCTTGTAATTGTCGTAGTCTGCTTTATATTAATAAGTAAATCAAGTTGTCAAAATTGAGATGGAGTAGATGGATGGTGAGTTTCAGCACCCAGAAGGCCCCTGTTGCAGATCAGCCACTAATTTGGCACAAGGATACACGTGTCTCACAAGCAGGGATGTTCCGTAAATTTACACATGTAAATTTACCTTTATTTTACACGTAAAATTGCGTAAATTTACACGTGTAAAAAAACTCCTATTTTTTTACACAGTGTAAATTTACATTTTAGCCAAAAAAAAACGCCAAAAAATGTGAAAAAACGAAAAATCAAATGATGTATACATTATTATTAGTGTTATGATTATGAATCTTAGAATTTTGAATAAATGGTAATGATAAATGAAAGTCTAAACCATGTCTGAACTCAAATGAAAAATTGCCATCTTCTTTGATTTTAGATAGGGATAGGCCTATATACATAGGTAATGTGATAATGCGGATGCCGGACAAATTTACTACGTTTTTAATTAGTTCAACTTTATTTTATACTCATTTATAGAGTGTTAATAACTCAAAATGTTCTTAAATTCGTTCACAATCTTCGCATTATCATTGTTATCAACATTTATTCCTGATTTCTGATTGGTTGAATTATTTTACAGATATTTGGTGTATATTTACACGAAAAATGTAAATTTACACGTTTTTCGTGTAAATGTAAAAAAAGTTATTTTACATGTAAAGGAACATCCCTGCTCACAAGTAAAGGCAACACTCATGGATGTGAACGCATATCAATGAGTGGACTAAGTGGCCACAGTACATATAACCGCAGCAGCACCATGTGCTTGTTGCCAATTTTAAATTTTCAGTTACTATTTTAATCCTTTTTATTAAAATTTTTTTTTTGTATTTCTGCAACATTTTGACACAAATTTTCAACACTTTTTCTTTTATGTATTCGTGTCAAAATTTTATCAAACCTTTGTCCCTTTTTAATAGGTAATTTAAAATGTTTTTAATACTTTTTGATTAATTTTACTTCATTCGATCAACTTATCAAGAGCAGAAAACATGAGACAAAATAATCGCAGGCTTGCAGTTGCAGCTTTTCTCATCGCTTCACGCTTTTCAACGAGCCCTGTTTCCGCAATATATTAAATTTTTCTTACAAAAGATCACCCCTTATTATCACATGCTGACTTGACCATTGGCCAAAATATCCGATACAGTTTGAAAAAAAGCTAATATTTGAATAATATGCAGGACTGCAGGCGACAGGACACGATCTCGTATACGCAGACGCAAACACAGACCACTTTTAGTTTCATTGAAATGACACGATGAAATTGATGCAGAAAAAAGTTCTCATCGAAGATGCACGTATCGTATTGCACTCGAATATAAGACGAGGGGGGTGGCAACTGGCAAAGAGTCGCGTGTCCGATCATTTAAAATAGCCATTGGTCATTTATTTCGAGTTAGTTTTTATCATTCCCTTTTATATTCAGCGTGTTTACGAAATTTTCAGGGGTTAAAAATAATAAGGGTTGAAAGGATGGCTTCGGCGAGGGTGTGTACCGTGTGTATAGTCCATCATGCAGGGGTCGAAATAAGACATTTTCGTACGTGCAAAATGACTCATTCGGTATCCGATGGTCATTTCGAATAGCGAACCAACGACGTCGAACGCAGTTTAAAATTAATTATAGACGACGATGGCAATTTTTACGAATAAAATTACTGGCGCGAGAAGCGCAAATTTATATCTGGGATACGCCATTTAATCGAATCATCTCGTACTACTATACGTATACGCTCCAGAATCGAATTTTTAATAAAAATCTCTAAATATTCCGCGCAGTTCGATATTACAACCAATAATTACAACAGTACAGGAAAAGGAAAGCTCGGAGTCGATTTATTAGGATTTATCGCCTGCTTGACCATATGTGAACTGTGTCCATTGTTGCACCCCACATCCACATGTTCTACATTTCACCGACTTATAAATTTACGTATAAACGAGCCTACACGATATGGTTATCTTTCATCTACAGCATCACGTCAAAATCTAGACGAATTTAATACGGCCAATAATCTGTTTCTAATTGCGATTCGGTTCATAAAAAAAAAAAAACATCTTAATAGTCTGCTGCATCTTATACCTATACGTATATTAGGCGTAGCTGATAAAGAGTGGTTTTTAATGAAGCCCATCGCTTAATAACATCTCGCGCCTCATCGAATAATTGACCTTGGAATTTTTTATACGTGCTCGAATTTTTACCCCGTCGGAAATTTCCTGCTAAAAGAAATAGGCCCATAGCCCATATCCGTATGTGTTTGCATTTGACAGAAATGTCCCGAAAATTGGATAAATTATCGTTTTAATTAATTAAATTTGCGACAAGAGGAGGACGACGATCGAGTTTGATGCGAGAAATTTGTTTTGTTTACCTTCACGAATGATGGCTCGTATTGTATTCGTGATTTAATTCGGTCTCCAATCTATCGTAATTTGTCTCATTTAACCTTGATTTTTATCGATTAATAGGTTCTGGTTTGGATTTTTTTAAATTCGTTCGAGTAAAAATACCTTTAGGTATGGTACGAAAAAATGTAACGTGAAAAACTGATAAGATAATTAACCGAGAGTGGTTAATATGTTTTCTAAATCATTTTGTCAGATTTTTTTTCAACGTGAAATCAAAGGTGATTGACCGGACTAGCGCGTAAGTTAGAGCAGGATTGAGGGTAACATTTTTTTGGGAGAAATAGCAAATTAGCAGCATTTTTTCACTAGTTGGTGCAATTTGTCTGTTTTTTTTTTTTTTTTTTTTTTTTTTTTTGGTGATGACGAAATTTTCAAACTTATTCACGAAGAAACCAACGCAATTTTTCAGTCTTTTCTGGGGTTGGATGTTTGAAGTATTTCAGGGTACCCCAACCCTTACTTTATTTTATAAAGTTTAATTTTTAAAACGTGGTGATTTTTTTCAAGAAAATTAAAAATATTATAACCTGAAATGAGAAAAATAAAAAAAACTGTACCTATTTTGAACGTTGCAAAATTATTAAAAAATTATCTACTTGAGTCAGCTTAGCTCCCTCACCAGATAATCTGGTAAAAATTCAAGGGCAAAAATCCAGGTATTAATCCTTAGATAAATATAAGAGCTGGTTTTCGAGGGAGTGGAATCAATTTCTGAGCGGTAAAGAGAAAATTTGAAATTTACAAATTTTTTGAGCTATACTCAACAATTTTTCAAATCAAAATATTAATTGACTCAATGTTTTCAATTTTTTATTTTTGCAAATTTCAAGGTCACTTTTTTGGAAAATGGCTTTTTTGTTAGCTTCGGAGGTGCCCTTGGAAGGGGGGGGGGGAGATTGGTTCTCGAATAAAGTGCACTTTCGAAAAAATTATGTTTTTTTCACTCATGTCGCCAATCAACCTCTTTATTCGTGTTTTGAAAATTGTTCTTCTAGAATATTTTGCATTTAATTATCGTGCCAAAACATCGAAAGGTAAAATTTCTGATACTGGGGAAATATTTTGGAACGGAGTGGTGCCAATTTTAGGATCATTGTTGCCAATATCAAAAATTCAAGAAAAATACTTAGCTAAAAACTCATGAAATTTTTTCGTTTTTCGAAATTTTCAATAATTATTAAAAAATTGGCACCATTGCGTTCCAAAATGTTTCCCCATTTTCAGGAATTGTGTATTTAGATGTTTTGCCTTGCCTAATCAATGCAAAATTTATTAAATAAGAACAGAATTTTCAAAACTTAAATTTACTTAAATAAATCGATTCGTTCGCGATCAAGTCAATTATACGAATCAATTCGTTCGCGAATTATTCACAAAAAAAATTCAATTCATTCGTGAACGATACATGAAAAATCAAGTAAATGAATCAATTCGTTCGCGAATGATTCACCAAAAATTATTCAATTCGTTCGTGAATGATTCACCAAAAATTAATTGAATGAATTGATTCGTTCGCGAACGAGTCACTCATACGAATACGAATCAATTCGTTCGCGAATTATTCTTCAAAAATTACTCAATTTATTCGTGAATGATTTACCAAAAATTAAGTGAATCGATCGTTTTGTTCGCGAACGAGTCACTTATACGAATCAATTCATTCGCGAATGATTCATTAAAAAATGATTCAATTCGTTCGCGAATGATTCACAAAAAAATATTCAATTCATTCGTTAATGATTCATAAAAAATCAAGTAAATGAATCAATTCGTTCGTGAATGATGCGCCCAAAATTAATTGAATAAATTGATTCGTTCACGAACGAGTCACTCCTACGAATCAATTCGTTCGCGAATGACTCTTCAAAAATTACTTAATTCATTCGTGAATGATTTACCAAAAATTTAGTGAATGAGTCGTTTTGTTCGCGAACGAGTCACTCATACGAATCAATTCATTCGCGAACGATTCATTAAAAATTATTCAATTCGTTCGCGAATGATTCACCAACAATGAATCAATTCGTTCGTGAACGATTCACTAAAAATTGAATACGTCGTTCGCGAATGATTTACTTGGAAATCAATCAATTTATATGCAATCGCCAATCGGTTGTGAATGATTCAATTCAATTCGATTCACTTCGCTTGAAAACAGATCAATTTCTATTCAACAGTTTTACAAAAACTGAATCAATAGTGAATTAATTGATCAGTTTGCGAATGATTCGCCAAGAAATTAATCAACTTATTTAATAACCAATCGTTCGTAAATGATTCGAACCGATTTTATTTCCCATCTTCTCATCAGGATGCTGCTCTTTTATCAAAGATGCTCAAAATTTCTGAATGAGAGGTTTTTGAGGGGGGGGGGGGGTGTCGACTGAAAATTTACCGACCAATGTAGGGAACCAATTTTGTCGATTGATTCAATGTTCATGTGACTTATTTTCCTTGTTGAATTTTTAGAGGCCTCAAATATGAATTTTTTTATGTATTTTAAAATGAGAAATAAGTCGGCCAGTGCGGAGCGAAGGCGAAAAATTTTGAAAATTAGTAGGTATTTCTAGAAGAAAAAAACTAATGTTTTTTTATGCGAGAAGTTTATTTTTTGGTTATAAAATTTTAGAATTTGAATGATATTTTTTTTTGTAGGTATGTAAATTTTGAAAAAGAAAAGAGAAAAGGCAAAAACGATCAAAAATTTATTTTTCGAAAGGCACGAAAACGATGTTAAGTATTGATGTGAATAGTTCATTTTTTGGCTTTAAAACTTTAAGAATTGGGTACCTACCTATTTTTTTTTTTTAGAAATTTCAATTTTGAAAAAAAAGCAAACCAGAGCCAGAGTGAGAAGTAAGGACAAAAGCTTTCGAAAATTTCAGTAGGTGCCTAAATTGGCTTTTTATAGAGAACTTTTCTCATCATGAAACTTCTCAGCTCAGTAAAAAGATATCAGATCTCCACAGATACCTACCCCCTTTACTGCAAGAATCTGTATCTGTATCAGCTGTTGATAAATAGGAGGCTTATGTTGTCTATGTTGAATCTAACACGGTATTTACTTATGACCCCGGTCAAGTATTACTTTTTTGTGCTCACGAAGGAACAATGGGACCTCGGGTGTAACCGCGATTAACCTTTTACAAAAAGACCACAGAAGGTGAAAATTTTTACGACTAAAATGGTCCAGTTTGAACCCCTAACGTCGAAATAAGATTTATTGTAAAAACTGAGAAAAAATCCGTTTTAAACCTCCCCATTTAAATTAAACCCTCGATTTAAAATTATCGTAAAAGTAAATTTCCACACACACAGATCTGGGCTTATTGAGCGTGGAAATGACGAAATGGATGCGCGCGAGAAAAAGGAAGAATGAAGGAAAAAAACACGTATAAAATAAAATAATAGCGACAATTTTTCATCGGAAGCGGATTGGCCATTTTTACAATGAGTATCTTTCAGGACCGCAATTTATGATATTCCAATTTACATGGTGGCTATTATTCGACCTTTGACACTTCCTGAAATTAATGGCCTTAAACACAGAGGGGTTGAGTTTTTATGCAAACCACAGTTCGATTATAGGTCAAGTCGTCGTTACTGTTTCTACGAATGGACAATGGTCATTGCAGCTGCCCTTTGACTCTTTTAGTACCCTCGTTTTTGTTAAATCTGTTCTAATAAAAATTTCGCCTTCGTTCGAAAACGTTTTCATAAAGAAACAATCACACCGATCGCCATTCCGAAAACCGAATATTACTTTCCGTTTCCGAACCATTTAAGTCGCACGCATCCGTCGTGTATACTTAGCCTATCGTGTTTCACAGACGAATACCTATTCGAATATCACACTGACGATGATAACAGAGTTTAATTGTATTTTTACCATAAACCAGATGATAAACTGACGAAATGTGAAAATGTGTGATGTATGATGTTCTTTATTGTTTTGCTAATTAATTACGCTAATTATCATTGAATGACTGAATGTATATGTTAGGTACCAAGTCCGAAATTGTACAATTCGGGGATGGTACAGCCAATTTTGTACCATCTCCGAAGTGTCCGAACCAAGTGTGAATATTACTTTTTCATCGGACTTCGTTTGTACCATGCCCGGAGGGTCCGGACAAAGTGTTCGACTTGGTACAATTTTTGTTGTGCAAAGTCTGATATGAAGTTTTATAAAAAAAAAATGAAAAAAAATATCAACACAGGGGCGAACTATGGACGACAGAATCACCTAACGTATGGAAGCAAGAAATACCAGAGAGCGCGATGTTGACAAGTTTTGACATGATGAAACGAAGAAAAATACCCTCTGTGCTAAGTTACCCGATTGGCACATTTCTGGTGATATCTGACTAATCATTTCTGCAGTCAGAAATTGCCGTTTTGACAGTCAGATTCGCAGTCTGACTACAATCAACCAATCAGAAACAAGTATTTTTTTGAAATTCCAAGATGGCGGTGACTCGTCAGAAGACTGAGTGGAGATCTGAGCATGGATCTGACTAGTCAGATCCACACTCAGAACTACAGTCAGATATTGCCGTTTTGGCAGTCAGAAAATACATTCTGACTAATATGTGGTCAGATCCCTATTCAGATGCACTGTCTAAAAAATGCCGTTTTGCCAACCGGGTAGGGTACGAAAAATGACCAAACACGAAATTCAACCAAATTTTTTTTGTTCTTTGGCGCATGCAAGGGTACAGGAGGGTTTATTTTCATTCAATTTCGTGTATTTAGGTGTCAGTAAGGATACTAGTTCATTAAAAATGATATATTTTTCATAAAAAAAATTAAAAACTAAAAAAAAATCGAGTCCAATTTGAAAGCCACTATAGTGGCTCGTAGCATGACAGGCAAATTTTTTAAAAGCCACTATAGTGGCTCGTAGCAGTGAAAAGGTAAAGTCCAAAACAAAGGCATTTTATTTTTTGATTTATAAATTTTCAAAAGCTTTTGCACTCGCATTTGTTTATTTTTTCATTCCAAAACTGGAACTTTTCGATATTCATTTTTCAAATTTTTCAAATTTTAAAACCAGAAAAATTATCTTTTTGCATCTAAAAATATAGGTACCTATAGGCCAATTATTTAGTTCTTGAATTGGGAATTTTCGAGAGCTTCTGCCCTTGCTTCGCACTAAGGCCAAAGTTTCTTCACTATTCTGAAATTTACATTTTTTTCTTCAGAGAACAAGACTAAAGAAATGATTTTTTAATCTTAGAATTATAAATTTTTAAAATCTTGAAACCAGAAAAATTATATTTTTATGGCTACAAATATACCTAGGCCTATTATTTAGTTTTTGAATCATGAATTTTCGAGAGCTGCTGCCCTCACTTCACTCTAGGGCCAGTTTCTTCATTATTTCTGAAATTGGCATTTTTTCTTCAGGGAACAAGACTAGAAAAATGGTATTTAATCCTAGAATTATAAATTTTTGATAGGTTTTGCCCTCTCTTCACCTGAGCTAATCGTTTTTCGTTTCACAATTTTGCATCTCTCAATTTTTGAGAGCTTCTCTAGGGCTGATTGTTTTTCATTTCGGAAATTGAAATTTTTATAGGTAAAACATCAGCTGAAATTAGAAGAATTCCCAAGGCGATCAAGGCCCACAACATTAACTTATTTTATTCTTATTGATGCTATTCAATCTTTTAAATTAATACCAATATAATATACGCATTTTAAATTTGTGTGGGGGTCCTTTTTAGGGGCGAGGGAGGGAGGGGTATTGATGATTATTTTTCAACTATAACAATACATACAACAGTGTATAGAAAAAGCATAAAATTCGAATTCCTTCATTATAAAACTTCAAATCGGACTTTGCACAACAAAAATTGTACCAAGTCGGACACTTTGTCCGGACCCTCCGGGCATGGTACAAACAAAGTCCGATGAAAAAATAATATTCCCGCTTGGTCCGGACACTTCGAAGATGGTACAAAATTGGCTGTACCAACCCCGAATTGTACAATTTCGGACTTGGTACCTAACATATATAATACCTAGGGATGAAAAGCAGGAAAGCAGAAAGCTAGCCCTACCCTAGCTGAAAGCTGAAAGCTGAGGGCGTGAGGGGAGGTTTGAAAGCTAAAGCAACTTAAAAGCTAGCCAAAGCCAGAAGCTTTATTTATTCAGTTTTCTTTAATTTTTTTTGCGAATTCATTACTCTGTACTTCTGTAGTCTGTAAATTTCTTTAATTTCTTCTTGCTTTTGAGTTTTGACTGTGATCAAATTTACGGGGGAAAAAACTGAAAAAAAAGCAAAAACCCTTTTGCAATCAGCGAATAGCTGATGGCTTGTTTGTTTAGTTTTTTCCCCGTAAATTTGATCACAGTCAAAACTCAATGATTGCAAAAGGGTTTTTGCTTTTTGTTTAGTTTTTTTCCCCGTAAATTTGATCACAGTCAAAACTCAAAAGCAAGAAGAAATTAAAGAAATTTACAGAGTAATGAATTCGCAAAAAAAAATTAAAGAAAACTGAATAAATAAAGCTTCTGGCTTTGGCTAGCCATAAGTTGCTTTAGCAGTTAGCTTTCAAACCTTCCCTCACGCCCTCAGCTTTCAGCTAGGGTAGGGCTAGCTTTCTGCTTTCCTGCTTTCCATCCCTAGGTATTATATACATTCAGTCATTCAATGATAATTAGCGTAATTAATTAGCAAAACAGTAAAGAACATCACACATCACACATTTTCACATTTCGTCAAAACGTCGCCTGTATGCAGAGATGACGTCACGTAGACTCGATGCACTCTCCTATCCAAATCACTGGCTAAAAGTTGAAAAATTAATATCAATTGCAATAGCCTGCCATGGGTGACATGGCAGATTTATACGGGAGTAGTACCATCTTGTAGCTCTCATCACGGGGAACAAGGGGCACTGCCTACAAGCCCCTACGGGCGTCTAAAGTCTAGAAAATGAGCAAAACCAAAAAATGAAAATTTGTCCAAATGAAAAATTTGACCTAGGGAACTTGTAGAACATTTTTTTAGATGAAAATTGCAATTTTTGGGATTAGCCTACCTTCATTTTTGAAGGAATCATGCAATTTTGAAGTTTTGAAACAGATCAATTTGAGTAAATTTGAAATTTTTCAGAAATTGATCTGTTTCAAAACTTCAAAATTGCATGAATCCTTCAAAAATGAAGGTAGGCTAATCCCAAAAATTGCAATTTTCATCTAAAAAAATGTTCTACAAGTTCCCTAGGTCAAATTTTTCATTTTGGCAAATTTTCATTTTTTGGTTTTGCTCATTTTCTAAACTTTAGACGCCCGTAGTTTCTTCCCATGAATAGATAGAGGGGCTTGTAGGCAGCGTGCTGTGTTCGCCTCGACGAGAGCTACAAAATGGCACTACTCCCGTATAAATCCCCCATGTTACCCATGGCAAGTTAAAAGCGTTTAAAATCACTATAGAATTAAATTGAAAGCAGGTTACGTTGAATTGAACTCGAAATCCAAATACGAAAATTCACTAAAATCGAAATAAAATTAAGAAAATCATTACGTTAAATTCGGTTCTAAAATCAAAATAAGAGCATTAAATTAAAAGCAGGTTACGTTAAAATGAACTTGAAATTCAAATCTAAAACTCTAAATTCAAATACGAAAATTCACTAAAACCGAAATAAAATTTAAAAATCATCACGTTAAATTCGGTTCTAAAATCAAAATAAAAGCATTAAGTAAATTAAAAGCAGGTTACGTTAAAATAAACTTGAAATTCAAATCTAAAAATTGACCGAGTCCAAAAAAAAATCAAAATAATTGCTAGTTACTCGAATTGAAATTACGTTGAATTAAACTCGAAATCCAAATACGAAAATTCACTAAAATCGAAATAAAATTAGAAAATCGTTACGTTAAATTCGGTTCTATTGGTTCTAAAATCAAAATAAGAGCATTAAATTAAAAGCAGGTTACGTTAAAATGAACTTGAAATTCAAATCTAAAACTCGAAATTCAAATACGAAAATTCACTAAAACCGAAATAAAATTTAAAAATCACGTTAAATTCGGTTCTAAAATCAAAATAAAAGCATTAAATTAAAAGCAGGTTACGTTAAAATAAACTTGAAGAGTGATATTCCAAAACTCGCTTTGTCCATTTTTATCAAAGTTGGGTTTTTAGTGGTACCTGGTAGATGAAGTATTAACTCACGTTCCTACATCATCAACCTACCAAAATGAGGTGTTAAACTCACCTAAATAGCCAATTCACTAAAAATTTAAAAAAAAATAATGTTCCAAAACGTGCTTTGTCCATTTTTATTGAAATTTTTTTCAGCAGTATTTAGTGGATGAAATATATACCTACACTCCTACATCATAAATCCACCCAAATAAAGTGCTAAGCTCGCCTAAAAAGCCAATTTACTCGTTTAAAGGGAAACTGTTTTTCCTCTCTCCTGAAAAGTTGTGAAAATGGACAAAGCGAGTTTTGGAATATCACTCTTCACTTGAAATTCAAATCTAAAAATTGACCAAGTCTAAAAAAAAATCAAAATAATTGCTAATTACTCGAATTGAAATTACGTTGAATTAAACTCGAAATCCAAATACGAAAATTCACTAAAACCGAAATAAAATTTAAAAATCATCACGTTAAATTCGGTTCTAAAATCAAAATAAAAGCATTAAATTAAAAGCAGGTTACGTTAAAATAAACTTGAAATTCAAATCTAAAAATTGACCAAGTCTAAAAAAAAAATCAAAATAATTGCTAATTTACTCGAATTGAAATTATAAAACAAAGCAGTAATTAAATTAAATCTTACCTGATTAGGTGCAGCAGGCATTCTCAAATAATATAAATAACGAAAAAAAATCAACCGAAAATAAAGCGCGCAAATTAATTAAACACAACATTAATATACACGAAAGAGTCCGAGACCTTGCCTCCGCGAAATCAAAAACACAAATGAGCGCAGAAAAATGTTCCAATTTCTGAAGTGAACTAGGGTTGAACACCCCTCTTCAATTTGATTGGTTCCCCAAAAAATTATCTCCGGGGGTGGGGTTAAAATTTCGAAAGGGTACAATAGACTGGTTTAGGTATAGAATTCCCAGACGCAGGTGGCCGGTGGCAGGTGTTCGGATTTCGAATTCGAGTCGGCATAGCAGGTGGTGAGTAAGCACAGCGGGTGGTAAATAAAATTTCCAATTTTATACAATAGAGCCGCATCTTGATAACAACTTGGAGTATAATAGGGACTAGGGGGCTTCGCCCCCTAGGTCGCTCCGCGACCTCGACCCCCAGCTCGCGCACTCGCTTCGCTCGTGCTGCTCGCCCTGGCCCTCGCTTCGCTCATGCCTCTCACCCCTTCGGGGCTCGCTTTTTTCACAATTCACAACTCAACTCATGCCCCTGCTCCTAAATGCAAATCAGCTGAAATGTGTCAATAGCAAATTCTACTCTGGTTCTAAAGTACAATGTTTAAAAAATTCAAGTTTGAACTTGGGGTGTTGAATTACTCTGGTATACTTACTGACTTGATAATTATCATCATTTTTTAGGAGTAAAATTTCTGAAATTCTATATGTAAAATTGGGTAGAAAAATGTTTGAAATTTTACTAAAATGATGGCATAAAATGAGTAGGTAGTGAGTATGCTGGAGTAATTCAATCCTATGAAATGAAAATCTGAGGTAGGATAGTCAAATTTGTATCCCAAGTATAGAAAATCTACCAGTGGTTGCTTAGCTAAGGGAGGGACGTGACTTGAGCCACCCCCCCCCCCGCGAGTGAAAATTAGAAATAATGCACGCAATAATGAACCGTTTTTTGTTTTTTCGACCCATTTTTTTCAACAAATTTTCGCTCTCACTTCACTTGAGCAGTAATTGCACCTTCATTTCCATACAATTTATCATACATTACGAAGGGTTTCCATTACATTACCTCTAATTTCGATTTTTCATACCTAAAAATCTGGTTTTGCCCTCTCTTTGAGAAAATTCTGGCTACACTGTACTGAACCCTTCTTCATCTTCACTTTAACTTTTTTACAAACAATGTTCCACTAAACATTTAAATTTTATTTGTGCTGTTGAAATAAAGTCCTAACCCAAAAATGATCTCAAGTGTAGAACCTCCTCTCCTTATTATTTGAACAGACACTACATTCCAGTTTTGAAAAAATTAAATACTATAGCAATGAATGTAACTCCCAACACAACAAACAACAACATCATTCCCTCCTCAACACACCTACGCTGTAAACACGCCCACATAGCAACGTTCTGAGTGTATTGTTGTCGGTGTGCATTGTAATACATGCATTTATACACAATAGAGAAAGTGTTTTTTCAATTTTTTCGGCCTTTAATTTGAAAAATTCCGATTTTTTTTCTTGATGACATATCTACACGTCAAAAGGAACGTTTGAAAAAAAAAATTGTCGAAATCGGTTTGATAGAAAAGGCTGGCGAACTCTATCAAGGTTTCTACTCGAAATTCTATTGTTTAAACACAATAGAAAACATGTTTTTTCAATTTTTTCGGCCCTTAATTTCAAAATTTTCGATTTTTTTTTCTTGATGACATATCTACACGTCAAAACGAACGTTTTAAAAAAAAAATTGTTGAAATCGGTTCAGTAGAAAAGGCTGGCGGACTCTATCAAGGTTTCCCTTCAAACATCTTTTAATATATAAGGATTATAAAATTGTACCGCGGCGACGAATGCTTTTTGTATTGCTATTTCGCCGCGCCGTGTTTTCTTATCTGAAATTTCAAAATACAAAGGGTTATAAAAATTCAACGATGTCACGTTTCAAAAATTTTGGCAATCGAAGGTGTTAGATGGGTTATCAATATTATTCATCTTTTAGGCATACAATATAAAGGGATTGCAAATGAGTCATGTGTTAGATACCTACGTGATTATAATTTTATTCGGCGATGATTCAAAGGAGCGAAGAATAGGACAGGTGATGAGTAATTTCTAGTAGGCATTCGATGGATCCTTATCTCATTCTATTATTTAGTCCAGTCATTTTAGCAAAATTTTTAGTCGAACCTCGAGAAAATTAGGGGCAAGCTGAATTTTACATTAATTTGTTCAGATTGGTCTCTAAAACAACCCATCAAAAGTTGCACCCCGCAACTTGACCGCTACCCCCGCAAGAGGTCATTAACCTTTGCCGAAACATGTTTTTCGGCTTTATCGCCGAAATGAAGGGTCCCAGAGGGAAAATGTTCCAATAAATATTATTCTACGTTAAATTTCCTATTACCATGACCAGTTCAGTTTTTCCCAAAATGGCGATTTCACCCTTACTAAGGAGTGGGTAAAGTTGTCAATTTTTTGAAAATTGTTTCAAAAAATGAAAATCGACAATTTAGAACGTGAACTCGGTTCCGGGTACACTCGAAAATATTTTGACCAAAGTTGCACACCGAAACTTGTATGCTACCCCCGCAAGAGGTCATTAACCTTTGTCAATCTACGTTTCTTGGCAATTTAACCGAAATGAAGGGTCGGAGGGGAAAAAGTGATTGAACTAAAATTGTTCTACGTTAAATTTCCTATAAGCATGACCAGTTCAGCTTTTCCCAAAGTGGCGATTTCACGCTTACTGAGGGGGGAGAGGGGTAAAGTTGTCAATTTTATGAAAATTGTTTTAAAAAATGAAAATTTGACAATTTGAAACGTGAAATCGATTCAAGGTGCATTCGAAAATATGTTGACCAAAGTTGCACACCGCAACTTGTCCGTCACCCCCCCCCCCCCACCGCAAGAAGTCATTAATCTTTGTTAATCTACGTTTTTCGGCTATACCGCCGAAATGAAGGGTCGGAGGGCCTTACAGTGGAAGTGTTTCAAATTGAAAAAAGTAATTAAAAAACTGATTTTGCTTTTTTGATAAATACCTAGATAAGTGTCACATGAACATTTTAAAAATTAGAAAAAAATTGTAAAAAGTATTCTAAAAAACAAAAATTTGATGAAATTATAATTTTTCAACCTGAAAAGATGATACTTAACATTCTATGCCATAACTTTCTCATTAGGTAGGTACCTATTTGCTTTTGGTGTATAGGTAATATGCTTTTAAAAAAAGAATAAAACGACACCTAGCATTAGAAATTTTTTTAAAAAGTACGTTGAATAGGTACGTATAAAACATTGAAAAAATCAAGAAATTGATTTAGGTAGGTAATTTTTTAGTAAGTTGTGCCTGAAAAAAATTTTAAAATCCCAAAAACATCTCTAAAAATTAAAAACACCAGAAAATCATGTTTTAAATGGTTAAAAGTTGAAACTTGATTAAATAGCAGAAAAATGTGTTGAAAAATAAGGGTACTAGGTATCAGTGGGCGAAGGAGGGAGGTGGGTTCAAGTCCAGCTGATTAGTCAAAATGAAAAAATAAACCAATATTTGAATTCAGTCTCACTGAGATGGTCACAGACAACATGTCATTTCACTTTCAAATTTTGACCGAATATTAGAGACCCTTTGTGCTCTTCCAGGGTTGTAAAGATTCCACTGGTATGGCTGCCCAGGTGACCAATGTAAGCTTATGATTATAATTTGTAATAAAGATTTATCGAGGGGAATCAAATAAACTCACTTCAATTTTGTTTTTCTAAACACCATTCTTGACCTCTTGAATTGATAGGTTGTGGTTTCAAAGGATTCGAGAGACTCCATCGAATTTTTAAAATTTTTTGTTTTGGAATAATTTGTATCAAAGAATAAAAGGTTCATTATCTTGGTGTATCTTTCGATTAGGTAGGTAGTACCTAATTTGAAAACATATTTTCAAATTCGTTTGGTTCAAATTCAAACTTTTCTCCGATGAGGTTTTTTGAAAAAATAGGTGAATGAACAGCAGTTTGCGAACGAATCAACATAAAAAGCTACGATTTTTGGCTTACAGCCTATTTTCGAAAAAAAAATCAATTGGGAGGCATTTTGAGTGTCCTAGGAAATTTTTGACATTTTTAGTTTTCAAAATAGAAAAGAAAACGTTTATCCCTCCGACCCTTAATTTCGGCGGTATAGCCGAAAAACGTAGATTAACAAAGATTAATGACTTCTTGCGGTGGGGGGGGGGTGACGGACAAGTTGCGGTGTGCAACTTTGGTCAACATATTTTCGAATGTACCTACCTTGAATCGAGTTCACGTTTCAAATTGTCAATTTTCATTTTTTAAAACAATTTTCATAAAATTGACAACTTTACCCCTCTCCCCCCTCAGTAAGCGTGAAATCGCCACTTTGGGAAAAGCTGAACTGGTTATGCTTATAGGAAATTTAACGTAGAACAATTTTAGTTCAATCACTTTTTCCCCTCCGACCCTTCATTTCGGTTAAATTGCCAAAAAACGTAGATTGACAAAGGTTAATGACCTCTTGCGGGGGTAGCATACAAGTTTCGGTGTGCAACTTTGGTCAAAATATTTTCGAGTGTACCCGGAACCGAGTTCACGTTCTAAATTGTCGATTTTCATTTTTTGAAACAATTTTCAAAAAATTGACAACTTTACCCACTCCTTAGTAAGGGTGAAATCGCCATTTTGGGAAAAACTGAACTGGTCATGGTAATAGGAAATTTAACGTAGAATAATATTTATTGGAACATTTTCCCTCTGGGACCCTTCATTTCGGCGATAAAGCCGAAAAACATGTTTCGGCAAAGGTTAATGACCTCTTGCGGGGGTAGCGGTCAAGTTGCGGGGTGCAACTTTTGATGGGTTGTTTTAGAGACCAATCTGAACAAATTAATGTAAAATTCAGCTTGCCCCTAATTTTCTCGAGGTTCGACTAAAAATTTTGCTAAAATGACTGGACTATATTTGATTTGGTAAAAGGTTTCGGCTGCATAAATGACGTGATTCATTATATTAGTCATTCAAATGCTCACCAATTCGTCATGTTATGTATGTATGTAGATCTCTATGTATCTAATTCATGTAAAATAATTTAATTTCCAATCCAAATTAAAGTACCAATTACCAATATGTGAACCAACAAAAATATAACTTGGCAAAATCCAGTAATTGAAGATCAAAGTTGCGGAAATAGATTATTCATCAACACATTGTTTGAATTGATAACAGTGATAACACAATTTGAACATTTTGGTGACATTATCTTCAATTACTTTTGAACGGTTGAAGGTAGAGCTTTCGGTAAAAAAACATTTTAAAGAGGAAGAAATACCGAACATTTTGATTATATTAAAATACCTAGGTGTCCACTGAAAATTTCGAGTAATTTTAGTTCAAAGTTCAATACGTACTGTCCGTAGCTGGGTTTTGCCTTGTTTTCGCAACTTCAAACTTCGAATACTTTTGAACGGTTGCTTCTACAGCTTTGGGTAAAAAATCATTTTAAAGAGGAAGAAATACCGAACATTTTGATATATTCAAGTTTTACTGAAAATTTCGACAATTTTTAGTTCGAAGTTGGCATATATGGTATGAAAAATGCGGTTAAGAAAAGTATTCATTAAATCGTTAATTTTCCTCTAAATGATGAAAAATTAGTATCAATCGATAGGGAATTTCATTGGCTTTAATTTAAGACTAATTAAAAGTTCGCCAAAACTCGCGAACAATCGAAAAATTTGCAGTTTTTCCGCGAAAAATTGTATGTATTCTTATGGCTGATAACGTCCGTTAAGGTAAACTGGATCCAAGATGGCGTATGCGAGTACTTCCCTTTATAGTGCTTTATGTTCACTGATTGGCTAAAAGTTGAAAAATTAATATCAATTGCAATAGGGTTTATGCTGCTAGCAGCAAAAACCCTAAAATTTTTTATTTCTTACGCTCGTTTTAACGTCGTTGAATTTTCAACTACATAAAAAATTTTACGCTGGTTTCTTCCTGTTTATATCGTCGAATTAATTCAATTGTTGGTGCCTATAATGATTTACCTATACTCAAAGGCCATCGAGAGGGGGGCAGTTTGTTCTGGGCCCACGCTTTCTGGAGAGTTCGGCAAAGAAGGGCCTGTGATGAGAGAAAACCATGTTTTTTTACTTCTCGAGATTCCTTCGTGAACTTTTGCTCATTGAGTCAATTTCCATTCAATGACCAAAATAATGTTACAATCGAAAACCCTGCACCTCGTTTTCAAATTTGATCAGATCCTTAAATTCATTGACTTTTTTGTTCATAACTGGTCCAAAAAGTAATAAAATTCACCAATTCGAGATTTGAGCCAAATTATTATTTCAAGATTTCCATCCAACGAGGGACCTGCTATCTTTTCGACTTGATCGAAAATTGTGCACGTGTAGGTGGTTAGAAAAAGTAAGGAAAACTGTTTCCTCCATAATTTTTTTAAAATACAATAGCAATAAATATCCAAAGTAGATAGGTAAGAAGTGTACAAAAATCCTATCCTTTTTTTAGACTCCTTAAATATTATACTCGTGGAAGACGAGATCATAAAAGGATGAGATTTTCTCCCAACCATTCGTTATAATTTAGCCTCCAAGCTACTTTTCTCACGTTAGAATTGGCTAATACACACTGTCTGTAAATATTTCCATTCAATCCTTAATCATTATTTTACAGAAACGTTACTAAGCAATAGACTAACTATTTTTAATCATTTTTTAAATATTTATTTACAACTCTGTTCTGTACAATAATTTTGTTTACGAAGTGTTGCACGTTATAGGATTGCTTACTTAATATGATATTGTACCTACCCCTATGTTAATACCGCCATTCTTGGTAAGGTCATGTATTTATCGCAATTGTTTTTGAGTACCTAACTATGTATGATGGTAAAAAGGAAAAAGCGGTAATATCAAAAACATTGTGTTTATACGATGTCGAAATGTTTTAAAGTTCATTCCATTGTATATTTCAGTGCATCTTTTTTTATCTACTTAATTAATTTTATAAAAATATTTGTCCTGAGATGGCCACGTTGTTCATTGTTGTGAATTATTGTGATGTTGAAACCGTCATCACGATATGTAAAAGTAATGCGTACATTTTCTCCTTTGAAGGTCAAATGAGTCAGCGAGCAGAATGCAATTGATGTTTTAAATAGAGAAAGTATCGAAAATTATATTATGTGGGAATTTTTCACTTGAGAAGGAACTTCTCGAAATGTTTACCTCCGATTAAAATGGGACAGAAACGCCCACAGCAAAAATATAAGCTGCCCAAATTGATTTTTGGAAAATTTTTGAGAATTAAAAATTGGCTATTTTTAGCGAATTAGGCATATTACCTAACCTTATACTCTTTTTAAAAAGAAATGTACGAGTATGCGGATAAAAATGTAGGCGGATTTTGACCAAATTCAGCAGAGACCTTCATTTTGAGTTAAAAGTCACCGATAAAAATTTTAGATCCGGATGTGCCCCTGAAGGGGAGATTTGTACTCTCAAAGAGGGGCCATATTTGAAAAAATCATGTTTTTTTGTTCCTGTCGTTACACATTATGTTTTGGGAAAAATGGTCCAATCTGAGATGAAAGTAAGTAATTTGAGATACTGCGTCGATCTGCGCTATAAGCAGTCATAAATCCAAGACAACTTTTAGGGTTCTACCCCTACAATTCTACATGAGTGGTATTACTTAGTTGAAAATTTGCAAATCGCTTATTTTTGGGGCTCGCTTTTGATATATTGTGCAAAATAACCTACCCCAAAAATTTCATACAGATTGGTTGGTTATATGGAGGGGGGCATAAGGATCACCTGCACCCACTGCCGATCCTCCGGGGCAACTTTTTTCTTAAACGGGGGGGGGGGGGTCCTGAGGAACATTTCTAGCCCTTGTCCTCAAAAAAAGTGGCCCTAATTACAAAATGGCGGCCATTTTGATTGACAGGTCAGCCGAAATCGCAGATTCTGTGTTCCAACATAGAACTTAAACGAAATTTTTTAAACCGTACAAACGTAGATCGAAAGATCAGGCAAAATTTCATCACCTGTCCAAATTTCAAGTGCTAAAGTGTCTTTTTCGATTTTTGGTGAATTTTTGAAAATCAAATTTAGGCCAAAAATGAGGGGAAAAATCAAAATTTTACCAAATTGATCAAGAAAGCTGAAATTTGGGATATATCCTATTTTCAACATGCCAAATCGATTGGAAACTGTTTCAACCCGTTTTGAGCAGTTCTGGAGCCTCCAGCAGATTTTTGAAACTCGAAATTCCCACAAAATTTCATCAAACGGAGATGGAAAGCCGAAATTTACTTCGCAAAATAATTTCAATACGACGTGAAGCCGACTACATGGTGGTTTCAAATAATTTTGAAGCTTCTAGTTACTTTTTAAATTTCAATTCTCCAAAAAAACGCCGTACACCCTTTCAAAAATTCGCTGGAGGCTCCAAAACGACTTGAAATCCACAAGCAGTCGACTTCGTAGCGTATTGAAATTAGTTTGCAGAATGAATTTCGGCTCTCCATCTCCATTTGATGAAATTTTGCGAGATTACCAAATTCAAAAATCTACTGGAGGCTCTAGTAATTTCCAAAAAATTGCTGGTGGCTCCAAAACGACTTGAAATCCACCTGCTGTTGGCTTCGTAGCGTATTGAAATCAGTTTGCAGATTAAATTTCGGTTTCCCAACTCCATTAGAAATTTCAAGTTTCAAAAATCTACTGGAGGCTCCAGTAATTTTCAAAAAAGTTGCTGGAGGCTCCAAAACGACTTGAAATCCATCGTCAGTTGACCTCGTAGCGTATTGAAATTAGTTTGCAGAATGAATTTTGGCTCTCCCATCTCCATTTGATGAAATTTTGGGAGATTTCCAGTTTCAAAAATCTACTGGAAGCTCTAGCAATTTTCAAAAAATCGCTGGTGGCTCCAAAACGACTTGAAATCCACCTGCTGTTGGCTTCGTAGCGTATTGAAATTAGTTTGCAGATTAAATTTCGGTTTCCCAACTCAATTAGAAATTTCAACTTTCAAAAATCTACTGGAGGCTTCAGTAATTTTCAAAAAAGTTGCAGGAGGCTCCAAAACGACTTGAAATCCACCAGCAGTCGACTTCGTACCATATTGAAATTAGTTTGCAGAATGAATTTCGGCTCTTCATCTCCATTTGATGACATTTTGGGAGATTTCCAGTTTCAAAAATCTACTGGAGGCTCTAGTAATTTTCAAAAAATCGCTGGTGGCTCCAAAACGACTTGAAATCCACCTGCTGTTGGCTTCGTAGCGTATTGAAATTAGTTTGCAGATTAAATTTCGGTTTCCCAACTCAATTAGAAATTTCAACTTTCAAAAATCTACTGGAGGCTCCAGTAATTTTCAAAAAAGTTGCTGGAGGCTTCAAAACGACTTGAAATCCATCGTCAGTTGACCTCGTAGCGTATTGAAATTAGTTTGCAGAATGAATTTTGGCTCTCCCATCTCCATTTGATAAAATTTTGGGAGATTTCCAGTTTCAAAAATCTACTGGAGCCTCTAGCAATTTTCAAAAAATTGCTGGTGGCTCCAAAACGACTTGAAATCCACCTGCTGTTGGCTTCGTAGCGTATTGAAATTAGTTTGCAGATTAAATTTCGGTTTCCCAACTCCATTAGAAATTTTAAGTTTCAAAAAATCTACTGGAGGCTCCAGTAATTTTCAAAAAAATGCTGGAGGCTCCAAAACAACTTGAAATGTATCAGCAGTTGACCTCGTAGCGTATTGAAATTAGTTTGCAGAGTAAATTTCGGCTTTCCGTCTCCCTTTGATAAAATTTTGTGGGAATTTTGAGTTTCAAAAATCTGCTGGAGGCTCCAGAACTGCTCAAAATGGGTTGAAACAGTTTCCAATCGATTTGGCATGTCGAAAATAGGCTATATCCCAAATTTCAGCTTTCTTGATCAATTTGGTAAAATTTTGATTTTTTCCCTCATTTTTGGTCTAAATTTGATTTTCAAAAATTCACCAAAAATCGAAAAACACACTTTAGCACTTGAAATTTGGACAGGTGATGAATTTTTGCCTGATCTACCACAAGACCTAATGTAAAGTAGGTACCAATGTATTTTGTGTAGGTATAGTCTAAATTGGACTGATCTAAGTAATAAATCATAATCTCATCTCATCTCGATCTATGTTTGTACAGTTTGTGGAGCATTTAGATTTTGAAAAAAATTTATTTTTTGTTGTAAAAATGGCCTTTAAAAAATAGAGGAGGGGAGAGAAATGAGCCGAGACCAAATCTGAGGCAAAAGGAAGAAAATTTCAATATTAATAAGTACGAGTATTTAGAATGCGAAAATTTTTCATTACCTATGTCATCGTGATAATCGATTTTCATCGAATTCAAGTTGTTGCAAAACACTAATTTTTCGGTTTTTTGCTTGATTTTTTCACGAAAAGAGTGCCTTTTTCAACTCGTGGTTGCGTATCTCTTCATTTTTTTTCTCTATTATGCCTCGAGATGTGTTCGTGAGATGTTGTGTGATATATTTCCAGTCATGGAAGATACACATACCTACGTGCTGTAAGCATATAAATATGAATTTCAATGATCTGAAGCTTGGTGGGGGGACGCAGCAAAACCCCGGAACGCGCCCCTGTAAGTATACTGAGATCTCATCAGCTCCCAACAATGGATTTTTTTTTTTTTACAAAAACCTAATTTCTCTAAAAGGATTAGCACCATTCAAACTCGACAAACGGTGCCATTTCAACTTCCTGGACTGACGAATTTGCCGAAGCAAATTCTCCAAATATACGTAGACGAATTGTCTTAATATTCTTTCATATTTCGTAGCTCTATTAGTATACGGTACGATACAGATCCGTCATCGTACTAATCGTTTCAATAACTGGGACTATTTTTACAAAATTATACTCATGTAGCACTATAGCTGGCGTATTTTGAATTGAAAAACCTTGGAAAAAATATTACATTTAGCGAAGGCAAAAAGGCAATCTAAGATGATGTAAAAATTAATGGTATTTTTTAGTGGCGCTTATGTGGCGCCCCGAAACGTTCGGAAACCCCGTTGCGAGCGTGTAGCCGCATCAATTACCCTTACCATGCGGTACGTTGTTCTACGTTGATAAAAAATTGAAAGGAAATTCTATATACTTTCGGCTGTCTCGTAATACGCGCTCCCCAGCTTCGCATAAACTGGCAGAAAAATACTGGCGCACGCAAATTGTACACATAATACTCTGGTACGAGGAAATGTATCTCTATGTGAGACCATTTCCACTACTAAACAAACGACTGAGGAAATTGTTACATAAATTTAACGTTTGTAATGTAAGTTATGTTACATATATAAATACTCGTACTTGCTCGACGACAATTTTTAAACTAAACCGATGAAACATACCGTAAACGACGAATTTTTCGATTGATATCGAATCGCACAATTTATTACGAGACGACGGTTTTGAAAAAATATTAATCGGATATAATTTTATTACTCTTGCGAACACAACCCAGCTAGAGAAACATGTGGCGTAAAAAAACCCTCAAATTTTGCCAATATGTGCGTTGTTGTGCGAACTACGACTACGAGTACACCATATGGATCGTAAAATTGTTAATATTTTTCCGTTCGCATTTCGTGTGGTTTCAATATTTTTTATTTAATTTTCTCTTTCGATGGTTTGTACAACACGACAGAGAGACAGAGGCAGAGAAGGGAAGAGTTAACTGTAGGAAAACCAAATTGAACCGGCATCAAAACCCTATACTAGCTGCACGTGGATAGGCATTGTGCTTTGTGCACAAGTTTCGAACTGTGTCAAGATTTTTTAGTGCATTGTTATTCTTTTGAATAAGTAGATAAAAGTTAGGTAGGTATTCCTAATAATTGGTAGTTGAATAAACTCGATGGATGAAAAATACACTCCAAGTTGAAAGTATTTTATCACACATGATGAGATTAGGATGCGCTCGTATATACATTCTTACAATACCAGAGGTGTAGGTACGTGAATTTTTGTTGCATTGTATTCGAGAAAAAGTTCCAATGTGTTGGTTTTTTATCGATTATTTTTTCGATAATACCTAGTTAAATTTATTATGCAAGAGGATCGATAATCTGCTTCTATTTAAAGATGATCATACGTATCTCTAAGCAGTGTTGCCAAGTTATTTTTTTTCTATTGAAAATCCATTCCTGAGTAAAAGTTCAAGTTGATCAGAAACTTAGCCTTGGGATGTTTATGAAACTCGCTACCTGTAGCAGGGTAAGATAAAGTGAACTAGTCCAAATGGATTTTTTTTTCAATTCGTAATAATTTAGAACTCATCATTACGATTCCATCTCATATGAAGGGGGTATCAGAAATACATTTAGCTTTTTCATTCCGTACTAAAGAATCATTCACAAGATTTTTTCAGCCCAGAATGCACTCCAAGAACTTTTGGGGAGAATATCCATATCTATTCTATTGATGCGAATAATTATTAATGACTGCTTTCCTATAAAATTCAAAAAACTGCACAAAAATGGTGGAAAGAAATTTTGATGGGTAAGAGGAAGGACTACAGCCACTCCAACTTGACAAGATCACCATGAGTGATTTTTCACTATAGGTCCCCATTGATAGTATGTAAGTATTTGAATTTCGATGTGGTTATAATCTCGAATAAAAATGGCCTAGGTAGGATGAGCAAAATAGGTACAGAATTTCTATTATTTTCATTTGGGAATGGACTTTTTCCAAAAAAAAAAAATATTGGGTATAGGCTAGAGCAGAAAAAACACGATTTTTTTGAAAGTGCTCCCTCTTTGAGAGCTCATATTTTTACTACAGGGCACCTCCAAAGCTACATTTTTTTCTGATCAACTTTCAACTCATAATTATTAAGGTCTCTGCTGAATTTGGTCGGAATCCACCAGTTTTATTTCACGTGATCCACCCTGAGCATAAAATGGGAGTGGGTTTTAGACAACCGGGAGCCTCCAGTAAATATCAAAATTGCATAAATGAAATTTTAGCCTATCCTTCATCAAATTTACATTTTTTTTGTTGTTGTTGCAAATAATGTAAGTAAAAATAAATTTCTTACAATTTTTAAGCTTCAGCTAATTTTCAATTTTTTTCTCCAACAATTGACCAAAATTTTGAGTTCTTATTCTCATTTTTGGATTTTTGAGAAATCCCTCTGCTCCTCACTCACATACTCTTCGAAAACTATGAGCTTTTGGCGATTCTGGAGTCTCCAGCAAGTTTTCAATTTTCTCTAAAAACTAACGCAAAAATTTCAAATGCTCAAATTCACTTTTTAATTTTGCTAAATTTATTTTTTTTTTCAAAAAATCTGTTTTATGGTAATTATTCCATATTTTCATAAAAATTATCCATTACCCCCACCCCTCCCCCTCCTCCCTTGATGGACAACCATCCCGAAAAATACCTGTTTTCGGCAACTTATTATGGAGCCTATGGCAAGGTTTAAATTTTCTCCAGAAATTCCAAATTGCTTTGAAATTCCGAAAGGGCCAAAAATAAATTTAATCCCCTGAAAAATTGTAGATACATATTTTTCGAGTTGCATGAGCAACTATTTAAAACACATCACACTGTTTTCTCTAAAAAAAAAGTTTGTGATATTTTGTTGCTTAAAAAATATTTATTTTCTGGAATTATTTACAAATTACTCAAAATTTTAATTTTTAACTAGAACTCCTGGAATTTCGAGGTAATCAGAACAATCTAAAATGGTCGACAGTGTTCACAATAAGCACAAAATAAAGTTGTAGAGGGTTCGGTAAATTTATTTTTGGCCTTTTCAGAACAGTTTGAAATTTTTGGAGACAATAATAAAAATCTCGCTGAAGGCTTATAATAATGATCAAAAACATATTTTTTGTAGGTTTGGTCATAAGAGGGTGGGGGGGGGAGCTGAATGAAGTAATTACTGGATCACTCTGTGTGAAGTATAATATTATCATAAAAGGGTAATTCTCCAAAAAAGTTTAAAAATCATATAACAGGTGGTTTACTTGAATACTATTTACAATTGAAATTTGTTTTCAGTGGCATTGTGTACATACCAACTCGGGCATCACGTGCGTATAGTTTCATGTCCCCCAACCCCCCTCCATTTTGGGTCTAGTCCCCTCCAAACCCCGAAAATTCCATCGTCGTGGCTTGTAACCACTTTCAATTTTTCAACTTCATCTTCAAAAATTGATTACCTACACTGTCACTTTTTCTGAAAAAAAAAGGATACATAATATTATTGTGTAATATTCAGAGTAAATGATAGAACCAATACAAATTTTCAGAATGATACTTATACACTGAAACCGAGGCCATAAAAAGATGTAACCAGTTTTTGCTCCATCGCCGTGGCCAATTTTTGTTTATTTTTTCTTGACTCTCCTATTCAATTTTTTTTTGTGGTGAAATGGCTACACTGTATTGTTTCAGTGATAGCACTAGCAGTGCTGTGCCCGGCCACTTCACATTTCACAATCATCAAGAAAATATAGTCGATCGTTCTGCGAATGGTAATCTGTGAAAATTGTTCAGTGTACGGATTACTATTTTTCAGATCCATCGCCGTGGCTCATCATTCTCACGTTTAAAAGAGACATTTTTTTCTTGAAAAAAAAAGAAAATATTCAAATGGTAAGTATTTGATGACCAAAACTTTGAAAATTGAAAAATGATTGATTCTATTACCAGTAAAACAAATTTTAGTTCTTTTTTTCTTACGTCGTGGATAGTACAGTTTGGTATTTCGTCGTGGCTATCGAGAATTTTTGTCCACGGCGAAGGAAAGTACCTACCTCATCAGGACTAGTTACTCAAATTAAAAGGTACCTGGTACCTCCTTGATGACCTTTTTGTGAGCTAAACCTACAAATAACTGCTCCAGTTATACCTATACTTACTCAAAAGTAGTAAACAGCCTTTTTTCAACAAATGAGACCGATTTTTTTAAAGCCCCTCCCCCCGCCCTATTGAAGATGACTTGGGGCTGAAGTCATTTTAGGGATCCTGGGTACCTATGCTTAGAATCAAGTCCCTTTTGAAAAAAAATTGTAAAAAGGTTTTCATTTCTGAAAAACTTTAGGCAGTACTGAAATTTAAACTTTTTTGTAGAATTACCCAAAAATGCTCCAAAATTGTCATAAAAATAGTCTTATTTTATTTTTCAAGTTTCTAAAAGGCAACAATTTAAACATGAACTTGAGCACCTAAAATTTTGGTAAGTTTATAGAAGAAATTGGAAACTTTCCGGAAGCTCCTGAATGACCCAAAACTGATGGTAGATTTCGAAGAATGTGTGCGTGAGGAGGGGAGGAAGAAAGAAGTTGAAATGAAGTAATTGTTTGCGCTGGTTCATTTTGTTGAGAAAAAAAACACGAAAATTAGAAATTAAAAGATGTTTTTTTTTATTGTTTTCGAAGTGTCAAAAATTATTCAAAAATTCAAAAATGAGCTTAAGCACTTAAAACTGTGGTTAATTTTTGGAGAAAATTAAAAAATCACTGGAGACTTCAAAATTGTCAAAACTGATCATTTTCAATGTAAGTGCGTGAGGAGGAGAGGGGGTTTACTTCATGGGAACAAAGTTTATGAAAAATTTGAATATCTATCTGATCGCTTTAAAAACGGTTTTTTAACGTTTTCAAAATGCTTCAAAAATTCACCATAAAAATGAACTTGATATTTTTTAATTTTCCTAGTTCATCTTAAAATTTGCCGTTTTTATGAAAATTTCATCATGAAATTGAAAGTTGAAAATTTAAGCAAAATAATTACCAAAAAGTTTCTGGTGTAATTTGCTCCATTTTTCACGTTACCTAAGTAGGTACCTAATCCAGAAAAAAATCACCCCTCCCCCTCACTATTACTATTAGAATTTTCTACCAAATAGAAACCAACCAACACGAAAAAAATATTTCTAAAATATCTTTCTTTGATCACCGAAATCAATCGAACACACCTCATGAAAAATATTCAACTTTCGTTGATCATAAAATGAGTTTCAAAATCGAAAATATTTCCAACCACTGGAAATGTAATTTTCGAGTCACTCCGGCTGAAATTTTATTACCTACACAACTGCAAACATTTTTTAAACAACGTATAAGTAAGTTGAAAATAAATAAGTTAAACTTTAGTTTGTTTGGAATTCTTATTCAACTTATTTGTTTTTAATACACAGCATTTTCCTTTTCTTTTCCTTTCGTTTTTCTAAGCTGCACATTTTTTTCCACCGAACCGCACCTTATAGTTATAAGGATACACGTTGTTCGAGATGAGCGAACGAGTGAGAGAAAAAAAAAAGAAAAGAAAATCGATTCCATCGATATAATCGAAGCTATACTACGGGTAAGAGAGGGTTGAGTTAAAATAGAAACACCGGAGCGGAGACGAAGTGGAGAGACACGACGAAAAAATAAAAACTAGATGACAAACCTTTAACCCACCGAGGAATATTAATGTAGCGTTGAATGTAACGAAGCGTTTTCAAGAGGGCCCCCTTTCACATTGTGTTGTGCGGGGGAGGTGCGCGTAATAGGCGTAAGGACGGTAAAGGGTGCCAAGTTAAAAAGGGCTTTCAAAGGGGTACCTTCATCGTCGTCGCTTCGCCTCATGTACGTATTCGCCGAAGCAAGCCAGCAAGCCCTGCGACGACGTCGTCGTAACTAATATTATATAAAGGGCTGAATGGTATTACTAAGAAAGGGGAGCCAACTGTAAAGCCGCTGATATTTTAGGGGAAGAGTTAAAGTTACGTTCGCATTTTCTAGAACACTCCGAGCCGAGTTTTTTTTTATACTGGGTTTTTTAACGCGTCTTATAGGCTTGCGTTATTTTGAATTATTGATTTTTAAAGGTTATGAGCGCAAAATGGCGCTCGAGACCGAATGGCTCGAGTCGAACGAAGGCGTACCGTGTGTCGTAGACGCTTCGGGCGTTTCGATGGAAATTTTTTTTTTTGGATGGGGGAGTTTTTTCTCTATTTGGGGTGTTTTAGAATCCGATCGGATGTAGATTTTATTGTTTGCTTTGAACGAACATAATAATGTCACATTTTGGTTCCAAATGTTGATTTTATCATCCCATCCATATTTTTTTATTTTTTTTTTTAAATTTCAAACTTGCACTATGAATATTTGACTGGGAAATTTCCAATCTCAGAATAGCTATATATACCTGATCCCTTTAGTGGTCAGATTTTGCCTCAAAATATGCTCGATGTATTCCACATCATTAGCAAATGTTGATTCAATCGAAAATTAAAAGCTATAATGTGAGCACTGAGCAAATATAAAGTCTAGGTAATTGGATTTCATAGCGAGGACTTTTTTCCACCCATGCATGTTTCGAAGTAATCTAGTGAGCATACGAAGTGAGAAAGCTCCGAGCCGTGGTTCTTTTTAGTTAGTCTTATCAGTAGTTTTATATCAGCCGATGCGAATATCCATATGGTTAATCTACTGCATTTCAGTGATTCTAAAAATTTACGATTTTATCGTTATGGTTATACGAATGACGATTCGTATAAAATTACCAATCAAATAAGAAATAGAATCGACGAACTTTTGCTTTTAATTTTATAATTGTCAAAAAATGGTATTTTTGATAGGGTGGGACGTGGCCGTTGAAGAATTGGCGAACTTGACATTTTATGTTCAATTTTATAATTTTTTTCCTCGAATTTTCATTTTAAATTTTTTTTTTTTTTAGGTAGTAAAAGGGTGTTCTACTTTTGGCCTTCAATTGCATTATAATATTTAAACCAAATTTCAAATTTCCATGATATAAATTTAAAAAAAAATAAAAAAAAAACAAAAAAACTACATAGAAGAACTTGCTTGATAAAAAAATTCTGCGAATAAATTATTTGAATGCCTATTTAATGATTGAAAATTCATGAAGAAATTGTAATAATCAAAATTCCATTATTACTATTATATTAGATGAATTTTTTCTTATTTTCATTCCCCAAACTCTTCATTAAAACGATAGAGATTGTGAAATTAACCAGAGAAAAGTGGTCCTTGTGGTCCAAAACCTCATGAAAAATTTCCAGATCACTGTAAGTTTCACTCCCTAACTCTTCCAAAAGAGATGAAATTGACATTTCTGTTTGAAATTTCTTTTTTTTTGGCAGTTTCCAACAGAATTTTCTCAATCCTTAGATACTCTCAAGAGTTATTCGATGGAAATATCTCATCTAGATGTACTTCTACAACATAAACCCATTTTTTCAAAAATTTTCATGCAAATGAACGACCTTCGAAAATGTGAAAAAAATGATATTTTCAGTTTCCGACCAAAATGCTCAATTTTGGTCAACAAAACTTTCCCCTTGAATCATACTTATACCTACCTC
Source organism: Planococcus citri (assembly GCF_950023065.1). Classification (NCBI taxonomy): domain Eukaryota; kingdom Metazoa; phylum Arthropoda; class Insecta; order Hemiptera; family Pseudococcidae; genus Planococcus; species Planococcus citri. The sequence continues at coordinate 72,473,783 of NC_088679.1, read as the reverse complement.
TTATTAGTTAAGATACCTACCTGTAACAATAAGTACTATAAAAGGAATTGGTCGATCCATTTTATTCCATTTTCTAATATGATTTTTATTTCAAAAAATCAAATCGTATTGATATCATTTTGGGAACCACTGACTTTTTTTCCGGGCAACTTACCAAACTAAGATTTATGTCAGACTAAGTTAACTCTGAATAAATTATTTTTTATGATGATTTAGAATGCATTTTTGAATATTTATTCATCATTTTAAAATCGTTTACTCAACACTTTATGGTGTAATTTTGACAAATTTTGCCAAAATTTCATTAATTTTGTCTTTAAAGTTCACTTTTTAACGTTTTTTATATTTTTACTTCTGTTTAAGAGAAATTTTAATTACGTTTTGTGCAATTTTTTCAGAACTTTGTAAAATTATTGGTCTACTAAAATTTCATCAGATTCTGGTAGGAAAAAAATGTTGAACGACCTTGTCCAATTTTAAACCACAAAATGGGCTATTTTTATGCAGGAAAAAAATGAACTTCAGTGAAAATCTAATACTTGAAATGAACTTGACATGCTCAAAAAAAACTTGGTTAAATTTTTGATTCAAATTAATTGAAGACAGACGTTTTTACTAAAAAAAAAATCCCATAAATTGAGTAAGTAGGTATTTTACATAAAAAGTGTTTTCTATACCTTAGAGGTCTCCACAATTTTGACGTCATTTTCATACCAAACAGCCTTAAATTAGTTCAAAAACGTTATGAATATTTGAAAACAATTTTTCAATGATGAAATATGCAGTCGATCGTTTGAAACCTCTTCAAAACACAAGTAAAAACTCGACAAAACTGAGAAAATTTGAACATTTCGCAAAATTTAACTAAAATTGTCTCACCTAAAATATTGTTAAAATTTAAAACTTTTCATATGTAAACGTAAAAAAAAATTTGCAAAAAATGCAATCAATTTCTAACAAAATCGTGAATCAAACAGTGATGAAAACATGCAAATGCAATATTACATAAAAAGACAAAACAAAAAAAAAACAGAACCCTTAAATTAAAGAAATATACCGCAAACTAAGTACTAAAATTTTTATAAAATTTGGAAAAAATTGAAATTTTAATTGACTTTAATTCGTGTTTATTTGCAATTTCAACACTTTTTCGTGCATTTTTGGTCAGTTTTATCCCAATTTCATTACTTTTTTGCCAATTTTATACCGCAAACTACTAAAATTTTTATAAAACTTGTAAAAAATTGAAATTTTAATTTACTTTGATTCGTGTTTTTATGCAGTTTCAACACTTTTTCGTGCATTTTCGGTCAATTTTATCCCAATTTCATTACTTTTTTGCCAATTTTCAATAATTTAAATTTTTTTTAGTGTTTTTAATCATTTTAGCAGATTATTTTTACCACTTTTTCGTGCATTTTTGGCTAATTTTACTGAAGTTTCATTATTTTTTGGTGATTTACTTTACATCACTTCAACACAAATTCAAATACTTTTCGTGTATTTTTGCAGAATTTTGTTCAAATTTAACCAAGTATTTATTTGCTCAGTGTTATGTTAATTCAATTCTTTTTAAATTTTTTTTTTTTTTTGTTTCATAATTAAAACATATTTCAAACTTTTTTCAATAATTTTCAATTAATTATTGACTAATGTTTCATTATTTTTTGGTGATTTGTCGTGTTTTCAGGTATTGCTTTTTTGAGTATTTTTACATCTTAACATTTTTTTCACACATTTTTGACAAATTTCATTGAAATTTTATCAATTAGGGCAATTGCCAATGTTTTTATAGGTACCTACTTGGCCTATTTGAATAGGTTGGGATGTACATTTAGGTATGAACTGAAATTTTATCATACGACAACGATGTTGCAATTTTCTGCAAAAATTATAAGAATTTGATTTTTTTTCTTCCCTTCATTTTTTTCCTTGAACCTTCGCTTCCCCCCCCCCCGCCTCCCTCAAAAAGAATTTTAAAAAAATTTTCCACTTTTGAAGTGGTTCATTATCACTTAATACCTACTTAATTGGATTTTTTTTTTTAGTTTACCTATATTGAGTAAAAGTTTGTAAGATTCAACTCAATTCAAATGTTTATGCTATGATAAGTTTCAAATTTTCTCAATTTCTTCATCCCAACAAATTGGTTTTAGGAAAAAGCCCAGCGTTTTACGAAAAAAGTAATTGAAAAAGGACTTATACGTACCTTAGGCATGAAATTTTTATCTATAGAGAAGGCAGATGTACAGATTTTTCTTCCTAACATCCCTCATTTTATAAATATTTCGAACAAAAATTTAAAAACTGAACTTCATTGAACGATTTTTGTTAATTTTTCGAATTGGGCCCCTCCCTCCTCCCCTCTGATTTTAACAAATTACCATAAAGCTGCTGGTTTTTATGAAAGAAAAAAAAAGAAGAAAAAAACTGAAAGTTTTTGCTACGACGATGTAAACATTAAACAGTTGTATCATGCCCAAGTTTTCAAACATTAAAAAAAAATAAGATTTTTCTTTTTTTTTCTATTAGAACAGAAACAGTTTTTTTCTAAGTAGATAAGTATATACCTACCTATAGCCATTTCTTAATATTTAAAAAAATAATGAAACAAAAATAATAGCAGGGAAAATGGAAAATAAATTTTGAGGAAGACAATCAACAAGAAACAAGAGTATATTGAAATGACAGTGCTTGATTACACATCTTGATTTTTAGGGAAAAAGCTGAAAAGGCAAATAAAATTTATCAACTTACGATAAAAAAAACATAAAAATTCGAGACATGAAAACTTCTAGAAATTTCTGGTTCATGAAGTGAAATTCTGATAACATTTAAAAAAATTGAGCGATTTCTTTTCACAATTTTTAAATTTTAAAAAAAATTGAACGAATAGAAAATCTTGCAATTTCAAGACAGATCTTAAGGATTGGCGACACTTTCCCTCGGTTTTGACTTTTGATGTGGAAAATCCAAAATCTGCAGTTTGCACCAATTTTTTTTGTCGTCAAAATTTTTTAAATATATGGGCAATAAGTAGCCTAGGTACCTTTCATTTTGAAAAAACACACAGATCCCTAGGTAATTTCGCTTAAGTAGGTAAGACTGTTGTAGTCTGAAAAAAATAATATCCGAAATCCTACCCCCTCACCAAAAAGAAAACCAAAACTCCCTCCAACCCTTCCATAAACACCCTTCTTTCTCCACTTTCTCCACAGAACACCCTTTCACATACCAATCCCACCCTTAGCTCACTTTGCTCGACTCTGCACCAAACTGCGAACACGATTCGTAAAATTGTTGGCACGAACGCGAACTTCTTCTTCTTCGCTCGACGGGATAAAAAAAAAGGAACATTTTATAAAGTCACGCCATTGGTCGAATAACGCCCAGTAGAAAGGGTAGTTTTTTATTACGTTATAAAAAAAAATGCGATCGAACGCAAAAAATAAACGAAAATGGCGTCTCGCTTATAGAGCGCATGTAGGCAGTTTTATTCCGAAGGGGTTTAATTATATCGAGGAGTGGTCGATTCACCTACACCGCTCGGCTCGAACGTACGGACCAGACGAGGTACGCGGAACGACGTACGCTATTTTTCCAACATAACGCACATACATACATATATCTACACTCGCACACAAATGTACTCGTATATATCGCAAAAAGAAAAGCAAAGAGGGTGGAAAAAACGACCAAGAAAAAAGAAAATATAAAAAAAAAAAATAACTGGTAAATCGTAAAATTCTATATTTTATACGTACTTTGATTTTCGCCATCAGCTTTCCGAAAGTTAATTTTGCAAAAAGCGAAAATAGCGAAAAAAATCGAAAATATGAAAATTCAACTACGATAGGATTATAGATATTGTCGTGCGAGTCGTAAAAATATTACGTTTCAAAGTCCCCCAAGTCGCAAGTCGAGTTACAAATTTTGTAAAAAAAAAAAAAAAAAAAAAAAAAAAACTATAAAAATTACGACTACGAGATTATTTAAAAAATTAGAAATATTTCGTCGCAAAGTCCTTACTCGAGTAACAAATTTTGTAAAAAAAAAAAAAAAAAAAAAAAAAAAACTATAAAAATTACAAATTACGACTACGAGATTATTCAAAAAATTAGAAATTTTCGTCGCAAAGTCCTTACTCGAGTAATTTGCAAAAAAAAAAAAAAAAAAATTATGACTACGAAATTATCTATTCAACAAATTAAAAATTTATTACATTGTTCGAACGGATCGATTTATCGAGTTATTAAGCATTTTTAAAACAACCTTAGCGTCTCATAGACTCATACTAGTCTCTCTTTTCATCTACATCTCATACGAAGGCGTGTAATAAATTAATGCTAATTAATGAACCGAACAGAATATCGGTATTTTTAGATATTTTTTTCTCACACACTCGACAACGACACAACACAATTTGGTGATATATTTGGAAATTTAAGGCGGAATATTCGTTCGACGTCGCCCTGTACAGCTTGTTGACTATGGCTCGAATGGGCTTTTTTTCTCCAAAAACGCGTCTATTAATTATGGCTTGATTCTTGAGAAGCTACAAGTATTAAAAGATCAACATTCGTAGGATACTTTCTCGTATAGATATTCGTTTCTTCTCACCGCTTTTTTCCAAGTTGACACCGCGGTAGCGTAGAATAGAATTCCATTTTCAAAGACAACACGTCCTTCGTCCTCGTCATCGCGAATATATAAACTTTTTCTTTTCTCTTCTCATCGATTATATGTACACAAAAGGGTAGGTAACCTGAAAAAAAAAGAGGACAAATTACGGAAATTTCACCACTTTCAGCTATCCGGGTTCGGGGTGGTCTTCGAAAACTCTCGTAGTATGTTTTAAATATAAATAAACTCCGGTGGATTATTTTTTTAGTGAAAAAATCTTTCTAATTTTTTTCATCTCGTGAAAGTGTCCATCCAAAACTCCAGCATGTCCTGCCGAGGTAAACAATAATCTGCACAAAGTCATCTTAGAATCTGGTGCGAAGAACGAAGATGGCTTTTGAATTAACTGGATGCTTTGGCTGTGGACAATACGTTCTCGCGTGAAAATACAAACTTTCTTATGCACTATTTAATCTACACTACACAGACTGTTATAAAGAATTTCGTGGTTTCGAATTCGATATCCGAGTCGTTGTGGTTTTTTTTTTCACCATAAATGTACAGTAAATATAACCAGGATACGTAGTAGTATAAAAACACATGTGTGAAGATGATGGTTTTTTTATCAAATAGAACTGAGGGTGGCAGGGTAGAGAGGTGCGAGCTGATTGATTCTTTTGTTAAAGGATGAGAAAAAGATTAAAAAATGGGTCAGTCGGACTGCGAAATGGTCGACTGGTCTAGTTTTTTTTTTGTTTTTGCTTTGTTGTGTTTTTTATTGTGCTGGCTTTTTCCTGGTGGGTAGTACTCCACTACTCGCGCAGGTAAGTATGTCGAAAGTATACAAATGAATTGTTTCCGAGTGGATATGAAGACAAATTACATGCCTTTTTTTTTCTCAACTCTTTTGTTCTTTCAATACAGAGACTCATGTATGGGAAGAGAAAACTGTAAATAATTTTCAGAATTTTCTATTTATATTTTAGTACTTATACACTTGCTGTGGTCTAATGCATAGGTATACGATGAATGTGGCAATTTTTTTGACGTTTTTAAACATGTAAATTTCCAAGAACAAGGGTGCCTTTAGATCATTAGCAGACTTCGCCAGGAACTGGTTATCTATTGAGTCGGTGACGCTTTTATTATTTTCTGATAATTTTGGCGTTAACTTTTTATTCAAAACAAACCGGATATATTTTTTGGAAGTCGAATAAGCCTATTGAACAATAGATAACGGATGCTACCTCATGGCTACTTACTGGTGAGTGTCTGCGTCTGAGACTGTACAGTTACATACTGGAATCGATTTCTAAAGAATTTCTTTTTGTTTTTTTCGAGATCTCACCCATAACGGTCCCTTGGATGTGGATTTACCTAGGTACCTATTGCAAAAGTTTTAAACACCAGCAAGCCCAAATGTAGGATTAGGCTTATTGAAAAATTGAAGAAGATTTGCAGGGTATATAGTTACTTATTGATTGTAGAAATGTGCCATGTATTGTTGGGGAGGGTTGAGAAGCATTTTTGAAAATTGTATAACTTTGTAAAATTATATTTTCAAGGGAAAGGGATGAATTATCCTTTCGAATTCTGGAAAATGTTGGTCAAAATAAATTACGTTAGCAATTTTTTTGGTCTGATAAAAAAATTAGGATAATTCTAGAGTCGTTTTTGACTTTTATTGAAAAATTGTGGAGGAGGAGGAGGAGGAGGAGGAGGAGGAGGAGGAGGAGGAGGGAGGGAGGGAGGGAGGGAGGGAGGGAGGGGGGAAGATGTCACAAAAAACCATGGGGAAAATTTTACATGCCTGACTCTTCTTACTCAGACTATCATTCGTCTACTATAGAGTTTCAAATTTCAAAATTTAAGCAGGTATACACATAAGTGAGTGCTTTACTTACATAAAATCGAAAAATGATGTTGTTTTGGAATTTTTTCTTGATGGTGGTTGATTATTATACTTACTTATAGGGTGTCATGTTTCGAAGTAAAAAATTTTCATAGAGGATTTTTCCCTTCAAAGCCAGTGGAATTTAAGAAGTTAAGGGTAAATTTTGGAAAAATAAAAATACACATGACCAAAAAAATAATCATTTACAAAGTTTTGGCTGCTCAGTTGATTTTTTTCTCATTTTTTTTTCAACCATGTTGACGAAAAATGACCTTTTTATAGACGTTGAATAATTTCAATGACTGAATTCTGTTATTGAAAATCTGACATTTTTATCGTGGATAGCTCTCGAGCCCCTTCCCCCCCTCATTCAAAAAAAAGGAAACATGATAAAATATATTTTCTTATTTCGAGCACAAGATCGTTTTTTATTTTTTATCATCATTTTTTTTTTTTTTTAGATTAAAAGCATACCTATAGAATATGGTCAAATTGGCCACATTTTTCCATTTTTATTCAAATTTTTTCTGTGGTTAATTTGTGAGCAAATTTGGATCCATGGTAGGTATTTTTTTTTTTAAATTTAGCATTTGAATTTTTATCAAACATCCTTTAGAAGTTTTTTTAATTAACATTTTTTCGTTTTTGTTTCAGAAATTTTTCTAATTTTTTGTTCGAAATTCGTATTTTTTTTCAATAAGAGCGAAGCTTTTTGCCAACAAGAGCTTAACCTGTGTTACTCTACGTCTGGCTAAAGATCTTTTGCACTAGGTATAGGTATAGATATCACTTATGAAGTTTTATGAACTGCCATATAAGTGAAAAAATTACAAAAACTGTTTTCTCGAATTTTCTAAATGACTAACAAAGTAAAACACGATCAATTACTCTCTCATCAAACAAATTTTTTATCTAGTAGGTAGATTCCAAAATTTGAAACTCTGATGGACAAATGAGGTTTCGAATGAGAATGCCAAAATTTCCCTCTCAAAACTAATTGATATCGTCCTAAAACAGCCAAACTTTCTTAGAATTCCCCAGCCCAATTTCTCAAAAAAAAAAAGCCAAAAATGACTCATTTTAGTATAAATGCCTCTCTTGGAAGATGGAGGTATAAATTTCCAGAAATTTTTATCAAATTTAAAAGGCTCTTTTCTTTGCATTTACTCGTAGAATACGAATACTTACCTGATAATTACTTCAAAAATCCAATTTTCAATAGGTATAATCAGGTCTTTTTTTGTATTTGTTTTCAGAGGGGACGCTAAATTGAAGTAGCAAGTCCCTAATTTTCATACCCCCCCCCCCCGCCACTGTACATAATTTGAATTTTTGAGAAAAAAATTGAAGTAGCTAAGTACACCAAATTATTTTATTATTGTTATTTTCAGAATTATAAAAAAGTACCCAACTTTTGTTTTAACTCAAGTACATACAAGGTAAGTACTGAGGTACAAACTTGAATGCTAAATTTCAGATTTAGAGCAATTTCCAAATTTTCATCGTAATTCTGATCTCGTTTTCGCATTTTAATATTCTGATACTTGATTCAAAATTTTTTGAAAAGTTACCAAAATTTATTAATTTTTTCATCTATTTCAAATTCGTTCATTTTTTAAAATTTTTATGGGAATTTTTCGATACTTTTGAACTTTTCTGGGGGGGGGTCAGCGTCCCCCTGCGCTCCCCCATACGAAAAGCCCTGGGTATAATAAAATTTGGATCACCTCTTTGACCTCTTGACCCTTTCCACCATCCTAACAGAGTTGCTTCGACATCGACATGTCAATGATTCCAAAAACAAAGCAAATAGATAAATTGAGGTGGTATGGAAAAAATACAATTTTGCTTCCAACTTCACCCCCTCCCTCCCCCTCAAAAACAAAAACAGTCGACATCTCTTTTTCTAGATTTTTATTTATCTAATAGTAAATTTTCTCACTTCGAGAGGAAGGGAGGGGAGGCTTGTAATTTTTGCACCAATATGACTTAATCGAAAGACTGCATGAAAGCTATAAATATAAAAAAATTCAATTAAAGACCCTTATTCGCTTAAATATATTTTTAATAAATTAATTTTCAAAATGAAATCTCAATATATATTTTTAAGAGGGGAGGGAGGGGTGTCAATAAGGTTAATGGTCCCCAATCTTAATCGAAAATCTGAAAAATCCCCCAAAAGTTCAGGGTTGTTATGGATTTCCACTAATTTGAAGATTAATTTTTGGCTGATCTGATGCACCCTCCTTCTCCACCAGAGCCAGTTTCAACGTGATCAAATATACCAAAAAAATTCAAAATAACTGATGATGAATCGTTTTGAAAATTTTCAAGGGCATTTGAGTCTGATTTTACAGTTATTTTTTGAGTCCCTTCCTTCAGCACCCTTTCTTGCATTCTCGTGTTAAAAATAAAAAAATTGTGGGTGCATGACATATTATGTTGATTCGTGGTAAATTTGAGATCGAGGGGGAATTTGAAAATGCATTTATTTTCTGGATTTAACCCTTTAGTGATGTGGTCTTTATTTCCTCATAGCCTCCTTTTTATACAAATTGCAATTGGGAGCTGAGAAGATAACATGATCTTTTTGATGAGGTGTTGGGGTAGGTAATTCATTTTGAATCTCGCCCAGTGACAAAGAATTTTAGAAATATGTATCTCAAATTTATGGAAAGGGGAGGGATTGGAGTATATGGAAATAATTTCTTGATCGTCGATAAGGGATTAATTTTCCTATATAATTATAGGTAGGTAGTCAATTTTAGAAAAAAAATATTTCTTTCGATGAAAAAAAAATAATAAAATGCATCAACACGTGATCCATAAAGCAGGTGAAGAGAAATTATCGTCAATAATCGTTCTATCAGCAGTTCAGCACCACGTGGGATTTCTTTCTTTCACTTGTATTAATTGTTTAAAAAAATAAAAAATCATCTTGTGGCAAAAAAAATTGAAAAAAATTGAGACAAAAATTAGCATAAGTATAGAGGTACCTAACATTCTCCTCGACTCCCAAAGAGCGTCGCTCGATCACTTCTATTTGAATAAATCCTTTCTCAATTTGACAATAAATACCAACAGGGGAGGGGGAGGAAACCGCGCATTCTTTCCCCCTCAATCCAAGTCCTATCACTCACAAAAACTGCTTCAATAGAACACTAGAGTATTCTCAGAAAAATGCCTTCAAAAAGTTGCTCTCAAGATAGCCAACGAGAAAGTAGGGAGAAAATTTCAACATTGTGTCGTCAAAACAGGCTCAAATTACCAAAACGAGGTTGAATAACATATAGCTTGGTTTTAGTTCATGCTTTTCAAAGGCTATTTTTCGCTTTAAAATGATACATAAACATCCATAAATAAAAATTTCAATGAACTCGACGAGAGAATCGAGATTGTCCGATTCGAGATGCGACGAAATTACTCGCCCAACGTTTTTTTTTTTTTTTTTTCGGTTAAAAACAGATGATAACCTATCTATGTATGTAGATTGTGATGCCTTCAATTTTATAATCTCTTATCTCGATCTTATCATCAGCTTGCAATTCGCAAAAAAGATAAGAAAAATAATTATTTAAAAAAAAAAACAAAAAACCTATAAACTCCAGTACCTAACGTGTAAGTACCGTTTAACAAAATCCTGGGCTTTTTGTGTAAAAGGATGTTATCGTGCAAGTAATACACTATACATTAATTCCTAGAAAATACCAACGATAACGAGGGCTCTAAAGGCTTAATAGGAGTAATTAGCTGTTACCAAACTGCATTTTAGCAGCTTTCTAAAATGTCAATTCGTCTTCAAAACTGGTTTCATTTAATTGAGCAAAAAAAAAAGATTAAAAAAAATACCAAAGAGATATGAAAAGAACGATAGAGTGCCTTTGAGATTGGAATATAGCTAGTAAAAATTGACGTACAATGTACAAAAGAGTAGTAGACGTACGGTACGTAGCAAAAGGGTAATATTTTAATAACAATGTACGAGCAACGGTGTGTAGTGGACGCTGTGGGCGGAGTTATAGCCGGCCTTTAGTGGGGGGCATATTTTCGGGTAGGTCATAGGAGTATACGGTGGTGAGTTCCGAGCAGGGGGTGGTTTTATATTCTAAACGGATGTGTTTCCCAACGAAGCCTACTCGAACAGTTGTCGGCGTGCTCTTTCCACAATTATGACATTTTTTTCACAGTACTCGTACATTTCGACGTTATGTATTCTCTCGTTTTGACTTGTTTTTTTCGACAGTTGTAATTACTACCTATCTTATAGTTTACACTAAATACGCGTGTGCTTTAGTTGGTTTTTTTTTCTCAACCTCTTCTTCTTTTCGAGAATAGACATTAGAGATAGTGCGTTCTGTTTTATTACATGTATTGATAGTAGTTCAGAAGTGAAGAACCTTTGTAGACAACGTTCATGTATTATCGATACTGTGATCGGATATTCTTAATTTTGTGTTCGTGCATGTTCCTTGTTGCCAATTAGTGTGGAAAAAAGTGAGTTTTTTTACGATATTTTTTTACTGTTTTATCAGTTTAAAGAGTAGTTTTTTTTTAGAATTATTATTTGTTGTACGATGACTTTGGATTTGATTCGAGAAGATGAAAGTTTTCATTGATGAGATGATGAATGTGGTGATTGAAAATTGCATCAAATTATGCTGAAATTTGATTTCATTTTTTAAACGAAAATAAATATTTGCGTAGTTTTGGCTTTATCAATTTTAGAGTGATTTTTAAAATTAATATGACTTTGAATTTGATTTGAGGAGATGAAAGTTTTCAGTAATGAGTTGATGAATGTTTTGATTCAAAATTGCATCAAATTATGGCCAAATTTGATTATATTTTTCAAACTGAAAGAAATATTTACCTTAATACCTACCTGTTTTTGGTTTTTTCAATTTTGGAGTAATTTTTAAAATTATTGTGACTTTGAATTTGATTCGAGAAGATGAAAGTTTCCATTGATGAGTTGATCTATGTGTTGATGCACAATTGCACCGAATTTTGCCCAAATTAGCTGTTTCGAACTAAAAGAAATATTATTGATTGTGTTTACCTATTTATGGTAGGTATTCCTCCAATTTAAACCACTTGCAATTACCTACCTTATGTTACGTTACATCCATCGATAGCTCAACTCTATCCTTATCATAATTCCTTTGATATTTAAAGGTCCAAAGTTGACTGATAAAAAAGTTCATTCTCATTATAAAATAAAAAAACCCATAGAGCAGATATTAATTTACAATATTCAAATATTTATTTACCTCCTCCCCAACTCCTCTCTTATCCAAACGTATTTTACATTTTATGAATGAAATTTTTTCCATCACGATCGTATAGCTAAACGAAGGCTTTAAAATTGAGTATAAAGTGCAGGTATTAATGAAAAGTAAATTATCTACCTACCTATGTATACCTATAGCACCGAGCATAGACGAACACTTTTGAATGGGTAGGTAGGTAAAGGGTTTATTACATTACGAAGGGGTTCTCATCCGTACCTTTCTGTATAGGAGAAAGCAAGGTCTCTCATTTGTTATTTACACGTCTGACGTTCGACTAGACTTAATTAATTTAGCCATTTTGAAAAGCATTCAAAGGTGTAGCTATTGGGAGAATATTTTTAGGTATTTTATGACTGTTTTTACGTAAACGTGCTTATAAAAAGATATAGAATGTGACGCGAATGGAAGCTTTACGAGAGATTTTTACGACGAGTAAGATGAAATGAGATGAGAAACTGGAAGAGTGAAGTTTGGATGTGGATTTGATTTTTTTTCGATTTCAATGGATAACTATGGTGTGTTATTATTTTAAGAAAGTAGCTTTTTAAGTAAGTATTTAACATTTATTGATAATGTTCTGATGTGGAAAATCCAGGCAAGGCAGGCTATAGGAAAAAATAAGAAAGGCTCCTTTAAATTTTGGTCGTCATGTTAATTCATTGCTCTCTTGACGGGCCCATTGATTTGACCTTTTGAATAAATTTGGGTATTTGAGGAATTCCTCCCTTTCCCCTTCCCCCTTCCCCCTTTGGTTCTGATCAGAATTGAATCCGTTAACTTTTCAGTTTTCTTCAAAGTGTGAAACATATTTTCAAGTATGTACCAAGTTATTAAAATAAAATAAAAATTAGGCAAATGAAATTTCCAACCGTTAAAGTACCTTTCATTTTTTTTTTATTTGTACTAAAAATCAAATTTCTCTTGTTTGAAATGTATTTTTCTCGAGTTTTCCAGCTCTTTGTAGAACTCTTTGCAACTTAATTTTCTCCCAGAAGTGTTCATTTTTGAATTTTTTTCAACTACAACACAAGGCAGCGTGCTGGGGGAAGGAACTCAAAAAATAACTGTAAAATCAGACTTAATGCCATTGAGAATTTTCAAAACGATTTTTCACCTGTTATTTTCAATTTTTTTGGTAGATATTTTGACCACGTTCAAGCTGGTCCTAATGAAGGAGGAAGGGGTTTCAGATCGGTAAAAAATAAATCAATATTTGACCTCACTGCCTTCAAATTAATGGCAATCCATGATGACCCTGGACTTTTGGGGGAATCTCCCCTTTCCCTCAAACCATCCCAGCCTTGTATATCTGTTTATGTATGCATCATTATAATCGTGTTTTATTTTGGTAGTTTTATTCATTAATTAAGCAGTTCAACTTAAATCCTGAGAGAGCGAAAAGATCCCAGAAAAATTCATTTGACCCCTTTCCCTTCATCCATGAAAATCTATCTTGTGAAAAAATCATTGAATTTCAACAATTATGTCGTGTACATATTTCGAAGAACAGACAACTGTAATGATAATTCATTTCTCATTATTCATTTTAAGCTTTTCATTTTCTGAACCTTTCAGAAAATCGACGCTCTAAGGAAATTTCCCTCTCTGCCTCGCTTATTTCGTGGTTTTGCTAATCAAAAAATCAAATTGACAAAATGTAATTCGCGAATTTTGATCGAATTTCATTATATTTTGAGTGATCATTTTTCAAAAATGCACGAATTGGCTGTTTCGATTACTTTCTTTTTGATTTTGTCCTTTCAATTTTACGTGTACCTACTTAACATGTAAAATGTCCTTTTTGACAAAATGAATCACAATTTGAACAAAGCATGCAGGATGGGCGTATCTCAAAAATTATAAGGAAAAACATCAATACCTAATCTACATAATTTTTAAAAATTTCAAGACGTCTTTTGAGATGATCTTTTCAAAAAAATTATTTCAAATTTATGAGTACCTACCTAGCCTTATTCTAAAAATTGATAATTTTCACCTTGAAAAAAAAAATGAAACCCCGAATGTTTTAAGTTTCAAACTTCATTTTGAGGGACCCATTTGCGATAGGCCAAATGCTCCCTTTTTTTAAAAGGAATTTTCCGAAGCCAAACGTACCAAATATAAATGAGGGGGGGGGGAATGTATATTTGGACAAAATGATAGGTAGAGGTACCTTAAAAAACTGAATTCCACTTGAAAATCTGGAAACCTGGTTAAATTTATTTTCTGGGAACAAATAATTGCAAACTTTAAAGTTGATAGGCTTTTGGAATGAGCCAAAATTTTCATATTGTGAATACTTTTCTGAAGGTATTGGTCAAGTATAGGATGGTTTGAAAATTATTAGAAGTGGGCAGAATCGCATAAAAATTGATTCGGATCAAAAATCACTTTCAATTTCGACGATTTGAAGTGTGCAATGATTCGAATCACGAGTAGCGAATCGCATTTTTTTAAAAATCACTGGCGTTGTCCTCTCGTTGCTTTTCTCGACTGCCACTTTTTTCGAAGATAGGCGAATTTATTTATTGTCCAAACTCACTTAATCAAAACTGAGTTTAAACTTGAGAGAATCAAAATTGACTATAGAAAAAAAGTTCAAAAATCGAATAGAGGGGGGGGGGGCTGATTCGAAACACGAACGAGAATCGTTAAAAATTTTCAAATCTTGAATTACAAATCATTACTTTAATTTGATGATTCGAATCAATTCGAGTCATTGAATCCTAAGAATCGCTAATGGACGATTCGAACTGAAAATGATGAAATTAAGTTTTGCGAGTTCACCTGTCAAAAGTTGCCTATTGAGGATTATATTTTATTATAAAATAATAAAAAAATAATTTTTATTTCAAAGAAAACAATCAATTTGCTTTCGAGAAAAATTGTAAAATTGTCAAAAGCAATTCAATAAAATTGTTCTTTTTTTCCTTCGTTATTTTGACCAAAAATTATATGTAATATTTTTGGGGGGGGGAGGAGGGGGATAAATGATTGTTTTGATTGAATGAAGAATGAACCTGAAAAAGTGAAAATTCCTAAAATTCCAAAAATTATGCACAAAATTCGTCAATTGTATGTATTTAATTTGAAGTTTTCGTGTTTTTTTGAACATTTTTCCATCATCCATCGTTTTTCCCTCGAGGGTTGTTGGTGAGTCTGGGCTGAGTAATTTGTTTCTTGTAGTCCTTTATTGTTTATGAAAGTTTGAAAAAAAATTTGAGCTTCTGAAACCCTTTGTATCCTGCGTTTTCGTAATTTGAAAAATCCAAAATGAAAATGATTTTATGAAAATCATTTTTTGGTGATACCTTAGATTGTATATCATTCAGAAGGGGGAAACCAAATTTTACAATGTTTTCACTTTTTTGGAGGGGGTTTTTTTGAAAAGAAAAGATCATGATATCATCGCCAAAACATTGAAACCATTGTCAGAAAACTTCGATTTTTCTCTCACCAAGGGTCTTTTGATATCATTCTCACCTCACTATTTTTTCCAGTCCTTGATGAGAAGACCCAATTTCCATTAAATTAAACAAATAGGTATCTAATAAAAGTTTGGAAAAAAAGACAAAGGTGATCTCTGTAGGTACCTACTCATTTCTACAATATATTTTTCCAAACCTAAGCCATGAAAAATCTCTGCAATTTTCATTTTTTTGGATGTTAAAATATCAAAAAAAAAAAAAGAAAAAGAAATACCTACTTGATGGGTATAACTATGTGTTTTCGTGATAGGTAGATACCTATTTAATTGAGTTTGAGGTGAAGGTGTGGGATGAGCAGAGTAGTATTGGCTCATTTACATATTACCCTTGAAAATGTCTTTCTAAGGTCTTTCTCATTGGTTTCGAGATTTTTTTGAGACGTCATTGATGGAAATCCTTAAAATTTGAATAATGTAACTCAATTATGCTCTTATTGAATGTGACATTTTATTGCGATTCGAGTTGGTCGCGTAAAAAATGACTAATTGCGAATAAAAATGACGTTTTTTCTGATTAACGACTCCCTTTGAGCCATTTTTATCGCAAAGATTCGACCGATCTCAGCCTGTTCGTAGTCATTACCTGGCATTTGAAAATGATACGAGCTCAATTTGACGTACCTATTTTTGTTTTTCTTCAAAATAGATCCATCGTAGTAATTTTTTCAAGACACCCTGTACCAAAATATTCACAATTAGGTAAATTTCAATATCTGCCTACTTGAGAAACCGAAGCAATTTCTAAAAAGGCGATCCGATTTGAATTGAGAAAATCTCAATAAATAAGTTATTAATTTTGCCTATCTCGAATGTAGAAGGCGTTTAGTTTTTTCAATTATTTTAGAACCTCAGGATGAAGCTTCTCCGAGTAGCTTTTGAATGACTTTTACAACAATCTCACTTTCAATTAAATTTTTGTCGTGAAATAAAAAACATAATTTTTTTTCTAATTCAGAGGAACGTGCTTCGAAATTGATTATTTTATACCGAGACTTCAGTTTCAGTTACTCGTATTAGATTCATTTACTCGATTTGAATCACTTAAACTTGTTCAAGGGCGTTATTCGTATGTAATGTTGATCCAATTTTTGAAATTCCTGCGAATAAAAACAACGGAAATAAATCACCAATTAGGTGAATCTTCCATAAAAATAGACTATGACTTATTCTCTTAAGTCTTGTATGTAGATAACGTTTTTTCGAATCGTATCAATTGACAAGTACAAGAAAATGTTCAGCTCGCGTACACTAAACATTAAAAAATGCTTTACGAATAGTTCATCGATTTAAAAAAAAAAATACGAATTCGATTCATATACCTACTAACTATTAACAGAAGCTATAAATTCAATACTTGAAACTTGGTTTTTGATGTCTTTATGTGTAGCCTACATACTCGTACTTCCATAAATTCCGCCAGCGACCATATTCACATACCATAAGCTATACGTAGATCCCCTTCGTAGATATTTTGTTTCCCATCATCCTACAGAATCCAACCATGAACCATTACGTATGAAAAAAAAACCAAAAACCTCCTCCAAACCAAAAATAATCTCCAGTAAAATAAAAAGGGTTCGCCTTTTACCTTCATTACCTCAGAGATATAATTACGTAACTTAATGTTCCATCGTGTACGTACAGTCTAAAGGTACCTATATCTTGAACTTGGTCCCATTCCAAGGTTATTTTTAAGTTCATTATAACGATGAATAATAATCGAGCTTTTTTTTTTCTCCTCTCTCGTTATGTTGACAGACTTCAATGATGGTGGTATCGATGTTAAACTCTTGCAACATCAACGCTCCAAACGGCGTACTCAATCAACAAAACCTGGACACCCATCACTGGAGACAGTCGCCTCAGACAACGTCGCCTGAAACTGACCAACAGAATTGTATTCTGAGTTACAACACTCACGACCAAAGACCTCCGTCATCTCCGGTACAGGTAAATTTTCACGAAAACTATTGTCGAAAATAGCACCATTTTTTATGTTTATTTTAATCTATAATAATAATAAGTAAGTGACTATATGTATAGTTAAAAAAAGGTCTATGTTTGTTTGGGATTTCACTGTGGGTGGTTCTCCTAGAAAACTGTCTTACCTTTTTTACATTCGTGTCTCACTCAGGTGTTTATTAATTCCGGAAATGGTCAAACGAAAAAGGATTTCATTTAAATACACGTCATATTGTGGTGTTTTTTTGAGCGCGTGTGTTGATGTGTTTTTCACTTTTTCTTTTACCTTTTCCGCGGTTTATACTTCATTTTTAGTTTGAATGTACTAAAATGTTACTTATCAGAGGAGCCGATGAAAGCAAAAGAAAAAAAAAGAGGGAAAAAACTAGCTAAGGGTGAGGCATGTAGATTGTAGGGAGAAGAATAAGTATACATGCAGTCAATATGTAAATCGTATTAGCTCCATTGATCCATTAAGACTGGCACACGAAGCAAGGGCAAGGGTAAGGGTAGCAGACAAATGACTCGACGTACGATGCGATCTTTTTTTTCTCTTCTTGGTATTTGGCCGACGTCGACTCTCGTGCCGCCGCTCGAGCGCTTTTTATCAAATCCAAACACGCGGTTATTATAGGGGCGATCAATTAGGGTGGAATATAAAAAAAAATATCGGGCGAGGGTTTCGTAGAATTTATGTGTAAAATGGCGTCCGTAAGTCGAGGCTTTTTTACAATGTTTGCAGAGGAGTTTTTTTTGTGCAGGAGGATGAGTCATGTCGAGCTTTTAGTTGTTTTATGAGAGATGTGTTCTTTATTTTGGAAGTTTTTTTTTTTTTTTTTTTTTTTGGCGAGTATCTGAAGAGGGAAATTTTCTAAATTGGCAGAAACATTTTTGAACCCGAGAAAGCTGAATTGAAAAAGTATACAAAAATGTAATTATCACGATTCAAAATATCAGGGGCTAATAAATGCGTTTTTAAAAATTTTTGATGAATTTTTGGAAATCAAAATTTGAGTCCAGATTGCAAAAAAATTAAAATTTTACCAAACTGACGTAGAAAGCTGAAATTTGGTTTATATCCTATTTTCAACCCTTCTAATCGATTGGAAACTATTTCGAATTGTTTTGAACAGTTCTGGAGGCTCCAGCAGATTTTTGAAAGTTGAAATTTCCATAAAATAATATCTAACGAGGTTGGAAAGTTGAAATTTATTTTCTTTCCTAATTTCAACGTGCTGAGTAGATTTGAGGGGGTTTCATGGCATGAAATATTTCAAAAATAAAGAAGTTAAAGAAATTTTAAAGAGAGTTCTTTCACCATTAGAAAATCTAACTGATGAAAATTAGATGAAAAAAGGTAAGTAAACTTACCTACTATAAGTTTTTTCAAAAAATCACCTTTTTCTTTCCCAGACTTTTATTCAATTCATTTCCAAATTGATACCTACCTTAGGAAAGTGGGAAAAAAGGCCGAGTTTTGAACACTAAAATCTATTTAAAAACAAATTTAGGGTAGGTAAATAATTATCTATTTTTTCCTTTTCAAAACACCAAACTTGGAAACCCCTTACCCTCTTCATTTCTGAAACAAATGGCCCATTATTCGTTAATTTTATTGCGCTTCCAATTTTGGGTGTTAAATTTCACTTTTGGAGGTTAGTCGAATTTTTAAAAAATTTTAAATTCAAAAAAATCATTTCAACGTTGTTTTTTTATTTATTTTTTTTTGTTCAAACAAAATAAATCAATTTTAGATTTCTGTAGGAAATTTTATACTCATCTGAAGGCTCCAAGGTGGTCGAAAGACCACTTCCCTGGAGTTTGAAGGTAATCTACCAGATTCGAGGATATTTTCATTAAAAAAAAGTAATTCGCGTTATGCCACTTTTGAAAATTTTGATTCTTTTTTCATTTTTATAGAATTTACAAATTAGTCAAAAATTCACTCTTATACTGTTGCCTTTGGAATTTCATAGTAAACACTTGAAATGATCAAGAGGGTGCTCAATCAACATCAATCAAAGTTTCAGACACCCAAATTCATTTTGAACTCTTTCAGAGCAATTTTAAAATTCTGGAGAAGATTGAAAACTCGTTGGAGGCTCCAGAAATGTACTAAAACTAATATTTCTCGATGTTTAAGGGGAAGAGGGAGCAAAATTGAATCAAAGTGATTTTTAAATCTGGTTCATTTTACATTTTTCAAAAAAAATATTCTTTCAAAATTTCAAACAATCGTCATGAAAACAATTTTTTTGCATTTTTCTATTTTCAAAAATTCGCTAAAAATCCAAAGATGAACTTGAGCGCCTAAAATGTTGGTTACAAGGGTTTGAGAACAATTGCTCTTCGATCTTATAGTTTGGTTTTGTCCAAATCGAAGGATTCTCTTTTTGGAATGTACATTCGATGAAATTTCATTAAAAAAAAAAAAAAACTTGAATAATGAACGAGATTATTATTTTTTTTTTTAAATAAGTAATTGGAAATTCCAATTTTTCAATTTCGGGCGTTAAAGACATGCAAAATTCACTGGGCTGGTAAATCAATAATCTTCTCAATCTTTCAAAAAAATATTCTTTCAAAATTAAAAAAAAATCGTCATGAAAACGTTTTTTTATTTTTTTTATTTTATTTAAAAATTTGCTAAAAATCCAAAGATAAACTTGAGCGCCTGAAATTTCGGTTACACTAGGATTTTTAGGACAATTAATGCTCTTCGATCTAACTTGGTTTTGTTCAAATCGAAGGGTTCTCTTTTTAAAATAAGCATTTTGATGAAATTTCATTTTTAAAAAAAAAACTTGAATAATGAACGAGATCATTTTTCAAAAAAAATAAGTAGGTATTGGAAATTCCAATATAATCTTTTTGATCTTTCAAAAAAATATTCTTTCAAAATTTAAAAAAAAAAAATCGTCATGAAAACAACGTTTTTGTACTTTTTTTATTCTTAAAAATTTACTAAAAACCCAAAGATTAACTTGAGCGTCTGAAATTTCGGTTACGAGGGTTTTTAGGATAAATGCTCTTCGATCTAACTTGATTTTGTTCAAATCAAAGAGTGCCAGTTCGAAGGATTCTCTTTTTAGAATAAGCATGTGATGTTTCATACTTGAAAAAAAAAACTTGAATAATGAACAAGGATAGTTTTTTTTTAATATTGGAAATTTAAATTCTGGGCACTAGGTAAATACATTGAAAGTTTACTGAGCTACTAAATCAATAATCTTTTCAAAAATTTTCATCTTGAAAAAACCCCTCCCCCTCCCCTTCTTGGATTTTTTTGTTTTTAAAAACTCATCAATTTTGTACTTTTTTTTTGAGAAATGTCAAGTTTTGAAGCTTTTAAATTTGTTTTTTAAGTAAAAAAATCCGCTTTTCGATAATCATTCGATGTTGTGTAAAAAATAGGCTGATTATTTTGGAAGTGAGATGGTTTTTTTTTTTTAAAGTGGTCGTGAGGGAGAAGGGTAAATGCGATTATCGATAACAAATTAAAAATAGATGCAATATTTTGTCAACAATTATTATTTTTATGACAATATCCAAAGTGTTAAGATTCTGTAAAATTTTCAAGGATCCAAAAAATGAAAATCTAAAAATTTTGATATATTTCAGAACTTTTTTCAAAGATGTTCTAGTAGTATTTTTGAAAATTCGTATCCAAAAAGTCAATTTTTGCCTATTCTGCTTACCCACCTGTTTGGACATTGAAGATAGATTTCAAAATTTTAAACTCGATTTAAGATACTGTGGCTTCCTTATCACTCCACGATAAATTTTGATTTTTGAGACAGGAACTTGATGAAATAGAACTTCAAGTACCTAAGGATGAATTAGTTGAACTGATCATCTCAGATTATTCAATTTTTCCAAAATTGTCCTGATTTGAAAGCAAAAAGAGATGAAATGTGTAGGAAAATGAAAATGATTGGTTTCTGGCATAGCTATCTGATTTCACGTACAATCAAAAAATGCTCTGAAGTGTAATGGTGGCCTATATTTCAAAAACTGAAGAATCTGCGTGTAAATCGAGAATTTCTGATCGAGCATAAAAATCACCTAGGTACATTTTTCTCGAGATTTTCATGATTGTAAATTGTCCTCGACTCGAAAACCTTGCTAAAAATTTTAGTTCGAGATTTTAAAACGAATGAAAAATGATATTTTACGAATTTTCTGATATTGTGGAGTTATATATGTCACTTGTGTCATAAAAAATTGTCCAAAAAATCATTTTTGAAATTTCATTTTGAAAATCTCGTCCCTTCAGTTTTTAAAACGGGCATATCTGCGTTAAAAAAAAAACAAAAATTGGAATTAGTATAAATCATCTGTGCTCAGTTCATCTCTGCCCCTCCTCACACTCTGTCCACAGTCTCATTTTGCCCCCCTCCCCCCGGCATAAAATCACCAAACCAAACACGCTCGTAACCCGATAAAAATAATCAAACCACACGTCATCTCAACACCGACTCGCATCTAACCTAACCCCTTTATTTCTCTTCTGTCCCGCAGAATGGCGAAGACAACAGCAGCTACGGCTCGGAAACCGGAGCAGACAACCTATCGCCTCCTCAAGAAACCAGCCGCAGCTCCGGTAGCGAAGACCTAACCTCGAATTTATTCCCCATCACCGGCTCCTCCATGCTACAGCAATGCATGGAGTACTCCAACAGCGACAACGAAAGCTCCCAAGCGAGTCCTTCATCATTCCACGACGACGACTCGTACCGCGGCGGCAAAGGCTCCGGCTCGAACGGTAAGCCCAAGGTGCACAAATGTCGCACTTGCGGTTTCACCACAACCAACAAACACGAATACTGGGCCCACAACGCCGTTCATATGAAACCGGAGAAAATTCTACGCTGTCCCGAATGCCCCTTCACTACCGAATACAAACATCATCTGGATTTCCATATGTGGAATCATCAAGGCGTCAAACCTCATAAATGCGACAAGTGCCCGTACGTGTGCGTGAATAAGTCAATGCTTAAGAGTCATCTGAAATCGCACAGTAATGTGTATCAGTATCGATGCGCTAATTGCAGCTATCGTACTAAATACTGTCATAGCTTGAAAATTCACTTGCGCAAGTACAGACACGAACCAGGCATGGTGCTGGATTCGGAAGGTAATCCTAACCCGAATCCAGTCATTGATGTCTATGGTAATCGCAGAGGTCCGAAACAAAAGTCGAAGAAACACGATCAACATCACCATCATCATCATCAACAGCAACATCAACAGCAGCAACAACAGCATCAGCAACAGCAATCGCAGCAGCAACCACCAATCCAGCCAGCTGTGCCGCAATTAAACGCCTTCCAGAGTTTCCCACCTTGGGTTAATAATGTTTTCTTTCCGGAAAACGCTCGTATTCCGGCTTTATTGCCGAGTACCATCATGGGCACGCCGTTCGCCGCAGCCGCCGCAGCAGCAGCTCTCTCCGATCAGGCCAAAAGCCTAGCTACCGATTTAACTAGTCAAGATAGCAACGATACGTTAAACAATAATCTAAAAATCACCAATATTAATAACAACATCTCCAGCAGCTGTAACAACAACAACAACAATACCATATTCAACCATAATAATAATAACAACAACAACATCATCATCATGAGCAACGATAAAGGTATAAATACGATGGATACGATTCAACGTGAGCATTGCTCGTCGATCAAGCACGAAGCTTGCTCAGACGACGAAGACATGTTCCATTCCTCAATCGACGAACCCTGTTCGGTTTCACCTCCACCCTCGTCCAACTTCATGCTCGCCTACGACCTGAAAAGATCCACCAGCACGACCCCTCGTCTACCAGAGATCACGACCCCATCGCCTATGACCGTCATAGAAGACGCTCCTCTAAACCTGACCGTCTCTTCGCACACCATCACAACGCAAGAGACCAATAACACAACACCGGTCGTAAAAAATCGTCGTAAAGGCGTAGCCATTAAATTAAAGCAAAGGATTTACGCCACAGACGACGAAGATTATCCTCAGAATCTCTCCAGCTCATCGACCAAAACCAACGTCGAGACTACTTCTACCACCTCATCGACCACTCCAGGATCAGTCGACGAGAAACCTCAACCATCGTCCGACTCCGAAACCGATATCGTCGCAAAGTTAAAGGATAAGAAAAATTTCTTCTATTGCGATTTCTGCGAAATAACGTTCTTTAACCAAGTCATGTTCACTATGCACATGGGTTACCACGGTTACTCAGATCCATTCACTTGTAACCGATGCGGTAAAAAGACTGAGGATAATATTGCATTCTACGCTCATATGATCTCGTCAGCGCATTTGTAACCCGCTCTCCCCCTCCCCCCTGTTGTTTTTCACTCACGTGTAACTTATTACCATAATTACCTACTTACTTATTTATACCACTATCGTTGTACCTGAGCAAGCGTATCTCATCCGAAGTTGGAAAGGTTTCGAGTCGCGTACATTTTCTCCATCTGGGATCCGCGTTTTGATTTTATTTTATTTACTTATTTGTATCATATATTTTACATATTTTTTCCATTATTATAGAGAAATTTTTGACTGATTTAGAATAAAGTTTTAGATAATTTGATGTAGCTGTATTTAAAAAAAAAAAAAATCGAGAGATTCGTTAGTTTTGTATAAATTTATCATTCAAGAGTGTCTAGTTTTGTAATTACAAAGATTCGAATTCCTTTTTAAAAAAATATATGTTTGTAATGATACTAATAGTTGTTTATGTGTATCTAAGCTTTCTCTTTTTCATTACGCGATGACTGATATTTCTTATATTAAAGAAATTTCCATTTTTTTAAAACGATTATCACATTATCTTATTTACATATAAGATGAGATTCATAAATCTACCAGTAGATTTTTTTCTAGCCAAAAATCCTCGAAATGGAAATTTTCATTCGGACATAAAATGTCACTAAGAATATTTCAGTCATCGCGAGTCATTTTCTGTTCGAAAAATTTAAATTCGCTTCAACGTAAAATTATTATTTTTTTTTTAGGACGAAAAAAATTACTCGTGTTTTAGAAATTTAACCTCTTCATATTCGTTATGGGCTCGCTGAGTGTCTTTTTATTTTCCAAACGCTTAATATAAATACTTTTTGTTGTTGTACAATTTAATGTAATAATTTTTAAACTCATTTGACGCGTGTAATTTTTATTTTTATTTTTTGATATGTATTTTAGAGTCATTTTCCAATTTTTTTTTGTTTTTCTTATGTTTTTTTTCTTTTTTTTTTTACATTTAATGTGTTTTTTGGGGAGTATTATTGAAGTTACGAATTTTTTAAAAAAGTTTTAGTTCCTTTTTTTTCCATCTCCCTTTCTATATTATCTTTTTTTTTTTATTTGTTCGATTTATATTATTATACTCTCGTGTATGTTTTAAGTTTGTTATTTTTTTTCTCTCTTATGATATGACTACATACCTCTCTTTTTTTTCTCCAATTGTAAATATTTACTCGTATATAAGTACATATTATAAATTGTATAATAGGAATTACGTATTTTTCTTTTTTCTTTCCTTTTTTTTTTTTTTTGTTTTTAATACTTGATAATTATTAAGTATAAATATTTACAATTTTAATTTGTAAACCATCTCTATATAGTCATAACCTGATATTGTCGTGTACGTCCGTAGTACACATAAAATATAAAAGCAAATACATTTTTTTTTTCAAATGCGTAATTTCAGAGAATTATTATCTCACTTAAATGGATAACTTGCGTAGGTGTTTAGTTTGGAAAATATGAGTACAAGAGGGGAAAATGTAAAATTACCACAATTAAATTCGAAATCTATGTATATAAAAAATTTTACTGCTGACATGTGTTGGAAAAATTCAACATTTTTTTGAAAGTGAATAAAAACATTAATTAAGAGTAAGTAGACTAAATATTTTTAATTTGGAAAATTTGGTGAACATTTTTTGAAATTTTTTAGTCGCCATTTTTAAAGTTTGGTCAGAATTTTATTCGAAGTTTTGAATTACCTAGTTTGTTGGAAAAGTTGTCAAAAACTCAACAGTTACTTTTCCGAATTTGGCTGACTTGCTTGGCGAATGATGGAGGGGGGATGGTGACTGCTCTCTCTCGTATTGGGTACCGATTTTTTTGTGTGCTGAATCAATTCAACCATCGTCGCATCAATTTTAAAGGTTTGATTTTATCCCAGAATTCATTCAATGATCACTAAAATATTGTTGATTGCTAAGCCTTAGTTTTTAATTCGTTTCTATTTTTTAAATTTAATTTGAGGAAGACCATATTAATTGAGTTGTTTCTTTCAAAAAATAAAAATGAAAATAAAATGAACAAAAAATTGTAGAGTAAAGAGAGATGTGCTTTAATGGCGAATCTTCTCGTTCATCAAAAAATTGAACTAAGTACTCGTTAGAAAATAATTGAAATTCGCAAATGGTTTTTGTTTTTTTTTTTTTCAAATTTGAACTGAACATCAAAAATCTTGCTTTAGCTGACCGGTTGGAAAAAAATTGTGGCTTTATTGATTAATCGATTACCTATGAATAGTTCGCATTACTTTAGCGGTCAAACCTAATCTTTTTTGGAAAATCTTCAAAAATTTGCAAAAAAAAAACTGCCACGATAGAATAATTCACATATGACAAAAATTGCAAAGATCCTTGGGTTGTAGGGGAAGGGGGGCGGGGGTAAGAACTCTGAATTTTTCAACTGCGTGGCTAAAATCTTAACTACCTATACTTATGGACTATTATTACCTATTTGGGTTTTTCGAATTAGAAAAATCAAATCGAATTCAAATACGAATTTCATTGAAGAATTTTTTGAATTTGGTACAAACTAATAATCCTGCATTTTTAATGGAAAAGAAATCAAAAATTGGATGAAACTGAGATGAAAAGATAAAATTTGATTTACACCTTATTGTTGGTCTTTCGAATCGATTTGTGGTGCTTTTGAATCATTCTGGAATTTCCAACGATTTTTGGGTGTTTTTAATTGTAAAAAAATGCTTACAAAAAGAGTTGAAAAAAAAAGTCCAGCTCCGTGCTCCTATAAAAATTCAAATCAGTGAGTATTTTGTCCTTGTGATATTTTTGACCGATTCAGGCATAAATATCCTAAATTTGTCTGCACAAGTTCAAACCTAAAAATTTTTTCTTTGATCATTTTCCGAAAAAAAAATCAAAAAATAATGCTTAGCCTTCCTACTTAAAAATACAGCGCCAACGTAAAAAGTTTTATATGTATACCTATACCTTATTTCATACTGCCAAACTTGATTGATAGTTCTTTTGGCTTGGCTATTCTGGTGGAGCCTTTAGTAAAGTTTTGGATTTTTCACAATCCCTCTTTCTGAAAAAAAAAAAAAAAAAAAAAAAAATGGAAAAGAAAAACTACTGAAAGTGTGGATTCAAGTCTAGGAAAACGAGTAGGAAAATCGACCAAAGGAGTTATCAATTTTTACGATTTTCTATCAACAAAATGTGACGATGAATAATTGATGATTTTCAATACCTACGAACACTTCAGTGAAAAATTTCAATGAGAATCTTGGCTCATCTTTATGGGCTGCGAAAATATTTTTCGTAATAATTTTCATTTTTTGAGCTTAAGATTTCAGTTATGGGGCCAAAACAGGACTATCCAAGAAAATCGGAGTCTTATTGGGAAAAATGAGTTGAGCTCCTTCAATTTTTAACCATCAGTTAAATTAGTAATTTCAATTTTTCCTGGGGGTTCATCATTTCTACCAGATGACCATTCATTTTGATAGGTCACAAGTATG
Organism: Planococcus citri; assembly: GCF_950023065.1. NCBI lineage: Eukaryota > Metazoa > Arthropoda > Insecta > Hemiptera > Pseudococcidae > Planococcus > Planococcus citri. The sequence goes on along the minus strand of NC_088679.1, from coordinate 72,446,733 downwards.
TATGTTTAATTTCAATTGGGTGAATTTGAAGCGTATTTTTTTGAACAGTTGTGGATTTTTGCAACATCAAAATTTCATCGTTCCCCCTTTTTGCGAGTTAGTTTTTGAAAACGCAAGGAATCACTAAATTTGTAATGCCGTAACTACTCATGGTTAAGTATGGGTTTTTCTGCCCAATGCTTTAATATTATTGCAAGTGAGCAATTAGTAGGAAGAATGACAAAATTTGCTCAAAAAGTGTGTTTCTAAAATGTATCAAAATGCAGTTGTGCAATGGACCTGATAGTTTGAATGCATATTTGAGATTTTGAGGAATCGTTTCCTTCGTAATCCTGTTTGATTTTACATATTTACTTACCCTTGTACAATTAAGAAAATAGTAGTCGGGGAGACCGCATAAGGATCTATTGCACCCCCCCACCGGTCGATCCACCGGACAACTTTTTTCTTAAAGGGGGAGTCCTACGAAACATTTCTAGCCTTGTACTCAAAAAAAAAAAAAAATGTGCCCTACTTACAAAATGGCGGCCATTTTGATTGACAGGTCAGCCGAATCGCAGATTTTGTATTCCAACATGGGACTTGCACGACATTTTTTAAACCTAACAAAAGTAGATCGAAAGATCAGGAAAAAATTTATCACCTGTCAAAATTTCAAGTGCTAAAGTGCCTTTTTCGATTTTTGGCGAATTTTTGAATATCAAATTTGAGCCAAAAATGAGGGTAAAAATCAAAATTTTACCAAATTGTGCAAGAAAGCTGAAATTTGGGATATACCCTATTTTTGACATGCTAACTCGATTGGAAACTGTTTCAAACCGTTTTGAGCAGTTCTGGAGCCTCCAGCAGATTTTTGAAACTCGAAATTTCCACAAAATTTCATCAAATGGAGTTGGATAGCCGAAATTTACTCTGAAAACTAATTTCAATTCGCTACGAAGTCAACTGCAGGTAGATTTCAAGTCGTTTTGGAGCCTCCAGCGACTTTTTGAAAATTACTGGAGCCTCCAGTAGATTTTTGAAACTTGAAATTTTCTAAAAATTTCATCAAACGGAGATGGAAAGCCGAAATTTACTCTGCACTTCAATTTTAACACCTTCTGAACACGACTTCCAGGCCGGTTCAAGTTACTTTGGAGCCTCCAGTGACTTTTTGAGAATTACTGGAGTCTTCACCAGATTTTTGAAACGTGAAATTCCCACAACATTTTATCAAATAGAGTTGGCAAGCTGAAATTTACTTTGCAAATTATCTTCAATATAATATGAAGTCGACTGTAGGTAGTTTCATGTGGTTTTGGAGCTTCCAGTTACATTTTGGAAATTTCAATATTCCAAAAAACGCCATACAACCTTTCAAATAGTCGCTGGAGGCTCCAAAACGACTTGAAATCCACCAGCAGTCGACTTTGTAGCGCATTGAAATTAGTTTTCAGAATGAATTTCGGCTTTCCATCTCCATTTGATGAGATTTTGGGAAATTTCAAGTTTCAAAAATCTACTGGAGGCTCCAGTAATTTTCAAAAATTCGCTGGACGACTGGAAAACACCTTCAGTTGACTTCGTGGTGTATTGAAATTAGTTCGCAGAGTAAATTTCGGCTTTCCAACTCCATTTGATGAAATTTTGTGGGAATTTCGAGTTTCAAAAATCTGCTGGAGGCTCCAAAACTGCTCAAAATGGTTTGAAACAGTTTCCAACCTATTTGGCATGTCGAAAATAGAGTATATCCAAAATTTCAGCTTTCTTGCACAATTTGATAAAATTTTGATTTTTACCCTCATTTTTGGCTCAAATTTGATTTTCAAAAATTCACCAAAAATCGAAAAACGCACTTTAGCACTTGAAATTTCGACAGGTGATGAATTTTTTCCTGATCTTTCGATCTACCTTTGTAAGGTTTAAAAAATGTAGTGCAAGTCCCATGTTGGAACGCAAAATCTGCGATTTCGGCTGACCTGTCAATCAAAATGGTCGCCATTTTGTTAGTAGGGCCACTTTTTTTTTAGTACAAGGGCTATAGGTATGTTCCTTAGGACTCCCCCTTTAAGAAACAATTTGTCCCGGTGGATCGACCGGGGGGGGGTGCAATAGATCTTTATGCGGGCTCTCCGACTATAGGGATTTTTGGGCCCCCTGCCCTTCAATGTAACCTATGATTTAAAAAATTGTTATTTTCCCCGTTTACCAGCCCATGTATCGAAATCTAGCATAATTTCTGCTTTGGAAAAAGTCTAAAAAATCTAGATAAAAAATCAAATAATTTTGAAAAAAAGGGGGGAGGGGGTCAATTCGGGCGAAAAGGCCACGATCAAACCGATTTCGTTCACAGGTCCATTACACCATCTCATAAAGCAAGGTCCTCTTCCTCTATTCATTAACGAGGTTAAAACTCAGAAGCGAGAAGATGGGTGAATAATAAGTAAAATTAACAAATAATCATCTTTAATACGTCATAATAATTGTCATTTGTCACACAAACACTCTTCGTTGGCGTTTCACACAAAAGCTATACGTGTATTCGCGACGTGTACACAAATCACACCTTATGTCAAAGCTTCCTTCTTCCTCGGGATGTTTTCGTCCACCTCCAGCAATATATTTGTACTTCCAGAACCTACATCAACGTTATTTACATTCGAGTGAAAACCGTTTACTTACTCTCATTAATTACCCAGCATTTGAAGAACACGACGATGACGATGAGAATGTCGAAGGAGCAATGAAAATTTCCACAAGCGCGATAAAAAGATGGCTCAGCAGTGAGCAGTCTATAAGGGGTGGCTTTAGCTCGGCGTTCGTGTATCGGCGGAAACCTCGGTTAGGAGGGTATAGTCAACCAAAAGGGGGGTTTATTATAAGGTTGCGCACGCTCCTGCAAAGGTGAGAAGCCGAACGCCTGCTTCTCATTAAAGTCTACCTTCTGGTTACGCGTTTTTGGGGAAGGTAGTGCTCTGAGCTGTGGAGCACGCCGCGCCAGCACAAATAAGTCTTATAGGCATTCGGTGGGTCCACGTCAAACGGTGACTAATGACTCGCTTCGACCCGGAACTTACCCCCTCGCAACAGGTCTAAGCATTTCATTTAAAAAATTATATTTCGCCGTTACTTTTTCCGGCAATATATTATTTAGGGGTTGTACCTTATGAGGTCTATACCGTATATTAACCGTTCGTTAAATTGAGGAAATGTAATTAGTTCGCTGGTCCGTTCGCTAATGTTTTTTTTTGTGCTCTGTTTCTCTTCTCGAGCACAGCACCGCGATATATGCTCCAAGAGACCCCCCAAAAAAACCTGTTTTTTTGCGTAAAAATTTATCCTCTTCGAGTTAAATCTTATTAACGACCGACTCGCGTTGCCGTATTTTTGGCAACAATCATCGCCCACCATACGCCACACACATATACTACGAACCATCTGATGTTGAAAAATTCGCAAATTGCCACCGCAGTTTTCTTCTCATCATCCAGCATCCACATCCACGTACGTATAATAATGGCCTTTCACGCGTACGTGCCTCTCTACTGCGTTCTTTTCACACAGCAACGTAGTAATCCTCCATTTGTAATAATTCGTCGACGAGAAAAAATTACCATCGGGTAAAATTTTCGCTTTTGCCAAAACGCGCAATGGTAAAAGTTTATCGGAGAATTTTCAACTTATATAGTTTAAACGTTTTTCTTTAGTCTGGTCTCGCTTTGGCCTTTATATAATGCCTCATCGCTCGCGTCGCGACAACACGCAATCCCTTTACGAAGTTATGGACCCTGTTTTTCGCGCTCATATTAACATCCCGAACACTACCAGCGTACATAGCCAAAAGAAGACATAACGTCTCCAGAGATTTCTAAGTGGATATTGATGTTGCCAATATACTTTCGTTATTAAAAATGTCTGTTTTACTCGAATAAAATATCAGTACCAGCTCGACGGAAATGTAAAATAAACTTTTTCCTAGAGCCTAAGTAAGTCGACGATGGGCAGAAGGCGTTGGAAAAAAATCGTTGCAGTGCTCAGATGAACGGAAATCCCATACGAATAATTGCCAAAATGTAGGTAACGTTTTTAATGTGTGATTTCCAGCGATACCTGGGTATGTACCTAAACCTATACCTATGTCTTCACAAAGGTTTTTCAGTCAACAAAAAATGTTTAAAGGAGACAAATATGCGCAAGTACAAATTGAACGAGCATTTAAAAATAGTTATGTCAATATAAGTATGTACATCAAATTTCAAAATCTGGATTAAATACACTTTTCTATTTTTGAGGAAATTTTAAATTTCATATTTTACTCATTTTTCACGAAAAAAAAGAAGATGAAATTCAGGTTTAAATCTGGTCGATTTTGTTTAACAATATAAGTATTTTTGACTTCCTCAATAATTTGCTCTGTTTTGAGCTATTCTAGAGCTTCACGTGAATTTTTGAGATTTTCAACCCAAAAAAATCTATAAAAAGGGTCTCTCGATTAACGATGAATTTTCCAAGAAGTAGGTAATTTTCTTGAAAAATAGTCTAAATTGCAAACTTATTAAGAAATAACGGTCAACGCTGAAATTAAAGGTAGGTAGACCTACCTACCGCATGTTCTACTGATTTTTTTGAATAACTTGATGGAGGTTTCGAACCTTCTGGAACCTTCAGCGAATTTTACGACTTTTCGAGCACTATGTACAATTGTACATAAGTATATTCTTGTTGCGATAGTGATAGTTGAGCCTTGGACCATCGTGTACGAATAGATTCATTTTTAACGAATCATTCGAGAAGGAATTTGATGAATTCATTAATTTGCGAATCAATTCGTTCGCAAAGAAATCACTTATATGTACTAATCAATTCGTTCGAGAATGATTTACAAAAAACTTATTCAATTCGTTTGTGAATGATTTACTAAAAATTAAATAAATGAATCGAATCGTTCGCGAACGAGTAACTTATATGTACGAATTAATTCACTCGCGAATGATTCTCCAACATGAAAATGATTCAATTCGTTCGCTGAAAAATTATTCAAATTGTTCGTGAATGATTCACCAAAAATTAATTAAATGAATCGAATCGTTCGCGAACGAGTTATTTATACGAATCAATTCGTTCGCAAATGATTCTTCAAAAATTGAATAAATTAAGTGAATCGATTCGTTCAAGGAACGAGTCGCCTATACGAATCACTTCGTTCGCGAATGATTCTCCAAAAATTATACAATTCGTTCTCCAAAAATCATTCAATTTGTTCGCGAATGATTCTCCAAAAATGATTCAATTCGTTCACCAAAGAACGATTCAATTTGTTCGTGAATGATTCACCAAAAATTAAATAAATGAATCGAATCGTTCGCGAACGAGTTACTTATACGAAACAATTCGTTTGCAAATGATTCTCCAAAAATTATACAATTCGCTCGCTAAAAAATTATTCAATTTGTTCGTGAATGATTCACCAAAAATTAATTAAATGAATCGAATCGTTCGCGAACGAGTCACCTATACGAATCAATTCGTTCGCCAATGATTCTCCAAAAATGATTCAATTCGTTCACTAATAAATTATCCAATTTGTTTGTGAAGGAATCACCAAAAATTGATTAAATGAATCGAATCGTTCGCGAACGAGTTACTTATACGAAACAATTCGTTTGCAAATGATTCTCCAAAAATTATACAATTCGCTCGCTAAAAAATTATTCAATTTGTTCGTGAATGATTCACCAAAAATTAATTAAATGAATCGAATCGTTCGCGAACGAGTCACCTATACGAATCAATTCGTTCGCCAATGATTCTCCAAAAATGATTCAATTCGTTCACTAATAAATTATCCAATTTGTTTGTGAAGGAATCACCAAAAATTGATTAAATGAATGGAATCGTTCGCGAACGATTCACCTATACGAATCAATTCGTTCGCCAATGATTCTCCAAAAATTATACAATTCGCTCGCTAAAAAATTATTCAATTTGTTCGTGAATGATTCACCAAAAATTAATTAAATGAATCGAATCGTTCGCGAACGAGTCACCTATACCTACGAATCAATTCGTTCGCCAATGATTCTCCAAAAATGATTCAATTCGTTCACTAATAAATTATCCAATTTGTTTGTGAAGGAATCACCAAAAATTGATTAAATGAATGGAATCGTTCGCGAACGATTCACCTATACGAATCAATTCGTTCGCCAATGATTCTCCAAAAATTATACAATTCGCTCGCTAAAAAATTATTCAATTTGTTCGTGAATGATTCGCCAAAAATTAATTAAATGAATCGAATCGTTTGCGAACGAGTTACTTATACGAATCAATTTGTTCGCGAATGATTCTCCAAAAATGATTCAATTCGTTCACTAAAAAATTATCCAATTTGTTCGTGAATGATTCACCAAAAATTAATTAAATGAATCGAATCGTTTGCGAACGAATTACTTATACGAATCAATTTGTTCGCGAATGATTCTCCAAAAATGATTCAATTCGTTCTCCAAAAATTTATTCAATTTGTTCGTGAATGATTCTCCAAAAAGTTATTCAATTTGTTCGTGAATGATTCTCCAAAAATGATTCAATTTGTTCGTGAATGATTCACCAAAAATTAATTAAATGAACCGAATCGTTTGCTAACGAGTTACTTATACGAATCGATTCGTTCGCGAATGATTCTCCAAAAATAATTCAATTCGCTCGCTAAAAAATTATTCAATTTGTTCGTGAATGACTCACCAAAAATTGATTAAATGAACCGAATCGTTCGCGAACGAGTCACCTATGCGAATCAATTCGTTCGCGAATGATTCTCCAAAAATTATACTATTCGCTCGCTAAAAAATTATTCAATTTGTTCGTGAATGATTCGCCAAAAATTAATTAAATGAATCGAATCGTTCGCGAACGGGTTACCTATGCAATTCAATTCGTTCGCAAATGATTCTCCAAAAATTGGATAAATTGAATGAATTGATTCGTTCGCGAACGAGTCACCTATACGAATCAATTCGTTCGCCAATGATTCTCCAAAAATGATTCAATTCGTTCACTAATAAATTACCAATTTGTTCGTGAATGATTCACCAAAAATTGATTAAATGAATCGAATCGTTCGCGAACGATTCACCTATACGAATCAATTCGTTCGCCAATGATTCTCCAAAAATTATACAATTGGTTCTCCAAAAATTTATTCAATTTGTTCGTGAATGATTCTTCAAAAATGATTCAATTAGTTCGTGAATGATTCACCAAAAATTAATTAAATGAATCGAATCGTTTGCGAACGAGTTACTTATACGAATCAATTTGTTCGCGAATGATTCTCCAAAAATGATTCAATTCGTTCGCCAAAAAATTATCCAATTTGTTCGCGAATGATTCACCAAAAATTAAATAAAGTAATCGAGTCGTTCGCTAACGAGTCACTTATACGAATCGATTCGTTCGCGAATGATTCTCCAAAAATTATTCAATTCGTTCGCGAACGATTCACCAACAATTAGTCAATTCGTTTGTAAATGTTTGGATTCAATTTGCTTGGCTTGAAAAGAGATAAATTTCTGTACAAAAGTTCTACAAAAACCGAATCAATTCGTTCACGCATCATTCACTTGTAAACGGCATCAATTCGTCATCTTCATCAATAAAAAAACGCGTGTCATATCGATATATCCTTGGTATGGGCACTTATACATGTACCTACTACGTACGCCTTAGAGGACTATATGTAGTTAGGTACCTATAGTAAATAAATTGATTCGTTTGCGAATGATTCGCCAACTCGCCAAGAAATCAAATTCAATCACCATTCACCAATCGTTCCTAGATTTGAGAAATTATGACGGATTATTGCTAGATACTTAGAGGTACCTACCTCTAAAAAAAATTTTCGATCCAAGAATGCTACCCCCACCCAATCTTTTTGGCCAGTATCGCAAAAAAATGCGTTTTTTGCTGTTATTTTTGGTATAGTTAACCCATATCTTCTTAGTGAGATTTCATCACTTTTAATGCCGTGTAAATAATATTTATTAAGTAATTTTATGTCAATTTCAACGTGTTTAAACAACGTGTTATGCAATTTTTTTAAAGAATTTTGTCAAATTTTGACCAATTTTGTAACCATTTTTATCGGACAGAAATGTTATCAGTTTTTGATAATTTTATAATAATTTATCTAATGTTTTTAAAAGTTCTCCTGTGTATTTTTCAACATGTTTAACAATGTTTTAGGTAATTTTTTACTGAATTTCGTTTTCTTGAAATCTTTTTTACTCATCTTATATTATTTAGAATGAAGAGGAGGCTCGGAGCTCCAACTCGAGATATGTAGAATTTGTTTTTCAAACTTACGAATCTCACACAACCACTATCAAAAAACTGAAAACTAGAAAATTTCACAATATACCTTTACCTAGGTACCTACCTACAACGTGAACTTATCCATTTCACATCCTTTTTCCGAAACCTTGTATTCGAAGGTATCATTTTGCAAAATGTATAATTTCATCACTGACGTCACATCACAGCCAATCTAATAGATAAAGAAAATTTTTCGCATCGAGTCCACAATACGGTATGCTTCTGGGCTTTGTAAATCTAATTTTCCTATACTATATTTCAACGCAGCATCGCGCCGAGAAAAAAGATGGCGAATTTCCGTCGACTTTCGTTACAAGGTCATCTGTGCTTTCGAGTAAGTAATAGAATTATACGCAAAAAGAATACCTACCATGTATCTAAAAAAATTACTTTATGGTCTTCTCGTGCTTATACTCGTACGTATAATATTGTAGCTGTAGGTACTGCGCCTGGCAATAGGTAGGTACGTGTAATATAATTTGTTGGCATCGTATTACCTAAGCCGCAAAAAGAAGCGAAAAAAGTACCCGAGAAAATCAGATTTACTCGGTATACGAGTACTATTTATAGTATGAAAGAAAGAGTTCACCTGTAAAATCTCAAACTTATATGTCTAGAAGATGGAAAGAAGAAAGGTTGTAGGTAGGTAATAATGCATTAATAAGCTTCGGTCTGTGTTTCGCGTTTTCCGCCTTTTTGGTCGAGTTTATTAAATAAAACCCGAACTGCGACATTTGTATATTATTGGGTCATTGGCGTTGGAGTGCTGAGATCATCAAATGAATTAGACCTTTTATCATTTCAAAAATCACTTGGAAACGTCACAATACACGTTGGGTCACTGTTGACAGCGCGGTATACGCGATGACAATGGACGATATAGGTCTTGCAGTACAGTGCCTATAAGATATGGACATTGGTATCGGTGGGTCGTAGTCGTTTGCGATATTATACCTTATGTATTTGGCCGATAGATTGTATGATATTTAATTTGCGAATAAAACTACGACTATACGACAGTATTATGATGAGACACATGGGTAAGTGGATAAGGGTAGTTATGATGTTGTATAGGCACTAGGTACCCCCACGAAAACATACATCATATTGGAAATTGATCGATGTTTAGAAAATATTCGATATTAACGCGAAAATGGACCTATTCATTGGGTATTGTTCTTTGCATGGCGAGAAGAAAGGGGGAGATTTTATTACCAGAGGTGTGCTTGAGAGGAGTTTTTTCTTGTTCTTGTATTGTGATCGAGCTTACCTTAGTATGTGTATTATCTGTGATTGGTTGATGGTATATTTTATTTAAAATTTAACCAACCCTTTTCACGATACGGTTCAACTTTTATGTGTCATTTGCGAAATAGTCTCACGAGGGAATCTCTCAATGTGTCCAATTTTGATTCAAATGGGATGACGATTTTTGGAAAGATTTAGTCTGAAGCTCCCATAACAAAAATTTTAACTGCCCAAATTATATTATAATTTTTCGCGACTTTTAGAAATTCAAAATTGGTCATTTTGAAGGATCTGCTTTTTTTTTTTTTTTGATAAAAAATTATTTATTTAGTGAAAATGATGACCAACCGTTTGGAGCCTCCTGCATGAGTTTCAATTTCTCCGAGAGATGCGAAAATTCATCCGAGTACAATAGTACATATACATGGCGAAAAATCAAGGTGTGGTTTAAACTCGGCCTGAGCCAAAAAGGCGGATACCATTCCCCAGTGTTGGAATGCACTCTGAAGGCTGAAATTCAAAGTTTTTGGCAAAAATGTGAATTTTTCAAAGATTGAATTCGAGCACATGTGAGCGGTTTTGCACAATGAAAAGTACCAAAAACGCCACGTATGCGCATCGCTCGTGAAAATGAAGAGCATATTCGAAATCAGCGACCCAAAATTAGTCCCAAATCGTCTTTGTTGCGGACAAATCGCTCACATTTATCCGCCACCCCTGTTGATTCCACCATTGCCTACTAGGGAGTAGGCAGAAGGGGCCAAAAAAACCACTGGATAAAATGTCGCTCAAACGAGCTGAAAATTTGGGCCTGGGGGTGTTTTGGGACGGCGAATTCAATGACGCAAACCGCAGCTCATGAAACCTCTTTGTTCTCCTGGAAACTGGGTTTGAATTCGCTAGAAAGACGAAATTCAAAGTTTTTGGCAAAAATGTGAATTTTTCGAGAACCGAATTCTAGAAAATGAGTCGAGAATGGGTTCCAGGGGGGTTTTCGGGGTCGGGGAATTCATTGCAACAATCGGTAGCTCGCTAGCGTTTGATTGGAAGCCTGTGGAGCGGTTTTGCACAATGAAAAGTACCAAAAATGCCACTTATGCGCATCTCCCAAGAAAATGAAGGTCATATTCGAAATCAGCGACCCAAAATTAGTCCCAAATCGTCTTTGTTGCGGACAAATCGCTCACATTTATCCGCCACCCCTGTTGATTCCACCATTGCCTACTAGGGAGTAGGCAGAAGGGGCCAAAAAAACCACTGGATAAAATGTCGCCCAAACGAGCTGAAAATTTGGGCCTGGGGGTGTTTTGGGACGGCGAGTTCAATGCCGCAAACCGCAGCTCATGAAACCTCTTTGTTCTCCTGGAAACTGGGTTTGAATTCGCTAGAAAGACGAAATTCAAAGTTGTTGGCAAAAATGTGAATTTTTCGAGAACCGAATTCTAGAAAATGAGTCGAGAATGGGTTCCAGGGGGGTTTTCGGGGTCGGGGAATTCATTGCAACAATCGGTAGCTCGCTAGCGTTTGATTGGAAGCCTGTGGAGCGGTTTTGCACAATGAAAAGTACCAAAAATGCCACTTATGCGCATCTCCCAAGAAAATGAAGGTCATATTCGAAATCAGCGACCCAAAATTAGTCCCAAATCGTCTTTGTTGCGGACAAATCGCACACATTTATCCGCCACCCCTGTTGATTCCACCATTGCCTACTAGGGAGTAGGCAGAAGGGGCCAAAAAAACCACTGGATAAAATGTCGCTCAAGCGAGCTGAAAATTTGGGCCTGGGGGTGTTTTGGGACGGCGAATTCAATGCCGCAAACCGCACCTCATGAAACCTCTTTGTTCTCCTGGAAACTGGGTTTGAATTCGCTAGAAAGACGAAATTCAAAGTTGTTGGCAAAAATGTGAATTTTTCGAGAACCGAATTCTAGAAAATGAGTCGAGAATGGGTTCCAGGGGGGTTTTCGGGGTCGGGGAATTCATTGCAACAATCGGTAGCTCGCTAGCGTTTGATTGGAAGCCCGTGGAGCGGTTTTGCACAACGAAAAGTACCAAAAATGCCACTTATGCGCATCTCCCAAGAAAATGAAGGTCATATTCGAAATCAGCGACCCAAAATTAGTCCCAAATCGTCTTTGTTGCGGACAAATCGCACACATTTATCCGCCACCCCTGTTGATTCCACCATTGCCTACTAGGGAGTAGGCAGAAGGGGCCAAAAAAACCACTGGATAAAATGTCGCTCAAGCGAGCTGAAAATTTGGGCCTGGGGGTGTTTTGGGACGGCGAATTCAATGCCGCAAACCGCAGCTCATGAAACCTCTTTGTTCTCCTGGAAACTGGGTTTGAATTCGCTAGAAAGACGAAATTCAAAGTTTTTGGCAAAAATGTGAATTTTTCGAGAACCGAATTCTAGAAAATGAGTCGAGAATGGGTTCCAGGGGGGTTTTCGGGGTCGGGGAATTCATTGCAACAATCGGTAGCTCGCTAGCGTTTGATTGGAAGCCTGTGGAGCGGTTTTGCACAATGAAAAGTACCAAAAATGCCACTTATGCGCATCTCCCAAGAAAATGAAGGTCATATTCGAAATCAGCGACCCAAAATTAGTCCCAAATCGTCTTTGTTGCGGACAAATCGCACACATTTATCCGCCACCCCTGTTGATTCCACCATTGCCTACTAGGAAGTAGGCAGAAGGGGCCAAAAAAACCACTGGATAAAATGTCGCTCAAGCGAGCTGAAAATTTGGGCCTGGGGGTGTTTTGGGACGGCGAATTCAATGCCGCAAACCGCAGCTCATGAAACCTCTTTGTTCTCCTGGAAACTGGGTTTGAATTCGCTAGAAAGACGAAATTCAAAGTTTTTGGCAAAAATGTGAATTTTTCGAGAACCAAATTCTAGAAAATGAGTCGAGAATGGGTTCCAGGGGGGTTTTCGGGGTCGGGGAATTCATTGCAACAATCGGTAGCTCGCTAGCGTTTGATTGGAAGCCTGTGGAGCGGTTTTGCACAATGAAAAGTACCAAAAATGCCACTTATGCGCATCTCCCAAGAAAATGAAGGTCATATTCAAAATCAGCGACCCAAAATTAGTCCCAAATCGTCTTTGTTGCGGACAAATCGCTCACATTTATCCGCCACCCCTGTTGATTCCACCATTGCCTACTAGGGAGTAGGCAGAAGGGGCCAAAAAAACCACTGGATAAAATGTCGCTCAAGCGAGCTGAAAATTTGGGCCTGGGGGTGTTTTGGGACGGCGAATTCAATGCCGCAAACCGCAGCTCATGAAACCTCTTTGTTCTCCTGGAAACTGGGTTTGAATTCGCTAGAAAGACGAAATTCAAAGTTGTTGGCAAAAATGTGAATTTTTCGAGAACCGAATTCTAGAAAATGAGTCGAGAATGGGTTCCAGGGGGGTTTTCGGGGTCGGGGAATTCATTGCAACAATCGGTAGCTCGCTAGCGTTTGATTGGAAGCCCGTGGAGCGGTTTTGCACAATGAAAAGTACCAAAAATGCCACTTATGCGCATCTCCCAAGAAAATGAAGGTCATATTCGAAATCAGCGACCCAAAATTAGTCCCAAATCGTCTTTGTTGCGGACAAATCGCTCACATTTATCCGCCACCCCTGTTGATTCCACCATTGCCTACTAGGGAGTAGGCAGAAGGGGCCAAAAAAACCACTGGATAAAATGTCGCTCAAGCGAGCTGAAAATTTGGGCCTGGGGGTGTTTTGGGACGGCGAATTCAATGCCGCAAACCGCACCTCATGAAACCTCTTTGTTCTCCTGGAAACTGGGTTTGAATTCGCTAGAAAGACGATTTTCAAAGTTGTTGGCAAAAATGTGAATTTTTCGAGAACGGAATTCTAGAAAATGAGTCGAGAATGGGTTCCAGGGGGGTTTTCGGGGTCGGGGAATTCATTGCAACAATCGGTAGCTCGCTAGCGTTTGATTGGAAGCCCGTGGAGCGGTTTTGCACAATGAAAAGTACCAAAAATGCCACTTATGCGCATCTCCCAAGAAAATGAAGGTCATATTCGAAATCAGCGACCCAAAATTAGTCCCAAATCGTCTTTGTTGCGGACAAATCGCACACATTTATCCGCCACCCCTGTTGATTCCACCATTGCCTACTAGGGAGTAGGCAGAAGGGGCCAAAAAAACCACTGGATAAAATGTCGCTCAAGCGAGCTGAAAATTTGGGCCTGGGGGTGTTTTGGGACGGCGAATTCAATGCCGCAAACCGCAGCTCATGAAACCTCTTTGTTCTCCTGGAAACTGGGTTTGAATTCGCTAGAAAGACGAAATTCAAAGTTTTTGGCAAAAATGTGAATTTTTCGAGAACCGAATTCTAGAAAATGAGTCGAGAATGGGTTCCAGGGGGGTTTTCGGGGTCGGGGAATTCATTGCAACAATCGGTAGCTCGCTAGCGTTTGATTGGAAGCCTGTGGAGCGGTTTTGCACAATGAAAAGTACCAAAAATGCCACTTATGCGCATCTCCCAAGAAAATGAAGGTCATATTCGAAATCAGCGACCCAAAATTAGTCCCAAATCGTCTTTGTTGCGGACAAATCGCACACATTTATCCGCCACCCCTGTTGATTCCACCATTGCCTACTAGGGAGTAGGCAGAAGGGGCCAAAAAAACCACTGGATAAAATGTCGCTCAAGCGAGCTGAAAATTTGGGCCTGGGGGTGTTTTGGGACGGCGAATTCAATGCCGCAAACCGCAGCTCATGAAACCTCTTTGTTCTCCTGGAAACTGGGTTTGAATTCGCTAGAAAGACGAAATTCAAAGTTTTTGGCAAAAATGTGAATTTTTCGAGAACCAAATTCTAGAAAATGAGTCGAGAATGGGTTCCAGGGGGGTTTTCGGGGTCGGGGAATTCATTGCAACAATCGGTAGCTCGCTAGCGTTTGATTGGAAGCCTGTGGAGCGGTTTTGCACAATGAAAAGTACCAAAAATGCCACTTATGCGCATCTCCCAAGAAAATGAAGGTCATATTCGAAATCAGCGACCCAAAATTAGTCCCAAATCGTCTTTGTTGCGGACAAATCGCACACATTTATCCGCCACCCCTGTTGATTCCACCATTGCCTACTAGAGAGTAGGCAGAAGGGGCCAAAAAAACCACTGGATAAAATGTCGCTCAAGCGAGCTGAAAATTTGGGCCTGGGGGTGTTTTGGGACGGCGAATTCAATGCCGCAAACCGCAGCTCATGAAACCTCTTTGTTCTCCTGGAAACTGGGTTTGAATTCGCTAGAAAGACGAAATTCAAAGTTTTTGGCAAAAATGTGAATTTTTCGAGAACCGAATTCTAGAAAATGAGTCGAGAATGGGTTCCAGGGGGGTTTTCGGGGTCGGGGAATTCATTGCAACAATCGGTAGCTCGCTAGCGTTTGATTGGAAGCCTGTGGAGCGGTTTTGCACAATGAAAAGTACCAAAAATGCCACTTATGCGCATCTCCCAAGAAAATGAAGGTCATATTCGAAATCAGCGACCCAAAATTAGTCCCAAATCGTCTTTGTTGCGGACAAATCGCACACATTTATCCGCCACCCCTGTTGATTCCACCATTGCCTACTAGGGAGTAGGCAGAAGGGGCCAAAAAAACCACTGGATAAAATGTCGCTCAAGCGAGCTGAAAATTTGGGCCTGGGGGTGTTTTGGGACGGCGAATTCAATGCCGCAAACCGCAGCTCATGAAACCTCTTTGTTCTCCTGGAAACTGGGTTTGAATTCGCTAGAAAGACGAAATTCAAAGTTGTTGGCAAAAATGTGAATTTTTCGAGAACGGAATTCTAGAAAATGAGTCGAGAATGGGTTCCAGGGGGGTTTTCGGGGTCGGGGAATTCATTGCAACAATCGGTAGCTCGCTAGCGTTTGATTGGAAGCCTGTGGAGCGGTTTTGCACAATGAAAAGTACCAAAAATGCCACTTATGCGCATCTCCCAAGAAAAGGGAAGGTCATATTCGAAATCAGCGACCCAAAATTAGTCCCAAATCGTCTTTGTTGCGGACAAATCGCTCACATTTATCCGCCACCCCTGTTGATTCCACCATTGCCTACTAGGGAGTAGGCAGAAGGGGCCAAAAAAACCACTGGATAAAATGTCGCTCAAGCGAGCTGAAAATTTGGGCCTGGGGGTGTTTTGGGACGGCGAATTCAATGCCGCAAACCGCAGCTCATGAAACCTCTTTGTTCTCCTGGAAACTGGGTTTGAATTCGCTAGAAAGACGAAATTCAAAGTTTTTGGCAAAAATGTGAATTTTTCGAGAACCGAATTCTAGAAAATGAGTCGAGAATGGGTTCCAGGGGGGTTTTCGGGGTCGGGGAATTCATTGCAACAATCGGTAGCTCGCTAGCGTTTGATTGGAAGCCTGTGGAGCGGTTTTGCACAATGAAAAGTACCAAAAATGCCACTTATGCGCATCTCCCAAGAAAATGAAGGTCATATTCGAAATCAGCGACCCAAAATTAGTCCCAAATCGTCTTTGTTGCGGACAAATCGCACACATTTATCCGCCACCCCTGTTGATTCCACCATTGCCTACTAGGGAGTAGGCAGAAGGGGCCAAAAAAACCACTGGATAAAATGTCGCCCAAACGAGCTGAAAATTTGGGCCTGGGGGTGTTTTGGGACGGCGAGTTCAATGCCGCAAACCGCAGCTCATGAAACCTCTTTGTTCTCCTGGAAACTGGGTTTGAATTCGCTAGAAAGACGAAATTCAAAGTTGTTGGCAAAAATGTGAATTTTTCGAGAACCGAATTCTAGAAAATGAGTCGAGAATGGGTTCCAGGGGGGTTTTCGGGGTCGGGGAATTCATTGCAACAATCGGTAGCTCGCTAGCGTTTGATTGGAAGCCTGTGGAGCGGTTTTGCACAATGAAAAGTACCAAAAATGCCACTTATGCGCATCTCCCAAGAAAATGAAGGTCATATTCGAAATCAGCGACCCAAAATTAGTCCCAAATCGTCTTTGTTGCGGACAAATCGCACACATTTATCCGCCACCCCTGTTGATTCCACCATTGCCTACTAGGAAGTAGGCAGAAGGGGCCAAAAAAACCACTGGATAAAATGTCGCTCAAGCGAGCTGAAAATTTGGGCCTGGGGGTGTTTTGGGACGGCGAATTCAATGCCGCAAACCGCAGCTCATGAAACCTCTTTGTTCTCCTGGAAACTGGGTTTGAATTCGCTAGAAAGACGAAATTCAAAGTTTTTGGCAAAAATGTGAATTTTTCGAGAACCAAATTCTAGAAAATGAGTCGAGAATGGGTTCCAGGGGGGTTTTCGGGGTCGGGGAATTCATTGCAACAATCGGTAGCTCGCTAGCGTTTGATTGGAAGCCTGTGGAGCGGTTTTGCACAATGAAAAGTACCAAAAATGCCACTTATGCGCATCTCCCAAGAAAAAGAAGGTCATATTCGAAATCAGCGACCCAAAATTAGTCCCAAATCGTCTTTGTTGCGGACAAATCGCACACATTTATCCGCCACCCCTGTTGATTCCACCATTGCCTACTAGGAAGTAGGCAGAAGGGGCCAAAAAAACCACTGGATAAAATGTCGCTCAAGCGAGCTGAAAATTTGGGCCTGGGGGTGTTTTGGGACGGCGAATTCAATGCCGCAAACCGCAGCTCATGAAACCTCTTTGTTCTCCTGGAAACTGGGTTTGAATTCGCTAGAAAGACGAAATTCAAAGTTTTTGGCAAAAATGTGAATTTTTCGAGAACCAAATTCTAGAAAATGAGTCGAGAATGGGTTCCAGGGGGGTTTTCGGGGTCGGGGAATTCATTGCAACAATCGGTAGCTCGCTAGCGTTTGATTGGAAGCCTGTGGAGCGGTTTTGCACAATGAAAAGTACCAAAAATGCCACTTATGCGCATCTCCCAAGAAAATGAAGGTCATATTCGAAATCAGCGACCCAAAATTAGTCCCAAATCGTCTTTGTTGCGGACAAATCGCACACATTTATCCGCCACCCCTGTTGATTCCACCATTGCCTACTAGAGAGTAGGCAGAAGGGGCCAAAAAAACCACTGGATAAAATGTCGCTCAAGCGAGCTGAAAATTTGGGCCTGGGGGTGTTTTGGGACGGCGAATTCAATGCCGCAAACCGCACCTCATGAAACCTCTTTGTTCTCCTGGAAACTGGGTTTGAATTCGCTAGAAAGACGAAATTCAAAGTTTTTGGCAAAAATGTGAATTTTTCGAGAACCGAATTCTAGAAAATGAGTCGAGAATGGGTTCCAGGGGGGTTTTCGGGGTCGGGGAATTCATTGCAACAATCGGTAGCTCGCTAGCGTTTGATTGGAAGCCTGTGGAGCGGTTTTGCACAATGAAAAGTACCAAAAATGCCACTTATGCGCATCTCCCAAGAAAAGGGAAGGTCATATTCGAAATCAGCGACCCAAAATTAGTCCCAAATCGTCTTTGTTGCGGACAAATCGCACACATTTATCCGCCACCCCTGTTGATTCCACCATTGCCTACTAGGGAGTAGGCAGAAGGGGCCAAAAAAACCACTGGATAAAATGTCGCTCAAGCGAGCTGAAAATTTGGGCCTGGGGGTGTTTTGGGACGGCGAATTCAATGCCGCAAACCGCACCTCATGAAACCTCTTTGTTCTCCTGGAAACTGGGTTTGAATTCGCTAGAAAGACGAAATTCAAAGTTGTTGGCAAAAATGTGAATTTTTCGAGAACCGAATTCTAGAAAATGAGTCGAGAATGGGTTCCAGGGGGGTTTTCGGGGTCGGGGAATTCATTGCAACAATCGGTAGCTCGCTAGCGTTTGATTGGAAGCCCGTGGAGCGGTTTTGCACAATGAAAAGTACCAAAAATGCCACTTATGCGCATCTCCCAAGAAAATGTAGGTCATATTCGAAATCAGCGACCCAAAATTAGTCCCAAATCGTCTTTGTTGCGGACAAATCGCTCACATTTATCCGCCACCCCTGTTGATTCCACCATTGCCTACTAGGGAGTAGGCAGAAGGGGCCAAAAAAACCACTGGATAAAATGTCGCTCAAGCGAGCAGAAAATTTGGGCCTGGGGGTGTTTTGGGACGGCGAATTCAATGCCGCAAACCGCAGCTCATGAAACCTCTTTGTTCTCCTGGAAACTGGGTTTGAATTCGCTAGAAAGACGAAATTCAAAGTTTTTGGCAAAAATGTGAATTTTTCGAGAACCGAATTCTAGAAAATGAGTCGAGAATGGGTTCCAGGGGGGTTTTCGGGGTCGGGGAATTCATTGCAACAATCGGTAGCTCGCTAGCGTTTGATTGGAAGCCTGTGGAGCGGTTTTGCACAATGAAAAGTACCAAAAATGCCACTTATGCGCATCTCCCAAGAAAATGAAGGTCATATTCGAAATCAGCGACCCAAAATTAGTCCCAAATCGTCTTTGTTGCGGACAAATCGCTCACATTTAACCGCCACCCCTGTTGATTCCACCATTGCCTACTAGGGAGTAGGCAGAAGGGGCCAAAAAAACCACTGGATAAAATGTCGCTCAAGCGAGCTGAAAATTTGGGCCTGGGGGTGTTTTGGGACGGCGAATTCAATGCCGCAAACCGCAGCTCATGAAACCTCTTTGTTCTCCTGGAAACTGGGTTTGAATTCGCTAGAAAGACGAAATTCAAAGTTTTTGGCAAAAATGTGAATTTTTCGAGAACCGAATTCTAGAAAATGAGTCGAGAATGGGTTCCAGGGGGGTTTTCGGGGTCGGGGAATTCATTGCAACAATCGGTAGCTCGCTAGCGTTTGATTGGAAGCCTGTGGAGCGGTTTTGCACAATGAAAAGTACCAAAAATGCCACTTATGCGCATCTCCCAAGAAAATGAAGGTCATATTCGAAATCAGCGACCCAAAATTAGTCCCAAATCGTCTTTGTTGCGGACAAATCGCACACATTTATCCGCCACCCCTGTTGATTCCACCATTGCCTACTAGGAAGTAGGCAGAAGGGGCCAAAAAAACCACTGGATAAAATGTCGCTCAAGCGAGCTGAAAATTTGGGCCTGGGGGTGTTTTGGGACGGCGAATTCAATGCCGCAAACCGCAGCTCATGAAACCTCTTTGTTCTCCTGGAAACTGGGTTTGAATTCGCTAGAAAGACGAAATTCAAAGTTTTTGGCAAAAATGTGAATTTTTCGAGAACCGAATTCTAGAAAATGAGTCGAGAATGGGTTCCAGGGGGGTTTTCGGGGTCGGGGAATTCATTGCAACAATCGGTAGCTCGCTAGCGTTTGATTGGAAGCCTGTGGAGCGGTTTTGCACAATGAAAAGTACCAAAAATGCCACTTATGCGCATCTCCCAAGAAAATGAAGGTCATATTCGAAATCAGCGACCCAAAATTAGTCCCAAATCGTCTTTGTTGCGGACAAATCGCACACATTTATCCGCCACCCCTGTTGATTCCACCATTGCCTACTAGAGAGTAGGCAGAAGGGGCCAAAAAAACCACTGGATAAAATGTCGCTCAAGCGAGCTGAAAATTTGGGCCTGGGGGTGTTTTGGGACGGCGAATTCAATGCCGCAAACCGCACCTCATGAAACCTCTTTGTTCTCCTGGAAACTGGGTTTGAATTCGCTAGAAAGACGAAATTCAAAGTTTTTGGCAAAAATGTGAATTTTTCGAGAACCGAATTCTAGAAAATGAGTCGAGAATGGGTTCCAGGGGGGTTTTCGGGGTCGGGGAATTCATTGCAACAATCGGTAGCTCGCTAGCGTTTGATTGGAAGCCTGTGGAGCGGTTTTGCACAATGAAAAGTACCAAAAATGCCACTTATGCGCATCTCCCAAGAAAATGAAGGTCATATTCGAAATCAGCGACCCAAAATTAGTCCCAAATCGTCTTTGTTGCGGACAAATCGCACACATTTATCCGCCACCCCTGTTGATTCCACCATTGCCTACTAGGGAGTAGGCAGAAGGGGCCAAAAAAACCACTGGATAAAATGTCGCTCAAGCGAGCTGAAAATTTGGGCCTGGGGGTGTTTTGGGACGGCGAATTCAATGCCGCAAACCGCAGCTCATGAAACCTCTTTGTTCTCCTGGAAACTGGGTTTGAATTCGCTAGAAAGACGAAATTCAAAGTTGTTGGCAAAAATGTGAATTTTTCGAGAACCGAATTCTAGAAAATGAGTCGAGAATGGGTTCCAGGGGGGTTTTCGGGGTCGGGGAATTCATTGCAACAATCGGTAGCTCGCTAGCGTTTGATTGGAAGCCCGTGGAGCGGTTTTGCACAACGAAAAGTACCAAAAATGCCACTTATGCGCATCTCCCAAGAAAATGAAGGTCATATTCGAAATCAGCGACCCAAAATTAGTCCCAAATCGTCTTTGTTGCGGACAAATCGCACACATTTATCCGCCACCCCTGTTGATTCCACCATTGCCTACTAGGGAGTAGGCAGAAGGGGCCAAAAAAACCACTGGATAAAATGTCGCTCAAGCGAGCTGAAAATTTGGGCCTGGGGGTGTTTTGGGACGGCGAATTCAATGCCGCAAACCGCAGCTCATGAAACCTCTTTGTTCTCCTGGAAACTGGGTTTGAATTCGCTAGAAAGACGAAATTCAAAGTTTTTGGCAAAAATGTGAATTTTTCGAGAACCGAATTCTAGAAAATGAGTCGAGAATGGGTTCCAGGGGGGTTTTCGGGGTCGGGGAATTCATTGCAACAATCGGTAGCTCGCTAGCGTTTGATTGGAAGCCTGTGGAGCGGTTTTGCACAATGAAAAGTACCAAAAATGCCACTTATGCGCATCTCCCAAGAAAATGAAGGTCATATTCGAAATCAGCGACCCAAAATTAGTCCCAAATCGTCTTTGTTGCGGACAAATCGCACACATTTATCCGCCACCCCTGTTGATTCCACCATTGCCTACTAGGAAGTAGGCAGAAGGGGCCAAAAAAACCACTGGATAAAATGTCGCTCAAGCGAGCTGAAAATTTGGGCCTGGGGGTGTTTTGGGACGGCGAATTCAATGCCGCAAACCGCAGCTCATGAAACCTCTTTGTTCTCCTGGAAACTGGGTTTGAATTCGCTAGAAAGACGAAATTCAAAGTTTTTGGCAAAAATGTGAATTTTTCGAGAACCGAATTCTAGAAAATGAGTCGAGAATGGGTTCCAGGGGGGTTTTCGGGGTCGGGGAATTCATTGCAACAATCTGTAGCTCGCTAGCGTTTGATTGGAAGCCTGTGGAGCGGTTTTGCACAATGAAAAGTACCAAAAATGCCACTTATGCGCATCTCCCAAGAAAAGGGAAGGTCATATTCGAAATCAGCGACCCAAAATTAGTCCCAAATCGTCTTTGTTGCGGACAAATCGCACACATTTATCCGCCACCCCTGTTGATTCCACCATTGCCTACTAGGGAGTAGGCAGAAGGGGCCAAAAAAACCACTGGATAAAATGTCGCTCAAGCGAGCTGAAAATTTGGGCCTGGGGGTGTTTTGGGACGGCGAATTCAATGCCGCAAACCGCAGCTCATGAAACCTCTTTGTTCTCCTGGAAACTGGGTTTGAATTCGCTAGAAAGACGAAATTCAAAGTTTTTGGCAAAAATGTGAATTTTTCGAGAACCGAATTCTAGAAAATGAGTCGAGAATGGGTTCCAGGGGGGTTTTCGGGGTCGGGGAATTCATTGCAACAATCGGTAGCTCGCTAGCGTTTGATTGGAAGCCTGTGGAGCGGTTTTGCACAATGAAAAGTACCAAAAATGCCACTTATGCGCATCTCCCAAGAAAATGAAGGTCATATTCGAAATCAGCGACCCAAAATTAGTCCCAAATCGTCTTTGTTGCGGACAAATCGCACACATTTATCCGCCACCCCTGTTGATTCCACCATTGCCTACTAGGGAGTAGGCAGAAGGGGCCAAAAAAACCACTGGATAAAATGTCGCTCAAGCGAGCTGAAAATTTGGGCCTGGGGGTGTTTTGGGACGGCGAATTCAATGCCGCAAACCGCAGCTCATGAAACCTCTTTGTTCTCCTGGAAACTGGGTTTGAATTCGCTAGAAAGACGAAATTCAAAGTTTTTGGCAAAAATGTGAATTTTTCGAGAACCGAATTCTAGAAAATGAGTCGAGAATGGGTTCCAGGGGGGTTTTCGGGGTCGGGGAATTCATTGCAACAATCGGTAGCTCGCTAGCGTTTGATTGGAAGCCTGTGGAGCGGTTTTGCACAATGAAAAGTACCAAAAATGCCACTTATGCGCATCTCCCAAGAAAATGAAGGTCATATTCGAAATCAGCGACCCAAAATTAGTCCCAAATCGTCTTTGTTGCGGACAAATCGCACACATTTATCCGCCACCCCTGTTGATTCCACCATTGCCTACTAGGAAGTAGGCAGAAGGGGCCAAAAAAACCACTGGATAAAATGTCGCTCAAGCGAGCTGAAAATTTGGGCCTGGGGGTGTTTTGGGACGGCGAATTCAATGCCGCAAACCGCAGCTCATGAAACCTCTTTGTTCTCCTGGAAACTGGGTTTGAATTCGCTAGAAAGACGAAATTCAAAGTTTTTGGCAAAAATGTGAATTTTTCGAGAACCAAATTCTAGAAAATGAGTCGAGAATGGGTTCCAGGGGGGTTTTCGGGGTCGGGGAATTCATTGCAACAATCGGTAGCTCGCTAGCGTTTGATTGGAAGCCTGTGGAGCGGTTTTGCACAATGAAAAGTACCAAAAATGCCACTTATGCGCATCTCCCAAGAAAATGAAGGTCATATTCGAAATCAGCGACCCAAAATTAGTCCCAAATCGTCTTTGTTGCGGACAAATCGCACACATTTATCCGCCACCCCTGTTGATTCCACCATTGCCTACTAGGAAGTAGGCAGAAGGGGCCAAAAAAACCACTGGATAAAATGTCGCTCAAGCGAGCTGAAAATTTGGGCCTGGGGGTGTTTCGGAACGGCGAATTCAATGCCGCAAACCGCAGCTCATGAAACCTCTTTGTTCTCCTGGAAACTGGGTTTGAATTCGCTAGAAAGACGAAATTCAAAGTTTTTGGCAAAAATGTGAATTTTTCGAGAACCGAATTCTAGAAAATGAGTCGAGAATGGGTTCCAGGGGGGTTTTCGGGGTCGGGGAATTCATTGCAACAATCGGTAGCTCGCTAGCGTTTGATTGGAAGCCTGTGGAGCGGTTTTGCACAATGAAAAGTACCAAAAATGCCACTTATGCGCATCTCCCAAGAAAAGGGAAGGTCATATTCGAAATCAGCGACCCAAAATTAGTCCCAAATCGTCTTTGTTGCGGACAAATCGCACACATTTATCCGCCACCCCTGTTGATTCCACCATTGCCTACTAGGGAGTAGGCAGAAGGGGCCAAAAAAACCACTGGATAAAATGTCGCTCAAGCGAGCTGAAAATTTGGGCCTGGGGGTGTTTTGGGACGGCGAATTCAATGCCGCAAACCGCACCTCATGAAACCTCTTTGTTCTCCTGGAAACTGGGTTTGAATTCGCTAGAAAGACGAAATTCAAAGTTGTTGGCAAAAATGTGAATTTTTCGAGAACCGAATTCTAGAAAATGAGTCGAGAATGGGTTCCAGGGGGGTTTTCGGGGTCGGGGAATTCATTGCAACAATCGGTAGCTCGCTAGCGTTTGATTGGAAGCCCGTGGAGCGGTTTTGCACAATGAAAAGTACCAAAAATGCCACTTATGCGCATCTCCCAAGAAAATGTAGGTCATATTCGAAATCAGCGACCCAAAATTAGTCCCAAATCGTCTTTGTTGCGGACAAATCGCTCACATTTATCCGCCACCCCTGTTGATTCCACCATTGCCTACTAGGGAGTAGGCAGAAGGGGCCAAAAAAACCACTGGATAAAATGTCGCTCAAGCGAGCAGAAAATTTGGGCCTGGGGGTGTTTTGGGACGGCGAATTCAATGCCGCAAACCGCAGCTCATGAAACCTCTTTGTTCTCCTGGAAACTGGGTTTGAAT
This sequence comes from Planococcus citri, assembly GCF_950023065.1. Taxonomy (NCBI): domain Eukaryota; kingdom Metazoa; phylum Arthropoda; class Insecta; order Hemiptera; family Pseudococcidae; genus Planococcus; species Planococcus citri. Next base: position 72,422,165 of record NC_088679.1, on the reverse strand, counting down.
TCGCTAGAAAGACGAAATTCAAAGTTTTTGGCAAAAATGTGAATTTTTCGAGAACCGAATTCTAGAAAATGAGTCGAGAATGGGTTCCAGGGGGGTTTTCGGGGTCGGGGAATTCATTGCAACAATCGGTAGCTCGCTAGCGTTTGATTGGAAGCCTGTGGAGCGGTTTTGCACAATGAAAAGTACCAAAAATGCCACTTATGCGCATCTCCCAAGAAAATGAAGGTCATATTCGAAATCAGCGACCCAAAATTAGTCCCAAATCGTCTTTGTTGCGGACAAATCGCTCACATTTAACCGCCACCCCTGTTGATTCCACCATTGCCTACTAGGGAGTAGGCAGAAGGGGCCAAAAAAACCACTGGATAAAATGTCGCTCAAGCGAGCTGAAAATTTGGGCCTGGGGGTGTTTTGGGACGGCGAATTCAATGCCGCAAACCGCAGCTCATGAAACCTCTTTGTTCTCCTGGAAACTGGGTTTGAATTCGCTAGAAAGACGAAATTCAAAGTTTTTGGCAAAAATGTGAATTTTTCGAGAACCGAATTCTAGAAAATGAGTCGAGAATGGGTTCCAGGGGGGTTTTCGGGGTCGGGGAATTCATTGCAACAATCGGTAGCTCGCTAGCGTTTGATTGGAAGCCTGTGGAGCGGTTTTGCACAATGAAAAGTACCAAAAATGCCACTTATGCGCATCTCCCAAGAAAATGAAGGTCATATTCGAAATCAGCGACCCAAAATTAGTCCCAAATCGTCTTTGTTGCGGACAAATCGCACACATTTATCCGCCACCCCTGTTGATTCCACCATTGCCTACTAGGGAGTAGGCAGAAGGGGCCAAAAAAACCACTGGATAAAATGTCGCTCAAGCGAGCTGAAAATTTGGGCCTGGGGGTGTTTTGGGACGGCGAATTCAATGCCGCAAACCGCAGCTCATGAAACCTCTTTGTTCTCCTGGAAACTGGGTTTGAATTCGCTAGAAAGACGAAATTCAAAGTTTTTGGCAAAAATGTGAATTTTTCGAGAACCGAATTCTAGAAAATGAGTCGAGAATGGGTTCCAGGGGGGTTTTCGGGGTCGGGGAATTCATTGCAACAATCGGTAGCTCGCTAGCGTTTGATTGGAAGCCTGTGGAGCGGTTTTGCACAATGAAAAGTACCAAAAATGCCACTTATGCGCATCTCCCAAGAAAATGAAGGTCATATTCGAAATCAGCGACCCAAAATTAGTCCCAAATCGTCTTTGTTGCGGACAAATCGCACACATTTATCCGCCACCCCTGTTGATTCCACCATTGCCTACTAGAGAGTAGGCAGAAGGGGCCAAAAAAACCACTGGATAAAATGTCGCTCAAGCGAGCTGAAAATTTGGGCCTGGGGGTGTTTTGGGACGGCGAATTCAATGCCGCAAACCGCACCTCATGAAACCTCTTTGTTCTCCTGGAAACTGGGTTTGAATTCGCTAGAAAGACGAAATTCAAAGTTTTTGGCAAAAATGTGAATTTTTCGAGAACCGAATTCTAGAAAATGAGTCGAGAATGGGTTCCAGGGGGGTTTTCGGGGTCGGGGAATTCATTGCAACAATCGGTAGCTCGCTAGCGTTTGATTGGAAGCCTGTGGAGCGGTTTTGCACAATGAAAAGTACCAAAAATGCCACTTATGCGCATCTCCCAAGAAAATGAAGGTCATATTCGAAATCAGCGACCCAAAATTAGTCCCAAATCGTCTTTGTTGCGGACAAATCGCACACATTTATCCGCCACCCCTGTTGATTCCACCATTGCCTACTAGGGAGTAGGCAGAAGGGGCCAAAAAAACCACTGGATAAAATGTCGCTCAAGCGAGCTGAAAATTTGGGCCTGGGGGTGTTTTGGGACGGCGAATTCAATGCCGCAAACCGCAGCTCATGAAACCTCTTTGTTCTCCTGGAAACTGGGTTTGAATTCGCTAGAAAGACGAAATTCAAAGTTTTTGGCAAAAATGTGAATTTTTCGAGAACCGAATTCTAGAAAATGAGTCGAGAATGGGTTCCAGGGGGGTTTTCGGGGTCGGGGAATTCATTGCAACAATCGGTAGCTCGCTAGCGTTTGATTGGAAGCCTGTGGAGCGGTTTTGCACAATGAAAAGTACCAAAAATGCCACTTATGCGCATCTCCCAAGAAAATGAAGGTCATATTCGAAATCAGCGACCCAAAATTAGTCCCAAATCGTCTTTGTTGCGGACAAATCGCACACATTTATCCGCCACCCCTGTTGATTCCACCATTGCCTACTAGGGAGTAGGCAGAAGGGGCCAAAAAAACCACTGGATAAAATGTCGCTCAAGCGAGCTGAAAATTTGGGCCTGGGGGTGTTTTGGGACGGCGAATTCAATGCCGCAAACCGCAGCTCATGAAACCTCTTTGTTCTCCTGGAAACTGGGTTTGAATTCGCTAGAAAGACGAAATTCAAAGTTTTTGGCAAAAATGTGAATTTTTCGAGAACCGAATTCTAGAAAATGAGTCGAGAATGGGTTCCAGGGGGGTTTTCGGGGTCGGGGAATTCATTGCAACAATCGGTAGCTCGCTAGCGTTTGATTGGAAGCCTGTGGAGCGGTTTTGCACAATGAAAAGTACCAAAAATGCCACTTATGCGCATCTCCCAAGAAAATGAAGGTCATATTCGAAATCAGCGACCCAAAATTAGTCCCAAATCGTCTTTGTTGCGGACAAATCGCACACATTTATCCGCCACCCCTGTTGATTCCACCATTGCCTACTAGGGAGTAGGCAGAAGGGGCCAAAAAAACCACTGGATAAAATGTCGCTCAAGCGAGCTGAAAATTTGGGCCTGGGGGTGTTTTGGGACGGCGAATTCAATGCCGCAAACCGCAGCTCATGAAACCTCTTTGTTCTCCTGGAAACTGGGTTTGAATTCGCTAGAAAGACGAAATTCAAAGTTTTTGGCAAAAATGTGAATTTTTCGAGAACCGAATTCTAGAAAATGAGTCGAGAATGGGTTCCAGGGGGGTTTTCGGGGTCGGGGAATTCATTGCAACAATCGGTAGCTCGCTAGCGTTTGATTGGAAGCCTGTGGAGCGGTTTTGCACAATGAAAAGTACCAAAAATGCCACTTATGCGCATCTCCCAAGAAAATGAAGGTCATATTCGAAATCAGCGACCCAAAATTAGTCCCAAATCGTCTTTGTTGCGGACAAATCGCACACATTTATCCGCCACCCCTGTTGATTCCACCATTGCCTACTAGGAAGTAGGCAGAAGGGCCCAAAAAAACCACTGGATAAAATGTCGCTCAAGCGAGCTGAAAATTTGGGCCTGGGGGTGTTTTGGGACGGCGAATTCAATGCCGCAAACCGCACCTCATGAAACCTCTTTGTTCTCCTGGAAACTGGGTTTGAATTCGCTAGAAAGACGAAATTCAAAGTTTTTGGCAAAAATGTGAATTTTTCGAGAACCAAATTCTAGAAAATGAGTCGAGAATGGGTTCCAGGGGGGTTTTCGGGGTCGGGGAATTCATTGCAACAATCGGTAGCTCGCTAGCGTTTGATTGGAAGCCTGTGGAGCGGTTTTGCACAATGAAAAGTACCAAAAATGCCACTTATGCGCATCTCCCAAGAAAATGAAGGTCATATTCGAAATCAGCGACCCAAAATTAGTCCCAAATCGTCTTTGTTGCGGACAAATCGCACACATTTATCCGCCACCCCTGTTGATTCCACCATTGCCTACTAGGGAGTAGGCAGAAGGGGCCAAAAAAACCACTGGATAAAATGTCGCTCAAGCGAGCTGAAAATTTGGGCCTGGGGGTGTTTTGGGACGGCGAATTCAATGCCGCAAACCGCACCTCATGAAACCTCTTTGTTCTCCTGGAAACTGGGTTTGAATTCGCTAGAAAGATGAAATTCAAAGTTGTTGGCAAAAATGTGAATTTTTCGAGAACCGAATTCTAGAAAATGAGTCGAGAATGGGTTCCAGGGGGGTTTTCGGGGTCGGGGAATTCATTGCAACAATCGGTAGCTCGCTAGCGTTTGATTGGAAGCCCGTGGAGCGGTTTTGCACAATGAAAAGTACCAAAAATGCCACTTATGCGCATCTCCCAAGAAAATGAAGGTCATATTCGAAATCAGCGACCCAAAATTAGTCCCAAATCGTCTTTGTTGCGGACAAATCGCTCACATTTATCCGCCACCCCTGTTGATTCCACCATTGCCTACTAGGGAGTAGGCAGAAGGGGCCAAAAAAACCACTGGATAAAATGTCGCTCAAGCGAGCAGAAAATTTGGGCCTGGGGGTGTTTTGGGACGGCGAATTCAATGCCGCAAACCGCAGCTCATGAAACCTCTTTGTTCTCCTGGAAACTGGGTTTGAATTCGCTAGAAAGACGAAATTCAAAGTTTTTGGCAAAAATGTGAATTTTTCGAGAACCGAATTCTAGAAAATGAGTCGAGAATGGGTTCCAGGGGGGTTTTCGGGGTCGGGGAATTCATTGCATCAATCGGTAGCTCGCTAGCGTTTGATTGGAAGCCTGTGGAGCGGTTTTGCACAATGAAAAGTACCAAAAATGCCACTTATGCGCATCTCCCAAGAAAAGGGAAGGTCATATTCGAAATCAGCGACCCAAAATTAGTCCCAAATCGTCTTTGTTGCGGACAAATCGCACACATTTATCCGCCACCCCTGTTGATTCCACCATTGCCTACTAGGGAGTAGGCAGAAGGGGCCAAAAAAACCACTGGATAAAATGTCGCTCAAGCGAGCTGAAAATTTGGGCCTGGGGGTGTTTTGGGACGGCGAATTCAATGCCGCAAACCGCACCTCATGAAACCTCTTTGTTCTCCTGGAAACTGGGTTTGAATTCGCTAGAAAGACGAAATTCAAAGTTGTTGGCAAAAATGTGAATTTTTCGAGAACCGAATTCTAGAAAATGAGTCGAGAATGGGTTCCAGGGGGGTTTTCGGGGTCGGGGAATTCATTGCAACAATCGGTAGCTCGCTAGCGTTTGATTGGAAGCCCGTGGAGCGGTTTTGCACAATGAAAAGTACCAAAAATGCCACTTATGCGCATCTCCCAAGAAAATGAAGGTCATATTCGAAATCAGCGACCCAAAATTAGTCCCAAATCGTCTTTGTTGCGGACAAATCGCTCACATTTATCCGCCACCCCTGTTGATTCCACCATTGCCTACTAGGGAGTAGGCAGAAGGGGCCAAAAAAACCACTGGATAAAATGTCGCTCAAGCGAGCAGAAAATTTGGGCCTGGGGGTGTTTTGGGACGGCGAATTCAATGCCGCAAACCGCAGCTCATGAAACCTCTTTGTTCTCCTGGAAACTGGGTTTGAATTCGCTAGAAAGACGAAATTCAAAGTTTTTGGCAAAAATGTGAATTTTTCGAGAACCGAATTCTAGAAAATGAGTCGAGAATGGGTTCCAGGGGGGTTTTCGGGGTCGGGGAATTCATTGCATCAATCGGTAGCTCGCTAGCGTTTGATTGGAAGCCTGTGGAGCGGTTTTGCACAATGAAAAGTACCAAAAATGCCACTTATGCGCATCTCCCAAGAAAAGGGAAGGTCATATTCGAAATCAGCGACCCAAAATTAGTCCCAAATCGTCTTTGTTGCGGACAAATCGCACACATTTATCCGCCACCCCTGTTGATTCCACCATTGCCTACTAGGGAGTAGGCAGAAGGGGCCAAAAAAACCACTGGATAAAATGTCGCTCAAGCGAGCTGAAAATTTGGGCCTGGGGGTGTTTTGGGACGGCGAATTCAATGCCGCAAACCGCACCTCATGAAACCTCTTTGTTCTCCTGGAAACTGGGTTTGAATTCGCTAGAAAGACGAAATTCAAAGTTGTTGGCAAAAATGTGAATTTTTCGAGAACCGAATTCTAGAAAATGAGTCGAGAATGGGTTCCAGGGGGGTTTTCGGGGTCGGGGAATTCATTGCAACAATCGGTAGCTCGCTAGCGTTTGATTGGAAGCCCGTGGAGCGGTTTTGCACAATGAAAAGTACCAAAAATGCCACTTATGCGCATCTCCCAAGAAAATGAAGGTCATATTCGAAATCAGCGACCCAAAATTAGTCCCAAATCGTCTTTGTTGCGGACAAATCGCTCACATTTATCCGCCACCCCTGTTGATTCCACCATTGCCTACTAGGGAGTAGGCAGAAGGGGCCAAAAAAACCACTGGATAAAATGTCGCTCAAGCGAGCAGAAAATTTGGGCCTGGGGGTGTTTTGGGACGGCGAATTCAATGCCGCAAACCGCAGCTCATGAAACCTCTTTGTTCTCCTGGAAACTGGGTTTGAATTCGCTAGAAAGACGAAATTCAAAGTTTTTGGCAAAAATGTGAATTTTTCGAGAACCGAATTCTAGAAAATGAGTCGAGAATGGGTTCCAGGGGGGTTTTCGGGGTCGGGGAATTCATTGCAACAATCGGTAGCTCGCTAGCGTTTGATTGGAAGCCTGTGGAGCGGTTTTGCACAATGAAAAGTACCAAAAATGCCACTTATGCGCATCTCCCAAGAAAATGAAGGTCATATTCGAAATCAGCGACCCAAAATTAGTCCCAAATCGTCTTTGTTGCGGACAAATCGCTCACATTTAACCGCCACCCCTGTTGATTCCACCATTGCCTACTAGGGAGTAGGCAGAAGGGGCCAAAAAAACCACTGGATAAAATGTCGCTCAAGCGAGCTGAAAATTTGGGCCTGGGGGTGTTTTGGGACGGCGAATTCAATGCCGCAAACCGCAGCTCATGAAACCTCTTTGTTCTCCTGGAAACTGGGTTTGAATTCGCTAGAAAGACGAAATTCAAAGTTTTTGGCAAAAATGTGAATTTTTCGAGAACCGAATTCTAGAAAATGAGTCGAGAATGGGTTCCAGGGGGGTTTTCGGGGTCGGGGAATTCATTGCAACAATCGGTAGCTCGCTAGCGTTTGATTGGAAGCCTGTGGAGCGGTTTTGCACAATGAAAAGTACCAAAAATGCCACTTATGCGCATCTCCCAAGAAAATGAAGGTCATATTCGAAATCAGCGACCCAAAATTAGTCCCAAATCGTCTTTGTTGCGGACAAATCGCTCACATTTATCCGCCACCCCTGTTGATTCCACCATTGCCTACTAGGGAGTAGGCAGAAGGGGCCAAAAAAACCACTGGATAAAATGTCGCTCAAGCGAGCAGAAAATTTGGGCCTGGGGGTGTTTTGGGACGGCGAATTCAATGCCGCAAACCGCAGCTCATGAAACCTCTTTGTTCTCCTGGAAACTGGGTTTGAATTCGCTAGAAAGACGAAATTCAAAGTTTTTGGCAAAAATGTGAATTTTTCGAGAACCGAATTCTAGAAAATGAGTCGAGAATGGGTTCCAGGGGGGTTTTCGGGGTCGGGGAATTCATTGCATCAATCGGTAGCTCGCTAGCGTTTGATTGGAAGCCTGTGGAGCGGTTTTGCACAATGAAAAGTACCAAAAATGCCACTTATGCGCATCTCCCAAGAAAAGGGAAGGTCATATTCGAAATCAGCGACCCAAAATTAGTCCCAAATCGTCTTTGTTGCGGACAAATCGCACACATTTATCCGCCACCCCTGTTGATTCCACCATTGCCTACTAGGGAGTAGGCAGAAGGGGCCAAAAAAACCACTGGATAAAATGTCGCTCAAGCGAGCTGAAAATTTGGGCCTGGGGGTGTTTTGGGACGGCGAATTCAATGCCGCAAACCGCACCTCATGAAACCTCTTTGTTCTCCTGGAAACTGGGTTTGAATTCGCTAGAAAGACGAAATTCAAAGTTGTTGGCAAAAATGTGAATTTTTCGAGAACCGAATTCTAGAAAATGAGTCGAGAATGGGTTCCAGGGGGGTTTTCGGGGTCGGGGAATTCATTGCAACAATCGGTAGCTCGCTAGCGTTTGATTGGAAGCCCGTGGAGCGGTTTTGCACAATGAAAAGTACCAAAAATGCCACTTATGCGCATCTCCCAAGAAAATGAAGGTCATATTCGAAATCAGCGACCCAAAATTAGTCCCAAATCGTCTTTGTTGCGGACAAATCGCTCACATTTATCCGCCACCCCTGTTGATTCCACCATTGCCTACTAGGGAGTAGGCAGAAGGGGCCAAAAAAACCACTGGATAAAATGTCGCTCAAGCGAGCAGAAAATTTGGGCCTGGGGGTGTTTTGGGACGGCGAATTCAATGCCGCAAACCGCAGCTCATGAAACCTCTTTGTTCTCCTGGAAACTGGGTTTGAATTCGCTAGAAAGACGAAATTCAAAGTTTTTGGCAAAAATGTGAATTTTTCGAGAACCGAATTCTAGAAAATGAGTCGAGAATGGGTTCCAGGGGGGTTTTCGGGGTCGGGGAATTCATTGCAACAATCGGTAGCTCGCTAGCGTTTGATTGGAAGCCTGTGGAGCGGTTTTGCACAATGAAAAGTACCAAAAATGCCACTTATGCGCATCTCCCAAGAAAATGAAGGTCATATTCGAAATCAGCGACCCAAAATTAGTCCCAAATCGTCTTTGTTGCGGACAAATCGCTCACATTTAACCGCCACCCCTGTTGATTCCACCATTGCCTACTAGGGAGTAGGCAGAAGGGGCCAAAAAAACCACTGGATAAAATGTCGCTCAAGCGAGCTGAAAATTTGGGCCTGGGGGTGTTTTGGGACGGCGAATTCAATGCCGCAAACCGCAGCTCATGAAACCTCTTTGTTCTCCTGGAAACTGGGTTTGAATTCGCTAGAAAGACGAAATTCAAAGTTTTTGGCAAAAATGTGAATTTTTCGAGAACCGAATTCTAGAAAATGAGTCGAGAATGGGTTCCAGGGGGGTTTTCGGGGTCGGGGAATTCATTGCAACAATCGGTAGCTCGCTAGCGTTTGATTGGAAGCCTGTGGAGCGGTTTTGCACAATGAAAAGTACCAAAAATGCCACTTATGCGCATCTCCCAAGAAAATGAAGGTCATATTCGAAATCAGCGACCCAAAATTAGTCCCAAATCGTCTTTGTTGCGGACAAATCGCACACATTTATCCGCCACCCCTGTTGATTCCACCATTGCCTACTAGGAAGTAGGCAGAAGGGGCCAAAAAAACCACTGGATAAAATGTCGCTCAAGCGAGCTGAAAATTTGGGCCTGGGGGTGTTTTGGGACGGCGAATTCAATGCCGCAAACCGCAGCTCATGAAACCTCTTTGTTCTCCTGGAAACTGGGTTTGAATTCGCTAGAAAGACGAAATTCAAAGTTTTTGGCAAAAATGTGAATTTTTCGAGAACCGAATTCTAGAAAATGAGTCGAGAATGGGTTCCAGGGGGGTTTTCGGGGTCGGGGAATTCATTGCAACAATCGGTAGCTCGCTAGCGTTTGATTGGAAGCCTGTGGAGCGGTTTTGCACAATGAAAAGTACCAAAAATGCCACTTATGCGCATCTCCCAAGAAAAGGGAAGGTCATATTCGAAATCAGCGACCCAAAATTAGTCCCAAATCGTCTTTGTTGCGGACAAATCGCTCACATTTATCCGCCACCCCTGTTGATTCCACCATTGCCTACTAGGGAGTAGGCAGAAGGGGCCAAAAAAACCACTGGATAAAATGTCGCTCAAGCGAGCTGAAAATTTGGGCCTGGGGGTGTTTTGGGACGGCGAATTCAATGCCGCAAACCGCAGCTCATGAAACCTCTTTGTTCTCCTGGAAACTGGGTTTGAATTCGCTAGAAAGACGAAATTCAAAGTTTTTGGCAAAAATGTGAATTTTTCGAGAACCGAATTCTAGAAAATGAGTCGAGAATGGGTTCCAGGGGGGTTTTCGGGGTCGGGGAATTCATTGCAACAATCGGTAGCTCGCTAGCGTTTGATTGGAAGCCTGTGGAGCGGTTTTGCACAATGAAAAGTACCAAAAATGCCACTTATGCGCATCTCCCAAGAAAATGAAGGTCATATTCGAAATCAGCGACCCAAAATTAGTCCCAAATCGTCTTTGTTGCGGACAAATCGCACACATTTATCCGCCACCCCTGTTGATTCCACCATTGCCTACTAGGGAGTAGGCAGAAGGGGCCAAAAAAACCACTGGATAAAATGTCGCTCAAGCGAGCTGAAAATTTGGGCCTGGGGGTGTTTTGGGACGGCGAATTCAATGCCGCAAACCGCAGCTCATGAAACCTCTTTGTTCTCCTGGAAACTGGGTTTGAATTCGCTAGAAAGACGAAATTCAAAGTTGTTGGCAAAAATGTGAATTTTTCGAGAACCGAATTCTAGAAAATGAGTCGAGAATGGGTTCCAGGGGGGTTTTCGGGGTCGGGGAATTCATTGCAACAATCGGTAGCTCGCTAGCGTTTGATTGGAAGCCTGTGGAGCGGTTTTGCACAATGAAAAGTACCAAAAATGCCACTTATGCGCATCTCCCAAGAAAATGAAGGTCATATTCGAAATCAGCGACCCAAAATTAGTCCCAAATCGTCTTTGTTGCGGACAAATCGCACACATTTATCAGCCACCCCTGTTGATTCCACCATTGCCTACTAGGGAGTAGGCAGAAGGGGCCAAAAAAACCACTGGATAAAATGTCGCTCAAACGAGCTGAAAATTTGGGCCTGGGGGTGTTTTGGGACGGCGAATTCAATGCCGCAAACCGCAGCTCATGAAACCTCTTTGTTCTCCTGGAAACTGGGTTTGAATTCGCTAGAAAGACGAAATTCAAAGTTTTTGGCAAAAATGTGAATTTTTCTAGAACCGAATTCTAGAAAATGAGTCGAGAATGGGTTCCAGGGGGGTTTTCGGGGTCGGGGAATTCATTGCAACAATCGGTAGCTCGCTAGCGTTTGATTGGAAGCCTGTGGAGCGGTTTTGCACAATGAAAAGTACCAAAAATGCCACTTATGCGCATCTCCCAAGAAAATGAAGGTCATATTCGAAATCAGCGACCCAAAATTAGTCCCAAATCGTCTTTGTTGCGGACAAATCGCACACATTTATCCGCCACCCCTGTTGATTCCACCATTGCCTACTAGGAAGTAGGCAGAAGGGGCCAAAAAAACCACTGGATAAAATGTCGCTCAAGCGAGCTGAAAATTTGGGCCTGGGGGTGTTTTGGGACGGCGAATTCAATGCCGCAAACCGCAGCTCATGAAACCTCTTTGTTCTCCTGGAAACTGGGTTTGAATTCGCTAGAAAGACGAAATTCAAAGTTTTTGGCAAAAATGTGAATTTTTCGAGAACCGAATTCTAGAAAATGAGTCGAGAATGGGTTCCAGGGGGGTTTTCGGGGTCGGGGAATTCATTGCAACAATCGGTAGCTCGCTAGCGTTTGATTGGAAGCCTGTGGAGCGGTTTTGCACAATGAAAAGTACCAAAAATGCCACTTATGCGCATCTCCCAAGAAAAGGGAAGGTCATATTCGAAATCAGCGACCCAAAATTAGTCCCAAATCGTCTTTGTTGCGGACAAATCGCTCACATTTATCCGCCACCCCTGTTGATTCCACCATTGCCTACTAGGGAGTAGGCAGAAGGGGCCAAAAAAACCACTGGATAAAATGTCGCTCAAGCGAGCTGAAAATTTGGGCCTGGGGGTGTTTTGGGACGGCGAATTCAATGCCGCAAACCGCAGCTCATGAAACCTCTTTGTTCTCCTGGAAACTGGGTTTGAATTCGCTAGAAAGACGAAATTCAAAGTTTTTGGCAAAAATGTGAATTTTTCTAGAACCGAATTCTAGAAAATGAGTCGAGAATGGGTTCCAGGGGGTTTTCGGGGTCGGGGAATTCATTGCAACAATCGGTAGCTCGCTAGCGTTTGATTGGAAGCCTGTGGAGCGGTTTTGCACAATGAAAAGTACCAAAAATGCCACTTATGCGCATCTCCCAAGAAAATGAAGGTCATATTCGAAATCAGCGACCCAAAATTAGTCCCAAATCGTCTTTGTTGCGGACAAATCGCTCACATTTATCCGCCACCCCTGTTGATTCCACCATTGCCTACTAGGGAGTAGGCAGAAGGGGCCAAAAAAACCACTGGATAAAATGTCGCTCAAGCGAGCTGAAAATTTGGGCCTGGGGGTGTTTTGGGACGGCGAATTCAATGCCGCAAACCGCAGCTCATGAAACCTCTTTGTTCTCCTGGAAACTGGGTTTGAATTCGCTAGAAAGACGAAATTCAAAGTTTTTGGCAAAAATGTGAATTTTTCTAGAACCGAATTCTAGAAAATGAGTCGAGAATGGGTTCCAGGGGGTTTTCGGGGTCGGGGAATTCATTGCAACAATCGGTAGCTCGCTAGCGTTTGATTGGAAGCCTGTGGAGCGGTTTTGCACAATGAAAAGTACCAAAAATGCCACTTATGCGCATCTCCCAAGAAAATGAAGGTCATATTCGAAATCAGCGACCCAAAATTAGTCCCAAATCGTCTTTGTTGCGGACAAATCGCTCACATTTATCCGCCACCCCTGTTGATTCCACCATTGCCTACTAGGGAGTAGGCAGAAGGGGCCAAAAAAACCACTGGATTAAATGTCGCCCAAACGAGCTGAAAATTTGGGCCTGGGGGTGTTTTGGGACGGCGAATTCAATGCCGCAAACCGCAGCTCATGAAACCTCTTTGTTCTCCTGGAAACTGGGTTTGAATTCGCTAGAAAGACGAAATTCAAAGTTTTTGGCAAAAATGTGAATTTTTCTAGAACCGAATTCTAGAAAATGAGTCGAGAATGGGTTCCAGGGGGGTTTTCGGGGTCGGGGAATTCATTGCAACAATCGGTAGCTCGCTAGCGTTTGATTGGAAGCCTGTGGAGCGGTTTTGCACAATGAAAAGTACCAAAAATGCCACTTATGCGCATCTCCCAAGAAAATGAAGGTCATATTCGAAATCAGCGACCCAAAATTAGTCCCAAATCGTCTTTGTTGCGGACAAATCGCTCACATTTATCCGCCACCCCTGTTGATTCCACCATTGCCTACTAGGGAGTAGGCAGAAGGGGCCAAAAAAACCACTGGATAAAATGTCGCTCAAGCGAGCTGAAAATTTGGGCCTGGGGGTGTTTTGGGACGGCGAATTCAATGCCGCAAACCGCAGCTCATGAAACCTCTTTGTTCTCCTGGAAACTGGGTTTGAATTCGCTAGAAAGACGAAATTCAAAGTTTTTGGCAAAAATGTGAATTTTTCTAGAACCGAATTCTAGAAAATGAGTCGAGAATGGGTTCCAGGGGGTTTTCGGGGTCGGGGAATTCATTGCAACAATCGGTAGCTCGCTAGCGTTTGATTGGAAGCCTGTGGAGCGGTTTTGCACAATGAAAAGTACCAAAAATGCCACTTATGCGCATCTCCCAAGAAAATGAAGGTCATATTCGAAATCAGCGACCCAAAATTAGTCCCAAATCGTCTTTGTTGCGGACAAATCGCTCACATTTATCCGCCACCCCTGTTGATTCCACCATTGCCTACTAGGGAGTAGGCAGAAGGGGCCAAAAAAACCACTGGATTAAATGTCGCCCAAACGAGCTGAAAATTTGGGCCTGGGGGTGTTTTGGGACGGCGAATTCAATGCCGCAAACCGCAGCTCATGAAACCTCTTTGTTCTCCTGGAAACTGGGTTTGAATTCGCTAGAAAGACGAAATTCAAAGTTTTTGGCAAAAATGTGAATTTTTCTAGAACCGAATTCTAGAAAATGAGTCGAGAATGGGTTCCAGGGGGGTTTTCGGGGTCGGGGAATTCATTGCAACAATCGGTAGCTCGCTAGCGTTTGATTGGAAGCCTGTGGAGCGGTTTTGCACAATGAAAAGTACCAAAAATGCCACTTATGCGCATCTCCCAAGAAAATGAAGGTCATATTCGAAATCAGCGACCCAAAATTAGTCCCAAATCGTCTTTGTTGCGGACAAATCGCTCACATTTATCCGCCACCCCTGTTGATTCCACCATTGCCTACTAGGGAGTAGGCAGAAGGGGCCAAAAAAACCACTGGATAAAATGTCGCTCAAGCGAGCTGAAAATTTGGGCCTGGGGGTGTTTTGGGACGGCGAATTCAATGCCGCAAACCGCAGCTCATGAAACCTCTTTGTTCTCCTGGAAACTGGGTTTGAATTCGCTAGAAAGACGAAATTCAAAGTTTTTGGCAAAAATGTGAATTTTTCTAGAACCGAATTCTAGAAAATGAGTCGAGAATGGGTTCCAGGGGGTTTTCGGGGTCGGGGAATTCATTGCAACAATCGGTAGCTCGCTAGCGTTTGATTGGAAGCCTGTGGAGCGGTTTTGCACAATGAAAAGTACCAAAAATGCCACTTATGCGCATCTCCCAAGAAAATGAAGGTCATATTCGAAATCAGCGACCCAAAATTAGTCCCAAATCGTCTTTGTTGCGGACAAATCGCTCACATTTATCCGCCACCCCTGTTGATTCCACCATTGCCTACTAGGGAGTAGGCAGAAGGGGCCAAAAAAACCACTGGATTAAATGTCGCCCAAACGAGCTGAAAATTTGGGCCTGGGGGTGTTTTGGGACGGCGAATTCAATGCCGCAAACCGCAGCTCATGAAACCTCTTTGTTCTCCTGGAAACTGGGTTTGAATTCGCTAGAAAGACGAAATTCAAAGTTTTTGGCAAAAATGTGAATTTTTCTAGAACCGAATTCTAGAAAATGAGTCGAGAATGGGTTCCAGGGGGGTTTTCGGGGTCGGGGAATTCATTGCAACAATCGGTAGCTCGCTAGCGTTTGATTGGAAGCCTGTGGAGCGGTTTTGCACAATGAAAAGTACCAAAAATGCCACTTATGCGCATCTCCCAAGAAAATGAAGGTCATATTCGAAATCAGCGACCCAAAATTAGTCCCAAATCGTCTTTGTTGCGGACAAATCGCTCACATTTATCCGCCACCCCTGTTGATTCCACCATTGCCTACTAGGGAGTAGGCAGAAGGGGCCAAAAAAACCACTGGATAAAATGTCGCTCAAACGAGCTGAAAATTTGGGCCTGGGGGTGTTTTGGGACGGCGAATTCAATGACGCAAACCGCAGCTCATGAAACCTCTTTGTTCTCCTGGAAACTGGGTTTGAATTCGCTAGAAAGACGAAATTCAAAGTTTTTGGCAAAAATGTGAATTTTTCGAGAACCGAATTCTAGAAAATGAGTCGAGAATGGGTTCCAGGGGGGTTTTCGGGGTCGGGGAATTCATTGCAACAATCGGTAGCTCGCTAGCGTTTGATTGGAAGCCTGTGGAGCGGTTTTGCACAATGAAAAGTACCAAAAATGCCACTTATGCGCATCTCCCAAGAAAATGAAGGTCATATTCGAAATCAGCGACCCAAAATTAGTCCCAAATCGTCTTTGTTGCGGACAAATCGCTCACATTTATCCGCCACCCCTGTTGATTCCACCATTGCCTACTAGGGAGTAGGCAGAAGGGGCCAAAAAAACCACTGGATAAAATGTCGCTCAAGCGAGCTGAAAATTTGGGCCTGGGGGTGTTTTGGGACGGCGAATTCAATGCCGCAAACCGCAGCTCATGAAACCTCTTTGTTCTCCTGGAAACTGGGTTTGAATTCGCTAGAAAGACGAAATTCAAAGTTTTTGGCAAAAATGTGAATTTTTCTAGAACCGAATTCTAGAAAATGAGTCGAGAATGGGTTCCAGGGGGTTTTCGGGGTCGGGGAATTCATTGCAACAATCGGTAGCTCGCTAGCGTTTGATTGGAAGCCTGTGGAGCGGTTTTGCACAATGAAAAGTACCAAAAATGCCACTTATGCGCATCTCCCAAGAAAATGAAGGTCATATTCGAAATCAGCGACCCAAAATTAGTCCCAAATCGTCTTTGTTGCGGACAAATCGCTCACATTTATCCGCCACCCCTGTTGATTCCACCATTGCCTACTAGGGAGTAGGCAGAAGGGGCCAAAAAAACCACTGGATTAAATGTCGCCCAAACGAGCTGAAAATTTGGGCCTGGGGGTGTTTTGGGACGGCGAATTCAATGCCGCAAACCGCAGCTCATGAAACCTCTTTGTTCTCCTGGAAACTGGGTTTGAATTCGCTAGAAAGACGAAATTCAAAGTTTTTGGCAAAAATGTGAATTTTTCTAGAACCGAATTCTAGAAAATGAGTCGAGAATGGGTTCCAGGGGGGTTTTCGGGGTCGGGGAATTCATTGCAACAATCGGTAGCTCGCTAGCGTTTGATTGGAAGCCTGTGGAGCGGTTTTGCACAATGAAAAGTACCAAAAATGCCACTTATGCGCATCTCCCAAGAAAATGAAGGTCATATTCGAAATCAGCGACCCAAAATTAGTCCCAAATCGTCTTTGTTGCGGACAAATCGCTCACATTTATCCGCCACCCCTGTTGATTCCACCATTGCCTACTAGGGAGTAGGCAGAAGGGGCCAAAAAAACCACTGGATAAAATGTCGCTCAAACGAGCTGAAAATTTGGGCCTGGGGGTGTTTTGGGACGGCGAATTCAATGACGCAAACCGCAGCTCATGAAACCTCTTTGTTCTCCTGGAAACTGGGTTTGAATTCGCTAGAAAGACGAAATTCAAAGTTTTTGGCAAAAATGTGAATTTTTCTAGAACCGAATTCTAGAAAATGAGTCGAGAATGGGTTCCAGGGGGGTTTTCGGGGTCGGGGAATTCATTGCAACAATCGGTAGCTCGCTAGCGTTTGATTGGAAGCCTGTGGAGCGGTTTTGCACAATGAAAAGTACCAAAAATGCCACTTATGCGCATCTCCCAAGAAAATGAAGGTCATATTCGAAATCAGCGACCCAAAATTAGTCCCAAATCGTCTTTGTTGCGGACAAATCGCTCACATTTATCCGCCACCCCTGTTGATTCCACCATTGCCTACTAGGGAGTAGGCAGAAGGGGCCAAAAAAACCACTGGATTAAATGTCGCCCAAACGAGCTGAAAATTTGGGCCTGGGGGTGTTTTGGGACGGCGAATTCAATGCCGCAAACCGCAGCTCATGAAACCTCTTTGTTCTCCTGGAAACTGGGTTTGAATTCGCTAGAAAGACGAAATTCAAAGTTTTTGGCAAAAATGTGAATTTTTCTAGAACCGAATTCTAGAAAATGAGTCGAGAATGGGTTCCAGAGGGTTTTCGGGGTCGGGGAATTCATTGCAACAATCGGTAGCTCGCTAGCGTTTGATTGGAAGCCTGTGGAGCGGTTTTGCACAATGAAAAGTACCAAAAATGCCACTTATGCGCATCTCCCAAGAAAATGAAGGTCATATTCGAAATCAGCGACCCAAAATTAGTCCCAAATCGTCTTTGTTGCGGACAAATCGCTCACATTTATCCGCCACCCCTGTTGATTCCACCATTGCCTACTAGGGAGTAGGCAGAAGGGGCCAAAAAAACCACTGGATTAAATGTCGCCCAAACGAGCTGAAAATTTGGGCCTGGGGGTGTTTTGGGACGGCGAATTCAATGCCGCAAACCGCAGCTCATGAAACCTCTTTGTTCTCCTGGAAACTGGGTTTGAATTCGCTAGAAAGACGAAATTCAAAGTTTTTGGCAAAAATGTGAATTTTTCTAGAACCGAATTCTAGAAAATGAGTCGAGAATGGGTTCCAGGGGGGTTTTCGGGGTCGGGGAATTCATTGCAACAATCGGTAGCTCGCTAGCGTTTGATTGGAAGCCTGTGGAGCGGTTTTGCACAATGAAAAGTACCAAAAATGCCACTTATGCGCATCTCCCAAGAAAATGAAGGTCATATTCGAAATCAGCGACCCAAAATTAGTCCCAAATCGTCTTTGTTGCGGACAAATCGCTCACATTTATCCGCCACCCCTGTTGATTCCACCATTGCCTACTAGGGAGTAGGCAGAAGGGGCCAAAAAAACCACTGGATAAAATGTCGCTCAAGCGAGCTGAAAATTTGGGCCTGGGGGTGTTTTGGGACGGCGAATTCAATGCCGCAAACCGCAGCTCATGAAACCTCTTTGTTCTCCTGGAAACTGGGTTTGAATTCGCTAGAAAGACGAAATTCAAAGTTTTTGGCAAAAATGTGAATTTTTCTAGAACCGAATTCTAGAAAATGAGTCGAGAATGGGTTCCAGGGGGTTTTCGGGGTCGGGGAATTCATTGCAACAATCGGTAGCTCGCTAGCGTTTGATTGGAAGCCTGTGGAGCGGTTTTGCACAATGAAAAGTACCAAAAATGCCACTTATGCGCATCTCCCAAGAAAATGAAGGTCATATTCGAAATCAGCGACCCAAAATTAGTCCCAAATCGTCTTTGTTGCGGACAAATCGCACACATTTATCCGCCACCCCTGTTGATTCCACCATTGCCTACTAGGGAGTAGGCAGAAGGGGCCAAAAAAACCACTGGATAAAATGTCGCTCAAGCGAGCTGAAAATTTGGGCCTGGGGGTGTTTTGGGACGGCGAATTCAATGCCGCAAACCGCAGCTCATGAAACCTCTTTGTTCTCCTGGAAACTGGGTTTGAATTCGCTAGAAAGACGAAATTCAAAGTTTTTGGCAAAAATGTGAATTTTTCTAGAACCGAATTCTAGAAAATGAGTCGAGAATGGGTTCCAGGGGGGTTTTCGGGGTCGGGGAATTCATTGCAACAATCGGTAGCTCGCTAGCGTTTGATTGGAAGCCTGTGGAGCGGTTTTGCACAATGAAAAGTACCAAAAATGCCACTTATGCGCATCTCCCAAGAAAATGAAGGTCATATTCGAAATCAGCGACCCAAAATTAGTCCCAAATCGTCTTTGTTGCGGACAAATCGCACACATTTATCCGCCACCCCTGTTGATTCCACCATTGCCTACTAGGGAGTAGGCAGAAGGGGCCAAAAAAACCACTGGATAAAATGTCGCTCAAGCGAGCTGAAAATTTGGGCCTGGGGGTGTTTTGGGACGGCGAATTCAATGACGCAAACCGCAGCTCATGAAACCTCTTTGTTCTCCTGGAAACTGGGTTTGAATTCGCTAGAAAGACGAAATTCAAAGTTTTTGGCAAAAATGTGAATTTTTCTAGAACCGAATTCTAGAAAATGAGTCGAGAATGGGTTCCAGGGGGTTTTCGGGGTCGGGGAATTCATTGCAACAATCGGTAGCTCGCTAGCGTTTGATTGGAAGCCTGTGGAGCGGTTTTGCACAATGAAAAGTACCAAAAATGCCACTTATGCGCATCTCCCAAGAAAATGAAGGTCATATTCGAAATCAGCGACCCAAAATTAGTCCCAAATCGTCTTTGTTGCGGACAAATCGCTCACATTTATCCGCCACCCCTGTTGATTCCACCATTGCCTACTAGGGAGTAGGCAGAAGGGGCCAAAAAAACCACTGGATTAAATGTCGCCCAAACGAGCTGAAAATTTGGGCCTGGGGGTGTTTTGGGACGGCGAATTCAATGCCGCAAACCGCAGCTCATGAAACCTCTTTGTTCTCCTGGAAACTGGGTTTGAATTCGCTAGAAAGACGAAATTCAAAGTTTTTGGCAAAAATGTGAATTTTTCGAAACCGAATTCTAGAAAATGAGTCGAGAGTGGGTTCCAGGGGGGTTTTCGGGGTCGGGGAATTCATTGCAACAATCGGTAGCTCGCTAGCGTTTGATTGGAAGCCTGTGGAGCGGTTTTGCACAATGAAAAGTACCAAAAATGCCACTTATGCGCATCTCCCAAGAAGATGAAGGTCATATTCGAAATCGGCGACCCAAAATTAGTCCCAAATCGTCTTTGTTGCGGACAAATCGCACATATTTATCCGCCACCCCTGTTGATTCCACCATTGCCTACTAGGGAGTAGGCAGAAGGGGCCAAAAAAACCACTGGATAAAATGTCGCTCAAACGAGCTGAAAATTTGGGCCTGGGGGTGTTTTGGGACGGCGAATTCAATGCCGCAAACCGCAGCTCATGAAACCTCTTTGTTCTCCTGGAAACTGGGTTTGAATTCGCTAGAATGACGAAATTCAAAGTTTTTGGCAAAAATGTGAATTTTTCTAGAACCGAATTCTAGAAAATGAGTCGAGAATGGGTTCCAGGGAGGTTTTCGGGGTCGGGGAATTCATTGCAACAATCGGTAGCTCGCTAGCGTTTGATTGGAAGCCTGTGGAGCGGTTTTGCACAATGAAAAGTACCAAAAATGCCACTTATGCGCATCTCCCAAGAAAATGAAGGTCATATTCGAAATCAGCGACCCAAAATTAGTCCCAAATCGTCTTTGTTGCGGACAAATCGCACACATTTATCCGCCACCCCTGTTGATTCCACCATTGCCTACTAGGGAGTAGGCAGAAGGGGCCAAAAAAACCACTGGATAAAATGTCGCTCAAGCGAGCTGAAAATTTGGGCCTGGGGGTGTTTTGGGACGGCGAATTCAATGCCGCAAACCGCAGCTCATGAAACCTCTTTGTTCTCCTGGAAACTGGGTTTGAATTCGCTAGAAAGACGAAATTCAAAGTTTTTGGCAAAAATGTGAATTTTTCGAGAACCGAATTCTAGAAAATGAGTCGAGAATGGGTTCCAGGGGGGTTTTCGGGGTCGGGGAATTCATTGCAACAATCGGTAGCTCGCTAGCGTTTGATTGGAAGCCTGTGGAGCGGTTTTGCACAATGAAAAGTACCAAAAATGCCACTTATGCGCATCTCCCAAGAAAATGAAGGTCATATTCGAAATCAGCGACCCAAAATTAGTCCCAAATCGTCTTTGTTGCGGACAAATCGCACACATTTATCCGCCACCCCTGTTGATTCCACCATTGCCTACTAGGGAGTAGGCAGAAGGGGCCAAAAAAACCACTGGATAAAATGTCGCTCAAGCGAGCTGAAAATTTGGGCCTGGGGGTGTTTTGGGACGGCGAATTCAATGACGCAAACCGCAGCTCATGAAACCTCTTTGTTCTCCTGGAAACTGGGTTTGAATTCGCTAGAAAGACGAAATTCAAAGTTTTTGGCAAAAATGTGAATTTTTCTAGAACCGAATTCTAGAAAATGAGTCGAGAATGGGTTCCAGGGGGTTTTCGGGGTCGGGGAATTCATTGCAACAATCGGTAGCTCGCTAGCGTTTGATTGGAAGCCTGTGGAGCGGTTTTGCACAATGAAAAGTACCAAAAATGCCACTTATGCGCATCTCCCAAGAAAATGAAGGTCATATTCGAAATCAGCGACCCAAAATTAGTCCCAAATCGTCTTTGTTGCGGACAAATCGCTCACATTTATCCGCCACCCCTGTTGATTCCACCATTGCCTACTAGGGAGTAGGCAGAAGGGGCCAAAAAAACCACTGGATAAAATGTCGCTCAAACGAGCTGAAAATTTGGGCCTGGGGGTGTTTTGGGACGGCGAATTCAATGACGCAAACCGCAGCTCATGAAACCTCTTTGTTCTCCTGGAAACTGGGTTTGAATTCGCTAGAAAGACGAAATTCAAAGTTTTTGGCAAAAATGTGAATTTTTCGAGAACCGAATTCTAGAAAATGAGTCGAGAATGGGTTCCAGGGGGGTTTTCGGGGTCGGGGAATTCATTGCAACAATCGGTAGCTCGCTAGCGTTTGATTGGAAGCCTGTGGAGCGGTTTTGCACAATGAAAAGTACCAAAAATGCCACTTATGCGCATCTCCCAAGAAAATGAAGGTCATATTCGAAATCAGCGACCCAAAATTAGTCCCAAATCGTCTTTGTTGCGGACAAATCGCTCACATTTATCCGCCACCCCTGTTGATTCCACCATTGCCTACTAGGGAGTAGGCAGAAGGGGCCAAAAAAACCACTGGATAAAATGTCGCTCAAGCGAGCTGAAAATTTGGGCCTGGGGGTGTTTTGGGACGGCGAATTCAATGCCGCAAACCGCAGCTCATGAAACCTCTTTGTTCTCCTGGAAACTGGGTTTGAATTCGCTAGAAAGACGAAATTCAAAGTTTTTGGCAAAAATGTGAATTTTTCTAGAACCGAATTCTAGAAAATGAGTCGAGAATGGGTTCCAGGGGGTTTTCGGGGTCGGGGAATTCATTGCAACAATCGGTAGCTCGCTAGCGTTTGATTGGAAGCCTGTGGAGCGGTTTTGCACAATGAAAAGTACCAAAAATGCCACTTATGCGCATCTCCCAAGAAAATGAAGGTCATATTCGAAATCAGCGACCCAAAATTAGTCCCAAATCGTCTTTGTTGCGGACAAATCGCTCACATTTATCCGCCACCCCTGTTGATTCCACCATTGCCTACTAGGGAGTAGGCAGAAGGGGCCAAAAAAACCACTGGATTAAATGTCGCCCAAACGAGCTGAAAATTTGGGCCTGGGGGTGTTTTGGGACGGCGAATTCAATGCCGCAAACCGCAGCTCATGAAACCTCTTTGTTCTCCTGGAAACTGGGTTTGAATTCGCTAGAAAGACGAAATTCAAAGTTTTTGGCAAAAATGTGAATTTTTCTAGAACCGAATTCTAGAAAATGAGTCGAGAATGGGTTCCAGGGGGGTTTTCGGGGTCGGGGAATTCATTGCAACAATCGGTAGCTCGCTAGCGTTTGATTGGAAGCCTGTGGAGCGGTTTTGCACAATGAAAAGTACCAAAAATGCCACTTATGCGCATCTCCCAAGAAAATGAAGGTCATATTCGAAATCAGCGACCCAAAATTAGTCCCAAATCGTCTTTGTTGCGGACAAATCGCTCACATTTATCCGCCACCCCTGTTGATTCCACCATTGCCTACTAGGGAGTAGGCAGAAGGGGCCAAAAAAACCACTGGATAAAATGTCGCTCAAACGAGCTGAAAATTTGGGCCTGGGGGTGTTTTGGGACGGCGAATTCAATGACGCAAACCGCAGCTCATGAAACCTCTTTGTTCTCCTGGAAACTGGGTTTGAATTCGCTAGAAAGACGAAATTCAAAGTTTTTGGCAAAAATGTGAATTTTTCTAGAACCGAATTCTAGAAAATGAGTCGAGAATGGGTTCCAGGGGGGTTTTCGGGGTCGGGGAATTCATTGCAACAATCGGTAGCTCGCTAGCGTTTGATTGGAAGCCTGTGGAGCGGTTTTGCACAATGAAAAGTACCAAAAATGCCACTTATGCGCATCTCCCAAGAAAATGAAGGTCATATTCGAAATCAGCGACCCAAAATTAGTCCCAAATCGTCTTTGTTGCGGACAAATCGCTCACATTGATCCGCCACCCCTGTTGATTCCACCATTGCCTACTAGGGAGTAGGCAGAAGGGGCCAAAAAAACCACTGGATTAAATGTCGCCCAAACGAGCTGAAAATTTGGGCCTGGGGGTGTTTTGGGACGGCGAATTCAATGCCGCAAACCGCAGCTCATGAAACCTCTTTGTTCTCCTGGAAACTGGGTTTGAATTCGCTAGAAAGACGAAATTCAAAGTTTTTGGCAAAAATGTGAATTTTTCTAGAACCGAATTCTAGAAAATGAGTCGAGAATGGGTTCCAGAGGGTTTTCGGGGTCGGGGAATTCATTGCAACAATCGGTAGCTCGCTAGCGTTTGATTGGAAGCCTGTGGAGCGGTTTTGCACAATGAAAAGTACCAAAAATGCCACTTATGCGCATCTCCCAAGAAAATGAAGGTCATATTCGAAATCAGCGACCCAAAATTAGTCCCAAATCGTCTTTGTTGCGGACAAATCGCTCACATTTATCCGCCACCCCTGTTGATTCCACCATTGCCTACTAGGGAGTAGGCAGAAGGGGCCAAAAAAACCACTGGATTAAATGTCGCCCAAACGAGCTGAAAATTTGGGCCTGGGGGTGTTTTGGGACGGCGAATTCAATGCCGCAAACCGCAGCTCATGAAACCTCTTTGTTCTCCTGGAAACTGGGTTTGAATTCGCTAGAAAGACGAAATTCAAAGTTTTTGGCAAAAATGTGAATTTTTCTAGAACCGAATTCTAGAAAATGAGTCGAGAATGGGTTCCAGGGGGGTTTTCGGGGTCGGGGAATTCATTGCAACAATCGGTAGCTCGCTAGCGTTTGATTGGAAGCCTGTGGAGCGGTTTTGCACAATGAAAAGTACCAAAAATGCCACTTATGCGCATCTCCCAAGAAAATGAAGGTCATATTCGAAATCAGCGACCCAAAATTAGTCCCAAATCGTCTTTGTTGCGGACAAATCGCTCACATTTATCCGCCACCCCTGTTGATTCCACCATTGCCTACTAGGGAGTAGGCAGAAGGGGCCAAAAAAACCACTGGATAAAATGTCGCTCAAGCGAGCTGAAAATTTGGGCCTGGGGGTGTTTTGGGACGGCGAATTCAATGCCGCAAACCGCAGCTCATGAAACCTCTTTGTTCTCCTGGAAACTGGGTTTGAATTCGCTAGAAAGACGAAATTCAAAGTTTTTGGCAAAAATGTGAATTTTTCTAGAACCGAATTCTAGAAAATGAGTCGAGAATGGGTTCCAGGGGGTTTTCGGGGTCGGGGAATTCATTGCAACAATCGGTAGCTCGCTAGCGTTTGATTGGAAGCCTGTGGAGCGGTTTTGCACAATGAAAAGTACCAAAAATGCCACTTATGCGCATCTCCCAAGAAAATGAAGGTCATATTCGAAATCAGCGACCCAAAATTAGTCCCAAATCGTCTTTGTTGCGGACAAATCGCACACATTTATCCGCCACCCCTGTTGATTCCACCATTGCCTACTAGGGAGTAGGCAGAAGGGGCCAAAAAAACCACTGGATAAAATGTCGCTCAAGCGAGCTGAAAATTTGGGCCTGGGGGTGTTTTGGGACGGCGAATTCAATGCCGCAAACCGCAGCTCATGAAACCTCTTTGTTCTCCTGGAAACTGGGTTTGAATTCGCTAGAAAGACGAAATTCAAAGTTTTTGGCAAAAATGTGAATTTTTCTAGAACCGAATTCTAGAAAATGAGTCGAGAATGGGTTCCAGGGGGGTTTTCGGGGTCGGGGAATTCATTGCAACAATCGGTAGCTCGCTAGCGTTTGATTGGAAGCCTGTGGAGCGGTTTTGCACAATGAAAAGTACCAAAAATGCCACTTATGCGCATCTCCCAAGAAAATGAAGGTCATATTCGAAATCAGCGACCCAAAATTAGTCCCAAATCGTCTTTGTTGCGGACAAATCGCTCACATTTATCCGCCACCCCTGTTGATTCCACCATTGCCTACTAGGGAGTAGGCAGAAGGGGCCAAAAAAACCACTGGATAAAATGTCGCTCAAGCGAGCTGAAAATTTGGGCCTGGGGGTGTTTTGGGACGGCGAATTCAATGACGCAAACCGCAGCTCATGAAACCTCTTTGTTCTCCTGGAAACTGGGTTTGAATTCGCTAGAAAGACGAAATTCAAAGTTTTTGGCAAAAATGTGAATTTTTCTAGAACCGAATTCTAGAAAATGAGTCGAGAATGGGTTCCAGGGGGTTTTCGGGGTCGGGGAATTCATTGCAACAATCGGTAGCTCGCTAGCGTTTGATTGGAAGCCTGTGGAGCGGTTTTGCACAATGAAAAGTACCAAAAATGCCACTTATGCGCATCTCCCAAGAAAATGAAGGTCATATTCGAAATCAGCGACCCAAAATTAGTCCCAAATCGTCTTTGTTGCGGACAAATCGCTCACATTTATCCGCCACCCCTGTTGATTCCACCATTGCCTACTAGGGAGTAGGCAGAAGGGGCCAAAAAAACCACTGGATTAAATGTCGCCCAAACGAGCTGAAAATTTGGGCCTGGGGGTGTTTTGGGACGGCGAATTCAATGCCGCAAACCGCAGCTCATGAAACCTCTTTGTTCTCCTGGAAACTGGGTTTGAATTCGCTAGAAAGACGAAATTCAAAGTTTTTGGCAAAAATGTGAATTTTTCGAAACCGAATTCTAGAAAATGAGTCGAGAGTGGGTTCCAGGGGGGTTTTCGGGGTCGGGGAATTCATTGCAACAATCGGTAGCTCGCTAGCGTTTGATTGGAAGCCTGTGGAGCGGTTTTGCACAATGAAAAGTACCAAAAATGCCACTTATGCGCATCTCCCAAGAAGATGAAGGTCATATTCGAAATCGGCGACCCAAAATTAGTCCCAAATCGTCTTTGTTGCGGACAAATCGCACATATTTATCCGCCACCCCTGTTGATTCCACCATTGCCTACTAGGGAGTAGGCAGAAGGGGCCAAAAAAACCACTGGATAAAATGTCGCTCAAACGAGCTGAAAATTTGGGCCTGGGGGTGTTTTGGGACGGCGAATTCAATGCCGCAAACCGCAGCTCATGAAACCTCTTTGTTCTCCTGGAAACTGGGTTTGAATTCGCTAGAATGACGAAATTCAAAGTTTTTGGCAAAAATGTGAATTTTTCTAGAACCGAATTCTAGAAAATGAGTCGAGAATGGGTTCCAGGGAGGTTTTCGGGGTCGGGGAATTCATTGCAACAATCGGTAGCTCGCTAGCGTTTGATTGGAAGCCTGTGGAGCGGTTTTGCACAATGAAAAGTACCAAAAATGCCACTTATGCGCATCTCCCAAGAAAATGAAGGTCATATTCGAAATCAGCGACCCAAAATTAGTCCCAAATCGTCTTTGTTGCGGACAAATCGCACACATTTATCCGCCACCCCTGTTGATTCCACCATTGCCTACTAGGGAGTAGGCAGAAGGGGCCAAAAAAACCACTGGATAAAATGTCGCTCAAGCGAGCTGAAAATTTGGGCCTGGGGGTGTTTTGGGACGGCGAATTCAATGCCGCAAACCGCAGCTCATGAAACCTCTTTGTTCTCCTGGAAACTGGGTTTGAATTCGCTAGAAAGACGAAATTCAAAGTTTTTGGCAAAAATGTGAATTTTTCGAGAACCGAATTCTAGAAAATGAGTCGAGAATGGGTTCCAGGGGGGTTTTCGGGGTCGGGGAATTCATTGCAACAATCGGTAGCTCGCTAGCGTTTGATTGGAAGCCTGTGGAGCGGTTTTGCACAATGAAAAGTACCAAAAATGCCACTTATGCGCATCTCCCAAGAAAATGAAGGTCATATTCGAAATCAGCGACCCAAAATTAGTCCCAAATCGTCTTTGTTGCGGACAAATCGCACACATTTATCCGCCACCCCTGTTGATTCCACCATTGCCTACTAGGGAGTAGGCAGAAGGGGCCAAAAAAACCACTGGATAAAATGTCGCTCAAGCGAGCTGAAAATTTGGGCCTGGGGGTGTTTTGGGACGGCGAATTCAATGACGCAAACCGCAGCTCATGAAACCTCTTTGTTCTCCTGGAAACTGGGTTTGAATTCGCTAGAAAGACGAAATTCAAAGTTTTTGGCAAAAATGTGAATTTTTCTAGAACCGAATTCTAGAAAATGAGTCGAGAATGGGTTCCAGGGGGTTTTCGGGGTCGGGGAATTCATTGCAACAATCGGTAGCTCGCTAGCGTTTGATTGGAAGCCTGTGGAGCGGTTTTGCACAATGAAAAGTACCAAAAATGCCACTTATGCGCATCTCCCAAGAAAATGAAGGTCATATTCGAAATCAGCGACCCAAAATTAGTCCCAAATCGTCTTTGTTGCGGACAAATCGCACACATTTATCCGCCACCCCTGTTGATTCCACCATTGCCTACTAGGGAGTAGGCAGAAGGGGCCAAAAAAACCACTGGATAAAATGTCGCTCAAGCGAGCTGAAAATTTGGGCCTGGGGGTGTTTTGGGACGGCGAATTCAATGCCGCAAACCGCAGCTCATGAAACCTCTTTGTTCTCCTGGAAACTGGGTTTGAATTCGCTAGAAAGACGAAATTCAAAGTTTTTGGCAAAAATGTGAATTTTTCTAGAACCGAATTCTAGAAAATGAGTCGAGAATGGGTTCCAGGGGGGTTTTCGGGGTCGGGGAATTCATTGCAACAATCGGTAGCTCGCTAGCGTTTGATTGGAAGCCTGTGGAGCGGTTTTGCACAATGAAAAGTACCAAAAATGCCACTTATGCGCATCTCCCAAGAAAATGAAGGTCATATTCGAAATCAGCGACCCAAAATTAGTCCCAAATCGTCTTTGTTGCGGACAAATCGCTCACATTTATCCGCCACCCCTGTTGATTCCACCATTGCCTACTAGGGAGTAGGCAGAAGGGGCCAAAAAAACCACTGGATAAAATGTCGCTCAAGCGAGCTGAAAATTTGGGCCTGGGGGTGTTTTGGGACGGCGAATTCAATGACGCAAACCGCAGCTCATGAAACCTCTTTGTTCTCCTGGAAACTGGGTTTGAATTCGCTAGAAAGACGAAATTCAAAGTTTTTGGCAAAAATGTGAATTTTTCTAGAACCGAATTCTAGAAAATGAGTCGAGAATGGGTTCCAGGGGGTTTTCGGGGTCGGGGAATTCATTGCAACAATCGGTAGCTCGCTAGCGTTTGATTGGAAGCCTGTGGAGCGGTTTTGCACAATGAAAAGTACCAAAAATGCCACTTATGCGCATCTCCCAAGAAAATGAAGGTCATATTCGAAATCAGCGACCCAAAATTAGTCCCAAATCGTCTTTGTTGCGGACAAATCGCTCACATTTATCCGCCACCCCTGTTGATTCCACCATTGCCTACTAGGGAGTAGGCAGAAGGGGCCAAAAAAACCACTGGATTAAATGTCGCCCAAACGAGCTGAAAATTTGGGCCTGGGGGTGTTTTGGGACGGCGAATTCAATGCCGCAAACCGCAGCTCATGAAACCTCTTTGTTCTCCTGGAAACTGGGTTTGAATTCGCTAGAAAGACGAAATTCAAAGTTTTTGGCAAAAATGTGAATTTTTCGAAACCGAATTCTAGAAAATGAGTCGAGAGTGGGTTCCAGGGGGGTTTTCGGGGTCGGGGAATTCATTGCAACAATCGGTAGCTCGCTAGCGTTTGATTGGAAGCCTGTGGAGCGGTTTTGCACAATGAAAAGTACCAAAAATGCCACTTATGCGCATCTCCCAAGAAGATGAAGGTCATATTCGAAATCAGCGACCCAAAATTAGTCCCAAATCGTCTTTGTTGCGGACAAATCGCACATATTTATCCGCCACCCCTGTTGATTCCACCATTGCCTACTAGGGAGTAGGCAGAAGGGGCCAAAAAAACCACTGGATAAAATGTCGCTCAAACGAGCTGAAAATTTGGGCCTGGGGGTGTTTTGGGACGGCGAATTCAATGCCGCAAACCGCAGCTCATGAAACCTCTTTGTTCTCCTGGAAACTGGGTTTGAATTCGCTAGAATGACGAAATTCAAAGTTTTTGGCAAAAATGTGAATTTTTCTAGAACCGAATTCTAGAAAATGAGTCGAGAATGGGTTCCAGGGAGGTTTTCGGGGTCGGGGAATTCATTGCAACAATCGGTAGCTCGCTAGCGTTTGATTGGAAGCCTGTGGAGCGGTTTTGCACAATGAAAAGTACCAAAAATGCCACTTATGCGCATCTCCCAAGAAAATGAAGGTCATATTCGAAATCAGCGACCCAAAATTAGTCCCAAATCGTCTTTGTTGCGGACAAATCGCACACATTTATCCGCCACCCCTGTTGATTCCACCATTGCCTACTAGGGAGTAGGCAGAAGGGGCCAAAAAAACCACTGGATAAAATGTCGCTCAAGCGAGCTGAAAATTTGGGCCTGGGGGTGTTTTGGGACGGCGAATTCAATGCCGCAAACCGCAGCTCATGAAACCTCTTTGTTCTCCTGGAAACTGGGTTTGAATTCGCTAGAAAGACGAAATTCAAAGTTTTTGGCAAAAATGTGAATTTTTCGAGAACCGAATTCTAGAAAATGAGTCGAGAATGGGTTCCAGGGGGGTTTTCGGGGTCGGGGAATTCATTGCAACAATCGGTAGCTCGCTAGCGTTTGATTGGAAGCCTGTGGAGCGGTTTTGCACAATGAAAAGTACCAAAAATGCCACTTATGCGCATCTCCCAAGAAAATGAAGGTCATATTCGAAATCAGCGACCCAAAATTAGTCCCAAATCGTCTTTGTTGCGGACAAATCGCTCACATTTATCCGCCACCCCTGTTGATTCCACCATTGCCTACTAGGGAGTAGGCAGAAGGGGCCAAAAAAACCACTGGATAAAATGTCGCTCAAGCGAGCTGAAAATTTGGGCCTGGGGGTGTTTTGGGACGGCGAATTCAATGACGCAAACCGCAGCTCATGAAACCTCTTTGTTCTCCTGGAAACTGGGTTTGAATTCGCTAGAAAGACGAAATTCAAAGTTTTTGGCAAAAATGTGAATTTTTCTAGAACCGAATTCTAGAAAATGAGTCGAGAATGGGTTCCAGGGGGTTTTCGGGGTCGGGGAATTCATTGCAACAATCGGTAGCTCGCTAGCGTTTGATTGGAAGCCTGTGGAGCGGTTTTGCACAATGAAAAGTACCAAAAATGCCACTTATGCGCATCTCCCAAGAAAATGAAGGTCATATTCGAAATCAGCGACCCAAAATTAGTCCCAAATCGTCTTTGTTGCGGACAAATCGCTCACATTTATCCGCCACCCCTGTTGATTCCACCATTGCCTACTAGGGAGTAGGCAGAAGGGGCCAAAAAAACCACTGGATTAAATGTCGCCCAAACGAGCTGAAAATTTGGGCCTGGGGGTGTTTTGGGACGGCGAATTCAATGCCGCAAACCGCAGCTCATGAAACCTCTTTGTTCTCCTGGAAACTGGGTTTGAATTCGCTAGAAAGACGAAATTCAAAGTTTTTGGCAAAAATGTGAATTTTTCGAAACCGAATTCTAGAAAATGAGTCGAGAGTGGGTTCCAGGGGGGTTTTCGGGGTCGGGGAATTCATTGCAACAATCGGTAGCTCGCTAGCGTTTGATTGGAAGCCTGTGGAGCGGTTTTGCACAATGAAAAGTACCAAAAATGCCACTTATGCGCATCTCCCAAGAAGATGAAGGTCATATTCGAAATCAGCGACCCAAAATTAGTCCCAAATCGTCTTTGTTGCGGACAAATCGCACATATTTATCCGCCACCCCTGTTGATTCCACCATTGCCTACTAGGGAGTAGGCAGAAGGGGCCAAAAAAACCACTGGATAAAATGTCGCTCAAACGAGCTGAAAATTTGGGCCTGGGGGTGTTTTGGGACGGCGAATTCAATGCCGCAAACCGCAGCTCATGAAACCTCTTTGTTCTCCTGGAAACTGGGTTTGAATTCGCTAGAATGACGAAATTCAAAGTTTTTGGCAAAAATGTGAATTTTTCTAGAACCGAATTCTAGAAAATGAGTCGAGAATGGGTTCCAGGGAGGTTTTCGGGGTCGGGGAATTCATTGCAACAATCGGTAGCTCGCTAGCGTTTGATTGGAAGCCTGTGGAGCGGTTTTGCACAATGAAAAGTACCAAAAATGCCACTTATGCGCATCTCCCAAGAAAATGAAGGTCATATTCGAAATCAGCGACCCAAAATTAGTCCCAAATCGTCTTTGTTGCGGACAAATCGCACACATTTATCCGCCACCCCTGTTGATTCCACCATTGCCTACTAGGGAGTAGGCAGAAGGGGCCAAAAAAACCACTGGATAAAATGTCGCTCAAGCGAGCTGAAAATTTGGGCCTGGGGGTGTTTTGGGACGGCGAATTCAATGCCGCAAACCGCAGCTCATGAAACCTCTTTGTTCTCCTGGAAACTGGGTTTGAATTCGCTAGAAAGACGAAATTCAAAGTTTTTGGCAAAAATGTGAATTTTTCGAGAACCGAATTCTAGAAAATGAGTCGAGAATGGGTTCCAGGGGGGTTTTCGGGGTCGGGGAATTCATTGCAACAATCGGTAGCTCGCTAGCGTTTGATTGGAAGCCTGTGGAGCGGTTTTGCACAATGAAAAGTACCAAAAATGCCACTTATGCGCATCTCCCAAGAAAATGAAGGTCATATTCGAAATCAGCGACCCAAAATTAGTCCCAAATCGTCTTTGTTGCGGACAAATCGCACACATTTATCCGCCACCCCTGTTGATTCCACCATTGCCTACTAGGGAGTAGGCAGAAGGGGCCAAAAAAACCACTGGATAAAATGTCGCTCAAACGAGCTGAAAATTTGGGCCTGGGGGTGTTTTGGGACGGCGAATTCAATGCCGCAAACCGCAGCTCATGAAACCTCTTTGTTCTCCTGGAAACTGGGTTTGAATTCGCTAGAAAGACGAAATTCAAAGTTTTTGGCAAAAATGTGAATTTTTCGAGAACCGAATTCTAGAAAATGAGTCGAGAATGGGTTCCAGGGGGGTTTTCGGGGTCGGGGAATTCATTGCAACAATCGGTAGCTCGCTAGCGTTTGATTGGAAGCCTGTGGAGCGGTTTTGCACAATGAAAAGTACCAAAAATGCCACTTATGCGCATCTCCCAAGAAGATGAAGGTCATATTCGAAATCAGCGACCCAAAATTAGTCCCAAATCGTCTTTGTTGCGGACAAATCGCTCACATTTATCCGCCACCCCTGTTGATTCCACCATTGCCTACTAGGGAGTAGGCAGAAGGGGCCAAAAAAAACACTGGATAAAATGTCGCTCAAGCGAGCTGAAAATTTGGGCCTGGGGGTGTTTTGGGACGGCGAATTCAATGCCGCAAACCGCAGCTCATGAAACCTCTTTGTTCTCCTGGAAACTGGGTTTGAATTCGCTAGAAAGACGAAATTCAAAGTTTTTGGCAAAAATGTGAATTTTTCTAGAACCGAATTCTAGAAAATGAGTCGAGAATGGGTTCCAGGGGGGTTTTCGGGGTCGGGGAATTCATTGCAACAATCGGTAGCTCGCTAGCGTTTGATTGGAAGCCTGTGGAGCGGTTTTGCACAATGAAAAGTACCAAAAATGCCACTTATGCGCATCTCCCAAGAAAATGAAGGTCATATTCGAAATCAGCGACCCAAAATTAGTCCCAAATCGTCTTTGTTGCGGACAAATCGCTCACATTTATCCGCCACCCCTGTTGATTCCACCATTGCCTACTAGGGAGTAGGCAGAAGGGGCCAAAAAAACCACTGGATTAAATGTCGCCCAAACGAGCTGAAAATTTGGGCCTGGGGGTGTTTTGGGACGGCGAATTCAATGCCGCAAACCGCAGCTCATGAAACCTCTTTGTTCTCCTGGAAACTGGGTTTGAATTCGCTAGAAAGACGAAATTCAAAGTTTTTGGCAAAAATGTGAATTTTTCGAGAACCGAATTCTAGAAAATGAGTCGAGAATGGGTTCCAGGGGGGTTTTCGGGGTCGGGGAATTCATTGCAACAATCGGTAGCTCGCTAGCGTTTGATTGGAAGCCTGTGGAGCGGTTTTGCACAATGAAAAGTACCAAAAATGCCACTTATGCGCATCTCCCAAGAAGATGAAGGTCATATTCGAAATCAGCGACCCAAAATTAGTCCCAAATCGTGTTTGTTGCGGACAAATCGCTCACATTTATCCGCCACCCCTGTTGATTCCACCATTGCCTACTAGGGAGTAGGCAGAAGGGGCCAAAAAAACCACTGGATAAAATGTCGCTCAAGCGAGCTGAAAATTTGGGCCTGGGGGTGTTTTGGGACGGCGAATTCAATGCCGCAAACCGCAGCTCATGAAACCTCTTTGTTCTCCTGGAAACTGGGTTTGAATTCGCTAGAAAGACGAAATTCAAAGTTTTTGGCAAAAATGTGAATTTTTCTAGAACCGAATTCTAGAAAATGAGTCGAGAATGGGTTCCAGGGGGGTTTTCGGGGTCGGGGAATTCATTGCAACAATCGGTAGCTCGCTAGCGTTTGATTGGAAGCCTGTGGAGCGGTTTTGCACAATGAAAAGTACCAAAAATGCCACTTATGCGCATCTCCCAAGAAAATGAAGGTCATATTCGAAATCAGCGACCCAAAATTAGTCCCAAATCGTCTTTGTTGCGGACAAATCGCTCACATTTATCCGCCACCCCTGTTGATTCCACCATTGCCTACTAGGGAGTAGGCAGAAGGGGCCAAAAAAACCACTGGATTAAATGTCGCCCAAACGAGCTGAAAATTTGGGCCTGGGGGTGTTTTGGGACGGCGAATTCAATGCCGCAAACCGCAGCTCATGAAACCTCTTTGTTCTCCTGGAAACTGGGTTTGAATTCGCTAGAAAGACGAAATTCAAAGTTTTTGGCAAAAATGTGAATTTTTCGAGAACCGAATTCTAGAAAATGAGTCGAGAATGGGTTCCAGGGGGGTTTTCGGGGTCGGGGAATTCATTGCAACAATCGGTAGCTCGCTAGCGTTTGATTGGAAGCCTGTGGAGCGGTTTTGCACAATGAAAAGTACCAAAAATGCCACTTATGCGCATCTCCCAAGAAAGTGAAGGTCATATTCGAAATCAGCGACCCAAAATTAGTCCCAAATCGTCTTTGTTGCGGACAAATCGCACACATTTATCCGACACCCCTGTTGATTCCACCATTGCTTACTAGGGAGTAGGCAGAAGGGGCCAAAAAAACCACTGGATAAAATGTCGCTCAAGCGAGCTGAAAATTTGGGCCTGGGGGTGTTTTGGGACGGCGAATTCAATGCCGCAAACCGCAGCTCATGAAACCTCTTTGTTCTCCTGGAAACTGGGTTTGAATTCGCTAGAAAGACGAAATTCAAAGTTTTTGGCAAAAATGTGAATTTTTCTAGAACCGAATTCTAGAAAATGAGTCGAGAATGGGTTCCAGGGGGGTTTTCGGGGTCGGGGAATTCATTGCAACAATCGGTAGCTCGCTAGCGTTTGATTGGAAGCCTGTGGAGCGGTTTTGCACAATGAAAAGTACCAAAAATGCCACTTATGCGCATCTCCCAAGAAAATGAAGGTCATATTCGAAATCAGCGACCCAAAATTAGTCCCAAATCGTCTTTGTTGCGGACAAATCGCTCACATTTATCCGCCACCCCTGTTGATTCCACCATTGCCTACTAGGGAGTAGGCAGAAGGGGCCAAAAAACCACTGGATTAAATGTCGCCCAAACGAGCTGAAAATTTGGGCCTGGGGGTGTTTTGGGACGGCGAATTCAATGCCGCAAACCGCAGCTCATGAAACCTCTTTGTTCTCCTGGAAACTGGGTTTGAATTCGCTAGAAAGACGAAATTCAAAGTTTTTGGCAAAAATGTGAATTTTTCGAAACCGAATTCTAGAAAATGAGTCGAGAGTGGGTTCCAGGGGGGTTTTCGGGGTCGGGGAATTCATTGCAACAATCGGTAGCTCGCTAGCGTTTGATTGGAAGCCTGTGGAGCGGTTTTGCACAATGAAAAGTACCAAAAATGCCACTTATGCGCATCTCCCAAGAAAGTGAAGGTCATATTCGAAATCAGCGACCCAAAATTAGTCCCAAATCGTCTTTGTTGCGGACAAATCGCACACATTTATCCGACACCCCTGTTGATTCCACCATTGCCTACTAGGGAGTAGGCAGAAGGGGCCAAAAAAACCACTGGATAAAATGTCGCTCAAGCGAGCTGAAAATTTGGGCCTGGGGGTGTTTTGGGACGGCGAATTCAATGCCGCAAACCGCAGCTCATGAAACCTCTTTGTTCTCCTGGAAACTGGGTTTGAATTCGCTAGAAAGACGAAATTCAAAGTTTTTGGCAAAAATGTGAATTTTTCTAGAACCGAATTCTAGAAAATGAGTCGAGAATGGGTTCCAGGGGGGTTTTCGGGGTCGGGGAATTCATTGCAACAATCGGTAGCTCGCTAGCGTTTGATTGGAAGCCTGTGGAGCGGTTTTGCACAATGAAAAGTACCAAAAATGCCACTTATGCGCATCTCCCAAGAAAATGAAGGTCATATTCGAAATCAGCGACCCAAAATTAGTCCCAAATCGTCTTTGTTGCGGACAAATCGCTCACATTTATCCGCCACCCCTGTTGATTCCACCATTGCCTACTAGGGAGTAGGCAGAAGGGGCCAAAAAACCACTGGATTAAATGTCGCCCAAACGAGCTGAAAATTTGGGCCTGGGGGTGTTTTGGGACGGCGAATTCAATGCCGCAAACCGCAGCTCATGAAACCTCTTTGTTCTCCTGGAAACTGGGTTTGAATTCGCTAGAAAGACGAAATTCAAAGTTTTTGGCAAAAATGTGAATTTTTCGAAACCGAATTCTAGAAAATGAGTCGAGAGTGGGTTCCAGGGGGGTTTTCGGGGTCGGGGAATTCATTGCAACAATCGGTAGCTCGCTAGCGTTTGATTGGAAGCCTGTGGAGCGGTTTTGCACAATGAAAAGTACCAAAAATGCCACTTATGCGCATCTCCCAAGAAAATGAAGGTCATATTCGAAATCAGCGACCCAAAATTAGTCCCAAATCGTCTTTGTTGCGGACAAATCGCTCACATTTATCCGCCACCCCTGTTGATTCCACCATTGCCTACTAGGGAGTAGGCAGAAGGGGCCAAAAAAACCACTGGATTAAATGTCGCCCAAACGAGCTGAAAATTTGGGCCTGGGGGTGTTTTGGGACGGCGAATTCAATGCCGCAAACCGCAGCTCATGAAACCTCTTTGTTCTCCTGGAAACTGGGTTTGAATTCGCTAGAAAGACGAAATTCAAAGTTTTTGGCAAAAATGTGAATTTTTCGAAACCGAATTCTAGAAAATGAGTCGAGAGTGGGTTCCAGGGGGGTTTTCGGGGTCGGGGAATTCATTGCAACAATCGGTAGCTCGCTAGCGTTTGATTGGAAGCCTGTGGAGCGGTTTTGCACAATGAAAAGTACCAAAAATGCCACTTATGCGCATCTCCCAAGAAGATGAAGGTCATATTCGAAATCAGCGACCCAAAATTAGTCCCAAATCGTCTTTGTTGCGGACAAATCGCACACATTTATCCGCCACCCCTGTTGATTCCACCATTGCCTACTAGGGAGTAGGCAGAAGGGGCCAAAAAAACCACTGGATAAAATGTCGCTCAAGCGAGCTGAAAATTTGGGCCTGGGGGTGTTTTGGGACGGCGAATTCAATGCCGCAAACCGCAGCTCATGAAACCTCTTTGTTCTCCTGGAAACTGGGTTTGAATTCGCTAGAAAGACGAAATTCAAAGTTTTTGGCAAAAATGTGAATTTTTCTAGAACCGAATTCTAGAAAATGAGTCGGGAATGGGTTCCAGGGGGGTTTTCGGGGTCGGGGAATTCATTGCAACAATCGGTAGCTCGCTAGCGTTTGATTGGAAGCCTGTGGAGCGGTTTTGCACAATGAAAAGTACCAAAAATGCCACTTATGCGCATCTCCCAAGAAAATGAAGGTCATATTCGAAATCAGCGACCCAAAATTAGTCCCAAATCGTCTTTGTTGCGGACTAATCGCTCACATTTATCCGCCACCCCTGTTGATTCCACCATTGCCTACTAGGGAGTAGGCAGAAGGGGCCAAAAAAACCACTGGATAAAATGTCGCTCAAGCGAGCTGAAAATTTGGGCCTGGGGGTGTTTTGGGACGGCGAATTCAATGCCGCAAACCGCAGCTCATGAAACCTCTTTGTTCTCCTGGAAACTGGGTTTGAATTCGCTAGAAAGACGAAATTCAAAGTTTTTGGCAAAAATGTGAATTTTTCGAGAACCGAATTCTAGAAAATGAGTCGAGAATGGGTTCCAGGGGGGTTTTCGGGGTCGGGGAATTCATTGCAACAATCGGTAGCTCGCTAGCGTTTGATTGGAAGCCTGTGGAGCGGTTTTGCACAATGAAAAGTACCAAAAATGCCACTTATGCGCATCTCCCAAGAAAATGAAGGTCATATTCGAAATCAGCGACCCAAAATTAGTCCCAAATCGTCTTTGTTGCGGACAAATCGCTCACATTTATCCGCCACCCCTGTTGAT
Organism: Planococcus citri; assembly: GCF_950023065.1. Classification (NCBI taxonomy): domain Eukaryota; kingdom Metazoa; phylum Arthropoda; class Insecta; order Hemiptera; family Pseudococcidae; genus Planococcus; species Planococcus citri. The sequence goes on along the minus strand of NC_088679.1, from coordinate 72,384,526 downwards.
TCCACCATTGCCTACTAGGGAGTAGGCAGAAGGGGCCAAAAAAACCACTGGATAAAATGTCGCTCAAACGAGCTGAAAATTTGGGCCTGGGGGTGTTTTGGGACGGCGAATTCAATGCCGCAAACCGCAGCTCATGAAACCTCTTTGTTCTCCTGGAAACTGGGTTTGAATTCGCTAGAAAGGCGAAATTCAAAGTTTTTGGCAAAAATGTGAATTTTTCGAGAACCGAATTCTAGAAAATGAGTCGAGAATGGGTTCCAGGGGGGTTTTCGGGGTCGGGGAATTCATTGCAACCATCGGTAGCTCGCTAGCGTTTGATTGGAAGCCTGTGGAGCGGTTTTGCACAATGAAAAGTACCAAAAATGCCACTTATGCGCATCTCCCAAGAAAATGAAGGTCATATTCGAAATCAGCGACCCAAAATTAGTCCCAAATCGTCTTTGTTGCGGACAAATCGCACACATTTATCCGCCACCCCTGTTGATTCCACCATTGCCTACTAGGGAGTAGGCGGAAGGGGCCAAAAAAAACACTGGATAAAATGTCGCTCAACCGAGCTGAAAATTTGGGCCTGGGGGTGTTTTGGGACGGCGAATTCAATGCCGCAAACCGCAGCTCATGAAACCTCTTTGTTCTCCTGGAAACTGGGTTTGAATTCGCTAGAAAGACGAAATTCAAAGTTTTTGGCAAAAATGTGAATTTTTCGAGAACCGAATTCTAGAAAATGAGTCGAGAATGGGTTCCAGGGGGGTTTTCGGGGTCGGGGAATTCATTGCAACAATCGGTAGCTCGCTAGCGTTTGATTGGAAGCCTGTGGAGCGGTATTGCACAATGAAAAGTACCAAAAATGCCACTTATGCGCATCTCCCAAGAAAATGAAGGTCATATTCGAAATCAGCGACCCAAAATTAGTCCCAAATCGTCTTTGTTGCGGACAAATCGCTCACATTTATCCGCCACCCCTGTTGATTCCACCATTGCCTACTAGGGAGTAGGCAGAAGGGGCCAAAAAAACCACTGGATAAAATGTCGCTCAAACGAGCTGAAAATTTGGGCCTGGGGGTGTTTTGGGACGGCGAATTCAATGACGCAAACCGCAGCTCATGAAACCTCTTTGTTCTCCTGGAAACTGGGTTTGAATTCGCTAGAAAGACGAAATTCAAAGTTTTTGGCAAAAATGTGAATTTTTCGAGAACCGAATTCTAGAAAATGAGTCGAGAATGGGTTCCAGGGGGGTTTTCGGGGTCGGGGATTTCATTGCAACAATCGGTAGCTCGCTAGCGTTTGATTGGAAGCCTGTGGAGCGGTTTTGCACAATGAAAAGTACCAAAAATGCCACTTATGCGCATCTCCCAAGAAAATGAAGGTCATATTCGAAATCAGCGACCCAAAATTAGTCCCAAATCGTCTTTGTTGCGGACAAATCGCACACATTTATCCGCCACCCCTGTTGATTCCACCATTGCCTACTAGGGAGTAGGCAGAAGGGGCCAAAAAAACCACTGGATAAAATGTCGCTCAAGCGAGCTGAAAATTTGGGCCTGGGGGTGTTTTGGGACGGCGAATTCAATGCCGCAAACCGCAGCTCATGAAACCTCTTTGTTCTCCTGGAAACTGGGTTTGAATTCGCTAGAAAGACGAAATTCAAAGTTTTTGGCAAAAATGTGAATTTTTCTAGAACCGAATTCTAGAAAATGAGTCGAGAATGGGTTCCAGGGGGGTTTTCGGGGTCGGGGAATTCATTGCAACAATCGGTAGCTCGCTAGCGTTTGATTGGAAGCCTGTGGAGCGGTTTTGCACAATGAAAAGTACCAAAAATGCCACTTATGCGCATCTCCCAAGAAAATGAAGGTCATATTCGAAATCAGCGACCCAAAATTAGTCCCAAATCGTCTTTGTTGCGGACAAATCGCTCACATTTATCCGCCACCCCTGTTGATTCCACCATTGCCTACTAGGGAGTAGGCAGAAGGGGCCAAAAAAACCACTGGATAAAATGTCGCTCAAGCGAGCTGAAAATTTGGGCCTGGGGGTGTTTTGGGACGGCGAATTCAATGCCGCAAACCGCAGCTCATGAAACCTCTTTGTTCTCCTGGAAACTGGGTTTGAATTCGCTAGAAAGACGAAATTCAAAGTTTTTGGCAAAAATGTGAATTTTTCGAGAACCGAATTCTAGAAAATGAGTCGAGAATGGGTTCCAGGGGGGTTTTCGGGGTCGGGGAATTCATTGCAACAATCGGTAGCTCGCTAGCGTTTGATTGGAAGCCTGTGGAGCGGTTTTGCACAATGAAAAGTACCAAAAATGCCACTTATGCGCATCTCCCAAGAAAATGAAGGTCATATTCGAAATCAGCGACCCAAAATTAGTCCCAAATCGTCTTTGTTGCGGACAAATCGCTCACATTTATCCGCCACCCCTGTTGATTCCACCATTGCCTACTAGTGAGTAGGCAGAAGGGGCCAAAAAAACCACTGGATTAAATGTCGCTCAAGCGAGCTGAAAATTTGGGCCTGGGGGTGTTTTGGGACGGCGAATTCAATGCCGCAAACCGCAGCTCATGAAACCTCTTTGTTCTCCTGGAAACTGGGTTTGAATTCGCTAGAAAGACGAAATTCAAAGTTTTTGGCAAAAATGTGAATTTTTCTAGAACCGAATTCTAGAAAATGAGTCGAGAATGGGTTCCAGGGGGGTTTTCGGGGTCGGGGAATTCATTGCAACAATCGGTAGCTCGCTAGCGTTTGATTGGAAGCCTGTGGAGCGGTTTTGCACAATGAAAAGTACCAAAAATGCCACTTATGCGCATCTCCCAAGAAAATGAAGGTCATATTCGAAATCAGCGACCCAAAATTAGTCCCAAATCGTCTTTGTTGCGGACAAATTGCTCACATTTATCCGCCACCCCTGTTGATTCCACCATTGCCTACTAGGGAGTAGGCAGAAGGGGCCAAAAAAACCACTGGATAAAATGTCGCTCAAGCGAGCTGAAAATTTGGGCCTGGGGGTGTTTTGGGACGGCGAATTCAATGACGCAAACCGCAGCTCATGAAACCTCTTTGTTCTCCTGGAAACTGGGTTTGAATTCGCTAGAAAGACGAAATTCAAAGTTTTTGGCAAAAATGTGAATTTTTCTAGAACCGAATTCTAGAAAATGAGTCGAGAATGGGTTCCAGAGGGTTTTCGGGGTCGGGGAATTCATTGCAACAATCGGTAGCTCGCTAGCGTTTGATTGGAAGCCTGTGGAGCGGTTTTGCACAATGAAAAGTACCAAAAATGCCACTTATGCGCATCTCCCAAGAAAATGAAGGTCATATTCGAAATCAGCGACCCAAAATTAGTCCCAAATCGTCTTTGTTGCGGACAAATCGCTCACATTTATCCGCCACCCCTGTTGATTCCACCATTGCCTACTAGTGAGTAGGCAGAAGGGGCCAAAAAAACCACTGGATTAAATGTCGCCCAAACGAGCTGAAAATTTGGGCCTGGGGGTGTTTTGGGACGGCGAATTCAATGCCGCAAACCGCAGCTCATGAAACCTCTTTGTTCTCCTGGAAACTGGGTTTGAATTCGCTAGAAAGACGAAATTCAAAGTTTTTGGCAAAAATGTGAATTTTTCTAGAACCGAATTCTAGAAAATGAGTCGAGAATGGGTTCCAGGGGGGTTTTCGGGGTCGGGGAATTCATTGCAACAATCGGTAGCTCGCTAGCGTTTGATTGGAAGCCTGTGGAGCGGTTTTGCACAATGAAAAGTACCAAAAATGCCACTTATGCGCATCTCCCAAGAAAATGAAGGTCATATTCGAAATCAGCGACCCAAAATTAGTCCCAAATCGTCTTTGTTGCGGACAAATCGCTCACATTTATCCGCCACCCCTGTTGATTCCACCATTGCCTACTAGGGAGTAGGCAGAAGGGGCCAAAAAAACCACTGGATAAAATGTCGCTCAAGCGAGCTGAAAATTTGGGCCTGGGGGTGTTTTGGGACGGCGAATTCAATGCCGCAAACCGCAGCTCATGAAACCTCTTTGTTCTCCTGGAAACTGGGTTTGAATTCGCTAGAAAGACGAAATTCAAAGTTTTTGGCAAAAATGTGAATTTTTCTAGAACCGAATTCTAGAAAATGAGTCGAGAATGGGTTCCAGGGGGGTTTTCGGGGTCGGGGAATTCATTGCAACAATCGGTAGCTCGCTAGCGTTTGATTGGAAGCCTGTGGAGCGGTTTTGCACAATGAAAAGTACCAAAAATGCCACTTATGCGCATCTCCCAAGAAAATGAAGGTCATATTCGAAATCAGCGACCCAAAATTAGTCCCAAATCGTCTTTGTTGCGGACAAATCGCTCACATTTATCCGCCACCCCTGTTGATTCCACCATTGCCTACTAGGGAGTAGGCAGAAGGGGCCAAAAAAACCACTGGATAAAATGTCGCTCAAGCGAGCTGAAAATTTGGGCCTGGGGGTGTTTTGGGACGGCGAATTCAATGACGCAAACCGCAGCTCATGAAACCTCTTTGTTCTCCTGGAAACTGGGTTTGAATTCGCTAGAAAGGCGAAATTCAAAGTTTTTGGCAAAAATGTGAATTTTTCGAGAACCGAATTCTAGAAAATGAGTCGAGAATGGGTTCCAGGGGGGTTTTCGGGGTCGGGGAATTCATTGCAACAATCGGTAGCTCGCTAGCGTTTGATTGGAAGCCTGTGGAGCGGTTTTGCACAATGAAAAGTACCAAAAATGCCACTTATGCGCATCTCCCAAGAAAATGAAGGTCATATTCGAAATCAGCGACCCAAAATTAGTCCCAAATCGTCTTTGTTGCGGACAAATCGCTCACATTTATCCGCCACCCCTGTTGATTCCACCATTGCCTACTAGTGAGTAGGCAGAAGGGGCCAAAAAAACCACTGGATTAAATGTCGCTCAAGCGAGCTGAAAATTTGGGCCTGGGGGTGTTTTGGGACGGCGAATTCAATGCCGCAAACCGCAGCTCATGAAACCTCTTTGTTCTCCTGGAAACTGGGTTTGAATTCGCTAGAAAGACGAAATTCAAAGTTTTTGGCAAAAATGTGAATTTTTCTAGAACCGAATTCTAGAAAATGAGTCGAGAATGGGTTCCAGGGGGGTTTTCGGGGTCGGGGAATTCATTGCAACAATCGGTAGCTCGCTAGCGTTTGATTGGAAGCCTGTGGAGCGGTTTTGCACAATGAAAAGTACCAAAAATGCCACTTATGCGCATCTCCCAAGAAAATGAAGGTCATATTCGAAATCAGCGACCCAAAATTAGTCCCAAATCGTCTTTGTTGCGGACAAATCGCTCACATTTATCCGCCACCCCTGTTGATTCCACCATTGCCTACTAGGGAGTAGGCAGAAGGGGCCAAAAAAACCACTGGATAAAATGTCGCTCAAACGAGCTGAAAATTTGGGCCTGGGGGTGTTTTGGGACGGCGAATTCAATGCCGCAAACCGCAGCTCATGAAACCTCTTTGTTCTCCTGGAAACTGGGTTTGAATTCGCTAGAAAGACGAAATTCAAAGTTTTTGGCAAAAATGTGAATTTTTCTAGAACCGAATTCTAGAAAATGAGTCGAGAATGGGTTCCAGGGGGGTTTTCGGGGTCGGGGAATTCATTGCAACAATCGGTAGCTCGCTAGCGTTTGATTGGAAGCCTGTGGAGCGGTTTTGCACAATGAAAAGTACCAAAAATGCCACTTATGCGCATCTCCCAAGAAAATGAAGGTCATATTCGAAATCAGCGACCCAAAATTAGTCCCAAATCGTCTTTGTTGCGGACAAATCGCTCACATTTATCCGCCACCCCTGTTGATTCCACCATTGCCTACTAGGGAGTAGGCAGAAGGGGCCAAAAAAACCACTGGATAAAATGTCGCTCAAACGAGCTGAAAATTTGGGCCTGGGGGTGTTTTGGGACGGCGAATTCAATGCCGCAAACCGCAGCTCATGAAACCTCTTTGTTCTCCTGGAAACTGGGTTTGAATTCGCTAGAAAGGCCAAATTCAAAGTTTTTGGCAAAAATGTGAATTTTTCGAGAACCGAATTCTAGAAAATGAGTCGAGAATGGGTTCCAGGGGGGTTTTCGGGGTCGGGGAATTCATTGCAACAATCGGTAGCTCGCTAGCGTTTGATTGGAAGCCTGTGGAGCGGTTTTGCACAATGAAAAGTACCAAAAATGCCACTTATGCGCATCTCCCAAGAAAATGAAGGTCATATTCGAAATCAGCGACCCAAAATTAGTCCCAAATCGTCTTTGTTGCGGACAAATCGCTCACATTTATCCGCCACCCCTGTTGATTCCACCATTGCCTACTAGGGAGTAGGCAGAAGGGGCCAAAAAAACCACTGGATAAAATGTCGCTCAAACGAGCTGAAAATTTGGGCCTGGGGGTGTTTTGGGACGGCGAATTCAATGCCGCAAACCGCAGCTCATGAAACCTCTTTGTTCTCCTGGAAACTGGGTTTGAATTCGCTAGAAAGGCGAAATTCAAAGTTTTTGGCAAAAATGTGAATTTTTCGAGAACCGAATTCTAGAAAATGAGTCGAGAATGGGTTCCAGGGGGGTTTTCGGGGTCGGGGAATTCATTGCAACAATCGGTAGCTCGCTAGCGTTTGATTGGAAGCCTGTGGAGCGGTTTTGCACAATGAAAAGTACCAAAAATGCCACTTATGCGCATCTCCCAAGAAAATGAAGGTCATATTCGAAATCAGCGACCCAAAATTAGTCCCAAATCGTCTTTGTTGCGGACAAATCGCTCACATTTATCCGCCACCCCTGTTGATTCCACCATTGCCTACTAGTGAGTAGGCAGAAGGGGCCAAAAAAACCACTGGATTAGATGTCGCTCAAGCGAGCTGAAAATTTGGGCCTGGGGGTGTTTTGGGACGGCGAATTCAATGCCGCAAACCGCAGCTCATGAAACCTCTTTGTTCTCCTGGAAACTGGGTTTGAATTCGCTAGAAAGACGAAATTCAAAGTTTTTGGCAAAAATGTGAATTTTTCTAGAACCGAATTCTAGAAAATGAGTCGAGAATGGGTTCCAGGGGGGTTTTCGGGGTCGGGGAATTCATTGCAACAATCGGTAGCTCGCTAGCGTTTGATTGGAAGCCTGTGGAGCGGTTTTGCACAATGAAAAGTACCAAAAATGCCACTTATGCGCATCTCCCAAGAAAATGAAGGTCATATTCGAAATCAGCGACCCAAAATTAGTCCCAAATCGTCTTTGTTGCGGACAAATCGCTCACATTTATCCGCCACCCCTGTTGATTCCACCATTGCCTACTAGGGAGTAGGCAGAAGGGGCCAAAAAAACCACTGGATAAAATGTCGCTCAAACGAGCTGAAAATTTGGGCCTGGGGGTGTTTTGGGACGGCGAATTCAATGCCGCAAACCGCAGCTCATGAAACCTCTTTGTTCTCCTGGAAACTGGGTTTGAATTCGCTAGAAAGGCGAAATTCAAAGTTTTTGGCAAAAATGTGAATTTTTCGAGAACCGAATTCTAGAAAATGAGTCGAGAATGGGTTCCAGGGGGGTTTTCGGGGTCGGGGAATTCATTGCAACAATCGGTAGCTCGCTAGCGTTTGATTGGAAGCCTGTGGAGCGGTTTTGCACAATGAAAAGTACCAAAAATGCCACTTATGCGCATCTCCCAAGAAAATGAAGGTCATATTCGAAATCAGCGACCCAAAATTAGTCCCAAATCGTCTTTGTTGCGGACAAATCGCTCACATTTATCCGCCACCCCTGTTGATTCCACCATTGCCTACTAGTGAGTAGGCAGAAGGGGCCAAAAAAACCACTGGATTAAATGTCGCTCAAGCGAGCTGAAAATTTGGGCCTGGGGGTGTTTTGGGACGGCGAATTCAATGCCGCAAACCGCAGCTCATGAAACCTCTTTGTTCTCCTGGAAACTGGGTTTGAATTCGCTAGAAAGACGAAATTCAAAGTTTTTGGCAAAAATGTGAATTTTTCTAGAACCGAATTCTAGAAAATGAGTCGAGAATGGGTTCCAGGGGGGTTTTCGGGGTCGGGGAATTCATTGCAACAATCGGTAGCTCGCTAGCGTTTGATTGGAAGCCTGTGGAGCGGTTTTGCACAATGAAAAGTACCAAAAATGCCACTTATGCGCATCTCCCAAGAAAATGAAGGTCATATTCGAAATCAGCGACCCAAAATTAGTCCCAAATCGTCTTTGTTGCGGACAAATCGCTCACATTTATCCGCCACCCCTGTTGATTCCACCATTGCCTACTAGGGAGTAGGCAGAAGGGGCCAAAAAAACCACTGGATAAAATGTCGCTCAAACGAGCTGAAAATTTGGGCCTGGGGGTGTTTTGGGACGGCGAATTCAATGCCGCAAACCGCAGCTCATGAAACCTCTTTGTTCTCCTGGAAACTGGGTTTGAATTCGCTAGAAAGGCGAAATTCAAAGTTTTTGGCAAAAATGTGAATTTTTCGAGAACCGAATTCTAGAAAATGAGTCGAGAATGGGTTCCAGGGGGGTTTTCGGGGTCGGGGAATTCATTGCAACAATCGGTAGCTCGCTAGCGTTTGATTGGAAGCCTGTGGAGCGGTTTTGCACAATGAAAAGTACCAAAAATGCCACTTATGCGCATCTCCCAAGAAAATGAAGGTCATATTCGAAATCAGCGACCCAAAATTAGTCCCAAATCGTCTTTGTTGCGGACAAATCGCACACATTTATCCGCCACCCCTGTTGATTCCACCATTGCCTACTAGGGAGTAGGCGGAAGGGGCCAAAAAAAACACTGGATAAAATGTCGCTCAAGCGAGCTGAAAATTTGGGCCTGGGGGTGTTTTGGGACGGCGAATTCAATGCCGCAAACCGCAGCTCATGAAACCTCTTTGTTCTCCTGGAAACTGGGTTTGAATTCGCTAGAAAGACGAAATTCAAAGTTTTTGGCAAAAATGTGAATTTTTCTAGAACCGAATTCTAGAAAATGAGTCGAGAATGGGTTCCAGGGGGGTTTTCGGGGTCGGGGAATTCATTGCAACAATCGGTAGCTCGCTAGCGTTTGATTGGAAGCCTGTGGAGCGGTTTTGCACAATGAAAAGTACCAAAAATGCCACTTATGCGCATCTCCCAAGAAAATGAAGGTCATATTCGAAATCAGCGACCCAAAATTAGTCCCAAATCGTCTTTGTTGCGGACAAATCGCTCACATTTATCCGCCACCCCTGTTGATTCCACCATTGCCTACTAGTGAGTAGGCAGAAGGGGCCAAAAAAACCACTGGATTAAATGTCGCTCAAGCGAGCTGAAAATTTGGGCCTGGGGGTGTTTTGGGACGGCGAATTCAATGCCGCAAACCGCAGCTCATGAAACCTCTTTGTTCTCCTGGAAACTGGGTTTGAATTCGCTAGAAAGACGAAATTCAAAGTTTTTGGCAAAAATGTGAATTTTTCTAGAACCGAATTCTAGAAAATGAGTCGAGAATGGGTTCCAGGGGGGTTTTCGGGGTCGGGGAATTCATTGCAACAATCGGTAGCTCGCTAGCGTTTGATTGGAAGCCTGTGGAGCGGTTTTGCACAATGAAAAGTACCAAAAATGCCACTTATGCGCATCTCCCAAGAAAATGAAGGTCATATTCGAAATCAGCGACCCAAAATTAGTCCCAAATCGTCTTTGTTGCGGACAAATCGCTCACATTTATCCGCCACCCCTGTTGATTCCACCATTGCCTACTAGGGAGTAGGCAGAAGGGGCCAAAAAAACCACTGGATAAAATGTCGCTCAAACGAGCTGAAAATTTGGGCCTGGGGGTGTTTTGGGACGGCGAATTCAATGCCGCAAACCGCAGCTCATGAAACCTCTTTGTTCTCCTGGAAACTGGGTTTGAATTCGCTAGAAAGACGAAATTCAAAGTTTTTGGCAAAAATGTGAATTTTTCGAGAACCGAATTCTAGAAAATGAGTCGAGAATGGGTTCCAGGGGGGTTTTCGGGGTCGGGGAATTCATTGCAACAATCGGTAGCTCGCTAGCGTTTGATTGGAAGCCTGTGGAGCGGTTTTGCACAATGAAAAGTACCAAAAATGCCACTTATGCGCATCTCCCAAGAAAATGAAGGTCATATTCGAAATCAGCGACCCAAAATTAGTCCCAAATCGTCTTTGTTGCGGACAAATCGCTCACATTTATCCGCCACCCCTGTTGATTCCACCATTGCCTACTAGTGAGTAGGCAGAAAGGGCCAAAAAAACCACTGGATTAAATGTCGCTCAAGCGAGCTGAAAATTTGGGCCTGGGGGTGTTTTGGGACGGCGAATTCAATGCCGCAAACCGCAGCTCATGAAACCTCTTTGTTCTCCTGGAAACTGGGTTTGAATTCGCTAGAAAGACGAAATTCAAAGTTTTTGGCAAAAATGTGAATTTTTCTAGAACCGAATTCTAGAAAATGAGTCGAGAATGGGTTCCAGGGGGGTTTTCGGGGTCGGGGAATTCATTGCAACAATCGGTAGCTCGCTAGCGTTTGATTGGAAGCCTGTGGAGCGGTTTTGCACAATGAAAAGTACCAAAAATGCCACTTATGCGCATCTCCCAAGAAAATGAAGGTCATATTCGAAATCAGCGACCCAAAATTAGTCCCAAATCGTCTTTGTTGCGGACAAATCGCTCACATTTATCCGCCACCCCTGTTGATTCCACCATTGCCTACTAGTGAGTAGGCAGAAGGGGCCAAAAAAACCACTGGATTAAATGTCGCTCAAGCGAGCTGAAAATTTGGGCCTGGGGGTGTTTTGGGACGGCGAATTCAATGCCGCAAACCGCAGCTCATGAAACCTCTTTGTTCTCCTGGAAACTGGGTTTGAATTCGCTAGAAAGACGAAATTCAAAGTTTTTGGCAAAAATGTGAATTTTTCTAGAACCGAATTCTAGAAAATGAGTCGAGAATGGGTTCCAGGGGGGTTTTCGGGGTCGGGGAATTCATTGCAACAATCGGTAGCTCGCTAGCGTTTGATTGGAAGCCTGTGGAGCGGTTTTGCACAATGAAAAGTACCAAAAATGCCACTTATGCGCATCTCCCAAGAAAATGAAGGTCATATTCGAAATCAGCGACCCAAAATTAGTCCCAAATCGTCTTTGTTGCGGACAAATCGCTCACATTTATCCGCCACCCCTGTTGATTCCACCATTGCCTACTAGGGAGTAGGCAGAAGGGGCCAAAAAAACCACTGGATAAAATGTCGCTCAAACGAGCTGAAAATTTGGGCCTGGGGGTGTTTTGGGACGGCGAATTCAATGCCGCAAACCGCAGCTCATGAAACCTCTTTGTTCTCCTGGAAACTGGGTTTGAATTCGCTAGAAAGACGAAATTCAAAGTTTTTGGCAAAAATGTGAATTTTTCGAGAACCGAATTCTAGAAAATGAGTCGAGAATGGGTTCCAGGGGGGTTTTCGGGGTCGGGGAATTCATTGCAACAATCGGTAGCTCGCTAGCGTTTGATTGGAAGCCTGTGGAGCGGTTTTGCACAATGAAAAGTACCAAAAATGCCACTTATGCGCATCTCCCAAGAAAATGAAGGTCATATTCGAAATCAGCGACCCAAAATTAGTCCCAAATCGTCTTTGTTGCGGACAAATCGCTCACATTTATCCGCCACCCCTGTTGATTCCACCATTGCCTACTAGTGAGTAGGCAGAAGGGGCCAAAAAAACCACTGGATTAAATGTCGCTCAAGCGAGCTGAAAATTTGGGCCTGGGGGTGTTTTGGGACGGCGAATTCAATGCCGCAAACCGCAGCTCATGAAACCTCTTTGTTCTCCTGGAAACTGGGTTTGAATTCGCTAGAAAGACGAAATTCAAAGTTTTTGGCAAAAATGTGAATTTTTCTAGAACCGAATTCTAGAAAATGAGTCGAGAATGGGTTCCAGGGGGGTTTTCGGGGTCGGGGAATTCATTGCAACAATCGGTAGCTCGCTAGCGTTTGATTGGAAGCCTGTGGAGCGGTTTTGCACAATGAAAAGTACCAAAAATGCCACTTATGCGCATCTCCCAAGAAAATGAAGGTCATATTCGAAATCAGCGACCCAAAATTAGTCCCAAATCGTCTTTGTTGCGGACAAATCGCTCACATTTATCCGCCACCCCTGTTGATTCCACCATTGCCTACTAGGGAGTAGGCAGAAGGGGCCAAAAAAACCACTGGATAAAATGTCGCTCAAACGAGCTGAAAATTTGGGCCTGGGGGTGTTTTGGGACGGCGAATTCAATGCCGCAAACCGCAGCTCATGAAACCTCTTTGTTCTCCTGGAAACTGGGTTTGAATTCGCTAGAAAGGCGAAATTCAAAGTTTTTGGCAAAAATGTGAATTTTTCGAGAACCGAATTCTAGAAAATGAGTCGAGAATGGGTTCCAGGGGGGTTTTCGGGGTCGGGGAATTCATTGCAACAATCGGTAGCTCGCTAGCGTTTGATTGGAAGCCTGTGGAGCGGTTTTGCACAATGAAAAGTACCAAAAATGCCACTTATGCGCATCTCCCAAGAAAATGAAGGTCATATTCGAAATCAGCGACCCAAAATTAGTCCCAAATCGTCTTTGTTGCGGACAAATCGCACACATTTATCCGCCACCCCTGTTGATTCCACCATTGCCTACTAGGGAGTAGGCGGAAGGGGCCAAAAAAAACACTGGATAAAATGTCGCTCAAGCGAGCTGAAAATTTGGGCCTGGGGGTGTTTTGGGACGGCGAATTCAATGCCGCAAACCGCAGCTCATGAAACCTCTTTGTTCTCCTGGAAACTGGGTTTGAATTCGCTAGAAAGACGAAATTCAAAGTTTTTGGCAAAAATGTGAATTTTTCTAGAACCGAATTCTAGAAAATGAGTCGAGAATGGGTTCCAGGGGGGTTTTCGGGGTCGGGGAATTCATTGCAACAATCGGTAGCTCGCTAGCGTTTGATTGGAAGCCTGTGGAGCGGTTTTGCACAATGAAAAGTACCAAAAATGCCACTTATGCGCATCTCCCAAGAAAATGAAGGTCATATTCGAAATCAGCGACCCAAAATTAGTCCCAAATCGTCTTTGTTGCGGACAAATCGCACACATTTATCCGCCACCCCTGTTGATTCCACCATTGCCTACTAGTGAGTAGGCAGAAGGGGCCAAAAAAACCACTGGATAAAATGTCGCTCAAGCGAGCTGAAAATTTGGGCCTGGGGGTGTTTTGGGACGGCGAATTCAATGCCGCAAACCGCAGCTCATGAAACCTCTTTGTTCTCCTGGAAACTGGGTTTGAATTCGCTAGAAAGACGAAATTCAAAGTTTTTGGCAAAAATGTGAATTTTTCGAGAACCGAATTCTAGAAAATGAGTCGAGAATGGGTTCCAGGGGGGTTTTCGGGGTCGGGGAATTCATTGCAACAATCGGTAGCTCGCTAGCGTTTGATTGGAAGCCTGTGGAGCGGTTTTGCACAATGAAAAGTACCAAAAATGCCACTTATGCGCATCTCCCAAGAAAATGAAGGTCATATTCGAAATCAGCGACCCAAAATTAGTCCCAAATCGTCTTTGTTGCGGACAAATCGCTCACATTTATCCGCCACCCCTGTTGATTCCACCATTGCCTACTAGGGAGTAGGCAGAAGGGGCCAAAAAAACCACTGGATTAAATGTCGCCCAAACGAGCTGAAAATTTGGGCCTGGGGGTGTTTTGGGACGGCGAATTCAATGCCGCAAACCGCAGCTCATGAAACCTCTTTGTTCTCCTGGAAACTGGGTTTGAATTCGCTAGAAAGACGAAATTCAAAGTTTTTGGCAAAAATGTGAATTTTTCGAGAACCGAATTCTAGAAAATGAGTCGAGAATGGGTTCCAGGGGGGTTTGTAAAAACTTTCAGGAGGCTTTGAAATTCCAATTCCATTTTATGAAATGTAATTTTGAAAAATTCTATTCCTCATCTACCTACATTTTTTCTGAAATTCATCCACTGGTCAAAAATTCAATTTTGAACTGACAAACTTTGAATATTCCAAATTTCTGGAGGAAATTGAAAATTCGCTGCCGGAGAATCTGGAATGACATAAAACTGATTTTTTCGAATCGAGTTTGAGAGTGAAAAGTCATCGGCAAAGATATTTTAGAAAAAGGTCATCTTTGATTTGGCAATACTTTCTGAATTTCTTTCAATTTCACATGATGTTTTGTGCATAATCAAGTTTCAATGTTAGCAGACGAATAGTAACGAAGAAGTGGACATTTTCGTCAGGTAGTTTTGAAGACTAGACACAACTTTGGGGAATCGACTCTTCCTCACTTCTTCGTCTCTAAAGAGATAGATTAGTTCGACGTAAAAAGGCACATTAATTATGGGGAATAAGCTATCCCTTTGATTAAATTAAGTAGGATGTCTTTGAATTAATCGTTCCCACGTTTACGTTAAGTAAATAAACCATCCATCTAAAAAAAATTCCACCGTTCTTTTTTTCGTCCAAATATTCTACGAAATTTTCCCACTACACATCACAAAATAAGAACAAGAACCAAATACCGAAGTATAATTTGAAAATTCAACTGTACTACCAATACTTACACCAATGTGTCAATTCAAACAAAAGCCAATATTTCCACCACAATGAACTCAAATATTGGTTGATCGAACTGACGAATGAATTTTTCATCTCACAGTGTAGTATGTACCTATATACCTATACACATTTATATAACGGTAATACGAACCAACGTTGTGGTCACAATTGGCAAAAATAATCCGTTCTTAACGCGAACATGGAAACCACATCGACGAATCCAAGAACCGCCGGCACAGAGAATCCTTTTTCTGCGGAACATGAAAAAAAAAAAGGAAAAAAGTATAGGTAAGTATCTCGATAGAGTAACACCCGCCGACACCCACAATAGCAGATGTTATTGTTACAGATGAAATAAAATGCTATGTAACCATATTGTCCGGCATTGTCCACGTACAGTATTAAGTCGAATTCGAATCGCTAATGACCAATTCGGCAATTCCTTCCTCTATTTCCGCACTGCGGATTTATACGCGAAGAAAAAGTCCACGGCGAATAATGGAAATCGTTATTTTCGATTTGAATTGAATGCGAAAAAGGCTTTGTCGAATTGTATTTTAGAATTGTTTCTGACCGTTGGTCTTTTTAATTTGAAGGCTTTCTCGGTGACCTCCTGGTGAGCCTTATATTGCTTATCCTCGCAGAATACCAAAGTACCGTCTGATTTAATAGGTTTTTACCACGTTTGTAATACGAGTTTCGGAGGCGTGAATATTCCTCGTGTACATTTATCCCATATTACTCTACGATGAGTGTATACTTTGGCCTAAATAAATTCATGAAAAATCTGAAATGTCTTCTCGTTGACATTTTTTCCGGCCTACATAAATCGGAACATCGCTTTGAAACTCTATAGTAGTCTACTTCATTGAAAAATTTGTTACTTGAGAGCATCTAGCTGGTGTTTTTCTTCCTCCAACAGGTTTTAATTAAAACATCCACGCCTTTACAGATTTTCTTTCCTTCAACGAGACTGAATTTAATATAGATTTCTGTGGTACACTTACCTACCTAGCTATAGCTACGTACACTAGGAAGACTTTTCCTTACGATATATTTTATCGAAAAAGCATTTACGCGATGCAAGCCTCATCGCCACAACAGTGTGTATATAAGATCTCGTTGTAATAAGTAAAATAAATCGCAAATCTATAAAAATTGGAATCCACCGGGTTTGACGTTAAACTCGGTGATTTCCTATTTTAATCAAAATGTCTGGCGTGTTTTTCTTTCTTTTTTCGCTACAAAACACGATTTACCAGCGGTGAATTTTTTCAATATTGCGAATTTCTCTCAACGTATAGATTTGACTTTCTCTCTTCGTGCTTTTTCTTTCTCCGCTATCTTTCATATCAATTTTAGCAAAATCTGTTCAGCCTTCGGCTTGTGATATTAATTTTATCTGGATGTCGTTTTGTGGTTTTGTGCTTCCATGTTTTCTGCCTGCCTTTTCTCTATTCTTTTTTACGTTCGGCGAAGATTTCGTCGTCGAAATTGCTGGCGAAATGTGGCCTGAAGGCTGGATGACAATATTGTATGGATTTATGTCGCTCGAGGATTAAATTTAAAAAATTGTAGACGAGTGCGAAGGCGATGAACGCTTCGAGTTGTGCTTTTGAGAGGGGAATTTTGTTAATTATCGGATGAAAAGCGTGTTCTTTTTTATTAATTTTTTAATAACTGCGAGATCTTTCAGTGAAATGGGGAAATTGGGTAGGCACCTACCTAGTGTCTTGAAAAACTGTGAATGATGATTTTTTGATACTTATTCGTGGCCAACACGTGAAATTATTTCTACGTACCTACCTATAATACTGTCACTTGTCAGTCGATGCATCAATCTGTTGACATTTTGATGACATTTCAGAACAACAATATGGATGTTTTTCAGATGTGAGAGTGTGAGCGAAGTCGTGAATCAAAGTCGACATTCGGAAAAAAAACTGATTCGAAGCATCACTCACTTTGGGAATTTAGGATGCTTCAGAATGGCCAAAGTCACAAATCTGATCTGTAGAAGGAACGACAAAAATTGAACAATTTTCCCAAGAAGTTTTCAACAGAACAAACGATAAATGAGACAATGTCCACGAAACAAATAAAAGACGTGAATGAATTGTGATGACAGGATCTCCGATTAATTAAGAAAATTAAAAGTTTGAAAAAGTTCACTTTGAAAGTTTATTGTCGGAAATAAATTCACAACTATATAAAAAGATATTCGCAAACAAGTAGGTACAACTTGAAATCACAAACTTTGATAAAAGATAACACTAGGTAGGTACTAGTAAAATACTTAAGACAGCAAAGCAAGAGCTGAAGTTGAACTCGGAGAGAACTCCAAGTGAACTGAATATTTAGCATACAGAGAGCTGAGTATTTATTGGGAAAAGGTTGCATTGTGAAATATGGAATTTTACATTTGGAAGCCACTGCACTTTTTATGAAGTGGATTCCAAAGGAGAACTTTACTGGTTGCTTGTTTTTTGGTATAGGAAGGTATAGGATGGATTTAAGCAGTGTTGTCATAACGAAATTTTTTTTTCATTACGTTATATCGTTTCGTTTCAGATTTGTGAAATTTTTCGTTACGTTATTTTTCCGTTATTTCGTTGCACAGATAATTCTGTTACGTTATGTTTTTCGTTTAACGTTATTACATCATTTTGTTTTTCCGTTATTTCGTTATTTCGTTTCATTTTTCGTTATAGCACAAAAATGCCCAAATTGGGGGTTTCTCTGAAAAAAACTGAAAAAAACTGAAAAAAGTACAACTAGTACAAGGTTGGTCAGTATTCCTAAAGTGTACCTTCATTTCTCAGTAACTTTATGCAATTTCATTCCAACTTTTAAGCACTTTTCTCTATTTTTGCAACATTTTCTTAATAGGCGAACTTTTATGTCAATTGAGCCACTTTATGCAGTTATTTTTATGTTTTAATGAGGGAAAAGAAGAGCAAATAGCGGGAGCGAAGCGATGGCAAAAGCTCTCATTTATGTGTGATTCAAAATCTAAAAAAGTCAAAAATGAGCCCTTTTCTACAAAGTTTGTTCGAAATTCCGTTAAAAGGGGGAAAAATTTAAAATTTGAAAAAAAGTCTTAAGTTACCTCTTGAAAAAAAAGTAGGAGTTCAGTAGCACTAATGGGGCCAGTATAGGACCTGTCAGACACCTTGATTTTTCGATACATGTGTATTTTTCTGCTCATAAATTTTTACATCAATTTCGTTTTCAAGTACAGTATTTTTCAATTTTCAAACTAACTTTTTCAATTTTTTATTGATTAATCATTTTTTAATCATTTTCCCCAAAAAATTAAAGAAAAAAGCGAAAAAAAAACGAAAAAATAACGGAATTTTTTTCGTTTTCCGTTTCGTTATGGCATTAAGATTTTTTGTAACGTTATAATTTCGTTACGGTTTCTTCTGCAACAAATTTCGTTTTCGTTTATCGTTACATTATTATTTCCGTTTTTTCGTGTTTTCGTTACGTTATGAATAACGTTATGACAACACTGGATTTAAGAAGCCACTAACATTTTTATAGAAATCAACGGATGTACATTTTTAACAAGCAGCTCATTGAAACTTTGCGAGCCGCTTGTTTTTCTAAGTAGGAAGAAAACATTGGAAAAAAGTGGCGACACAGTAAACTCAGTTTATGATGGAAAGGTGTGGAAAAGGTATGGGATGGTTTTATAAGAGGCCGCTCTTTCTTATACATAGTTTGAAAGTATTTAAAAGAAGTGATAAAACCGAAACGAAGTAATACATATTTTACAGATGGGGTAAAATTATAAAGAGAGATGATTTTTTCGTCATTACAGAATGAAAAATTATTTTATCAGAAAACTACTTCTTTAGAATTTTTTTGAAAAAACACTACAATTTTTTGTCAACTTGCCCAAAATTGACACTCTCTGATAGTTTTGATAAAAAAACGTGAATTTTTTGACAATTTTAGAAAAAAAGGATTTTTTTGAGCAATCTTGACAAGAACAGGACTGTTTGAAAATTTTAGAAAAATTATCCTCTTTTGACAATCTTACCAGAATGGACACTTTTTGACAATTTTGACAAAAACGGAAAATTTTAATCAATGATTCCAAGAATGGAAACTTTGATATAGTGGGAGTAGGATTAATCGGTTAAGGGAGAAATGGATGAGAATTACTTTGTATTTTGTAACCTATTCAAGATAATAATTACTCCTTGGGCGGGGAATAATAACGCAATGCCAAGTTAGCTCAGAAGGGTTGATTTTTCCTAACTGCACTATACACATTTAATTACAAGATACATAATAAATAAAACTCATTTTACTTATACTATACTATACTATGTATTATATATATTATATTTGGGTAATTCTCAGAAAAAGGTAAAATTCGTGTACATGGCAAATTTCTCAACGGTTTTAGCATGAATTTTTTTTTTTTTTTTTTTGGTCCATTCAAGAATGACCCTGCACACATTTCACACATGGTATTGAGGTTTTTAGACCCTCCTTTCATTGGTGTACATTTGATTTTATACCCCAAATGTCCTTCGACTTGGCTGTCACACATCATGTTTTTGAAAATGAATGTTATAAAGTGTCATGAACTTCATTTTTTTTGGGAAAAATTGACACATTCTCATTATCATAGAACATGAAGGTCTCTTATTGTGCAAATTGCAATTGCAATAAGTCTATAGGAAGCTCACAATTCACATTTGAAAACTGTCACACACTTTTTGCGCAAATTTTCGAGCAATTTTCAATTATTTTTGGTAGCTTCCCAATCCAACATTTTTTTCTGGTGAGTGGCTGCACTGGTTCACTGTCCTCATAGAAATGTTACCCCGCACCGTTCTTTTTAAAAACTACATTACAGCTCGTTCTGATTGTACTTATCTGTGAAGTTTTGATATTTCGCAAAATCTGTGTCCTTCGGCTTGGTGTTTTCATTTACGCCAATGAACCCGCCAAAACCGATAATTGAGCACGGGAAGTTATTCTACATGATAAGTACACGTTTATTACGTGTTAAAAATCGAATAATGTCCAGTAGGTAAGGCTAGAAACGAAAAAACGTTGAGATTGTCCTTCGGCTTGTCCAGCGCCCATTTGTCCTTCGACTTGGCTAAATTTCAGACAGCTGTACTTTTATCGCGCTAGTCGGCATATTACACGATAATACAAGCAAAATTTTACATTTTCTCCCTCCCCACACTTCACCTCTACCCCTACCAAAAAAATGAGTCCAGATTCGAACTCTGTGGCCTGAAAAACATAAATCGACATATTACACGATAATATAAGCAAAATTTGACATTTTCCCCCTCCCCACGCCTCACCCTCCACCTCTACAAAAAAAATAACTCCAGATTCGAATTCTACGACCTTGAAAACATGTCAATCGACATATTACACATCGATGAGGGTCGAATTCTAATTATCGCCGTTTTAGGGGGGCCGGGGTCCACAGTGGGGGGGATTGAATTGAGGCCAACACTAGAAAAGGGATCTGGGACACATATACAAATGATTCCCACTTGAAATTTTCCAAAAAAATGATTTTCGTTTTTCAAAATTATGCATATCAAAATCGACCCTTTTTCTGAGAATTACCCATTTACAAGATTTACAAGCATCATTAGCATGCATTGCTTTTGCATATCTCTTGATGTGGTATGAAAACTAATGAATTCAGACAAGTAAATGATCTATCTATTCACAGATAGGTAGACCAGCAAGATTAAGTAGGTACCACATATGATGAGGATTTGTTGAATATAATAAATCTAAAAACTAAACTAATAAACATACATTACAACACCATGGTCAAATACTATCAACTAACAATATTGGCAACTCCATCAAAAAATGGTGTTTCATCCTCCTAGCGGCCTGGTAAGTAACTAAATTTTACACAAGCATCTGATTTGCTGATTTGAATCTCGCGGACATGTGAGATTCAAACCAGTTATGAACTAACCAATCAGAGCATTTTTGATAAGAGTTAGTTTCTGTCCAGGCTGTTCAGATCGCGCTTCTGCTGTGACAAAAACGCTTAATGTAATTTAAATGGAGTTTCCAGTATTGTTAGTTGATAGTATTTGCCATGATTAAATAACAATGATTAGGACTTAAGTAATAAGTAGTTAATGTATCTCACCATTTACAGAACACTGTACACGTTTTCCTGTCTCTTTCAGTGCCCCCCCCCCCTAATAGTGAAGGCGTCAACAGGACTTCACTAAAAGAAATACACATAACACTTTGTGATTAGCGATGTCTGGATACATCACAAATTACCAAGCAAGTCCTATTTAATATTTATCGATCTTCAGATCAATTAAATATTAAAAACAAATTACTTTAACCACACGTGAGGTGGGTCAGCTTAAAGACTAGGCTGAAGATCTATAGAGATTCTCTGGGCCTAAAATTACATCAACAATGACAAGGGACCAGCTAACGCATTCACTAAGACCAAGTGAAGATTTAGCGCCAAAATAGATCGTTATATAGGCAGAGATCTTCTTCTTCTTAATCACGTAATACTTTTGGCACAATTGCTAAGTACACATAATAGAGCGTAAACAGAAATGATTTACGACTCTTTTTCCTATTTAAAGTAATAAATGTCATAAAAGTACAGAGCTGCGAACCCTTTTCTTACCTATCTAACATACCTAGAGACAATCATTGCACATTCCATGATCCTCCAGTCATTGACTGGAACCCAGGGCTTGCATACCAAAACCAAAACTGAAACCAAACACCCAAAAACCGATTAAAATTGCTCAAAACTGAAACCAAAACTGGAACCAGGAGTGTTACCTATTTTCCCACAACTGAAACCAAAACCGAAACCGGGAGCGTTTATTTCTCAAATTCAAAACCAAAACTGAGAGCGTAACCAATTGAAAACTGAATTGGTTTTGGTTTTGGAATTTTTCAGGTAATTAGCCTGCATTTTTGGTAAAATTAAAGTAAAAACTGATGCTAAAAGTGAAAAGGCCTGAAAAATAAAAAAGTTGACAAATTTGGCACTGCCAAAGTGCCGCTTTCTAGTCACATAAGTACACAAAGTTTTTGAAAAAGTGATCACTTTCTTGGCCTTCTTTCCTCTAAAAAATGGAGAAAAAAGGAAAAAACCGAAACCAAAACCAAAATTGATTCTTTTGAAATGAAACCGTTTCAGCAAAACTGGAACGAGAGAGATAATATTTCAAAGAACCTAAACCAAAACCAAAACCTTTACTTTTTCAAAAAACATAAAACCGAAACCAAAACTGAGAGCAATATCTATCCGGTTTTCAAGCCCTGCTGGAACCTTCTCTCAACTATATGAAGGGTTTGGTCAATGACCTGACGGCAGGTACATAATGTAGGCACATACAAAACATCATTCTATTTATAGCTACACAGTACACAGGTTACCAGATATTTTCAATAATTATAGGGAGTAGATATGTATGTATTATAAGCACTACCTATGGCAGTAGGGTCAATCTGCCCGATGACAACTTCTTGCCTATTTTCCCAAAAATTGACGCTTTTTAACATCCCTCCCTCCCCCCAGACAATTTTCGACATTTTTTCCAAAAATTTACAACTTTTGACTTGGACAAATTTGACTACAAAAAAAAACTGAACTTTGTTAAGCAAATTTGAAAAAAAAACATATTTTTTGTTTGGAAATCTTGGAACAAAAAGAGAACTTTTTAAACGTGAAAATGAATTCTTGAATTCTTTCAGGATGTTTGAGTTGGGGACTCAGGGGAGGGGATGCAAAAAATATGGACTTACAACTTTTGAGAATTAGCGTAGGTAGGTACCACCAAAAAAGAAGTGATTTAAAAAAGCCTACTTATCTCACAGCAAAATTTGTAGTGCCAATGTCTTCTTTTATCAATGCAAAATATTCTGCCAACACCTTTTTCTATCGTTTAAAAATGCTGTGCTTATCACTCAAATTGTCGTTGTTAAATCACTTTTTATCGAAAAAAATCGTGATTTTTTCAAAAATTCCCATCTTTGAGGAGCCATTACCTTCCCTATTTTGGCGCTTTCTAATCTAAAAAATTTTATGGGTGAATTTGAACTCAAAATGAAGGTTAGGTACCACTGAATTTAGTCAAACTCCAGCAACATTTGTTTTTGGGATACATCCTAATGAAGATGTGTAGGCATTTTCATATGAAGCAAAATTTTAAAATTCAGAGGAAAGCAGAAGGATGAAGGAATAAATAAAATGATAATTTGCTATAACACTTCATCACTTGAGAGTTTTTTCGATTCTTTCCTCTTCAATTTTGTTAATATAACTCTCAGAGAAAAATTTTACTCACCCTAAAACAGTATTTCACTTCTTTAAAAAAAAAACAAAAAAAAAAACACAAAAGTGTGCCTAGCTATTGTTTGTTTTTAAAGTTTAATTATTTCAAGTTGATTTTGAAAATTGCTAATCAATTTGCCACTCAGTATCTTTTCGATGGCTTGCTGCGAATTAATGAACTGGTTTCAAATCTGATTAGCAAAAATAGTTCATGTTTTCCAACTCTACGACTCATGTTTCAAATTTTTTTCTCTATTATGTTCAAACTTTTATCTCTATCTCCAATTTTTAGGCGATTGCCAAAAACTGGTTGCTAAATGCGAACCAATGAACCGGTTTCAAAATGTGATTAGACAGAATTGTGTAATTTTTCACGCTCTACAACTTTTGTTTCAAGCTTTTTTCTCCAGCATCTACAATTTTTGGGTATTTTTTGTTAACTGGTTGCAAATTAATGAACCGGTTTCAGAAAATTCATATCACGTTTTTGTCGCCTTAGTGTGTAGAATAAGTACCTACATTGCGCCAATAAAAACTGGTTTCAATTTTTTGACCAAACCTGCTTTTCAATTTGTGGACACCCTGTGCATGGGCCTGAAATTTTCAAGGTCACTTTTGAAAGCCCTTATTTTTCCCTACTCAACGCTGCTTCATTCATCTCGCTAGCTCTTTCCAAAGCCATCGGGCACTTCTTTTGTGTCACACTGTACATATATTATAAATTCTAAAAAAAAATCACCAAGTATGTAATACCAGAAGCGTCACAATTGAAAACTAGAATTAAGTATTCCATCGTAAATATCTTAAGTTAGATCACGGCACCCCTATTTTTTAATCTATCCATTTATCATCTAGGTACTTATTCTAATACACTTGTTATAAAAAACACGCTCGTTGACATGTTTTTTTCTGCATGAGATCTATGTACCTAGGGTTAAAACATACCTTCACACTCGGTAACTATCCTCGTTAAAATATTATTTTGTAGGGTACGCGAGTTATTTTTTATAAACGCGGTTTGTTTGAAAAGATTTTTAATGCAAGGGGATGATGAAAAGGTTACAGGTTACAGATTAGTCTGCAAATTCATGCCTTGTTACCACTTAGTAAGTATCGCGTTGCACCCTTTTAGCACTTTTTAACGTCGAGGGGAGTGTTTTTTTCCGAGGGTTATTTTTTTCACCGACAAATAGGTAGGTAGGTATCTGGGAATGACACGTGTCGGTATTTTAAGAGGGTTCACGGTTTTTTTTAGGGTGCGGAAAAAAATAGGGTAAGTACAAAAAAGCCTCTTTTAACAAGTGAATTGAACCTGAGGTCGGAATTGACGTATACGTACATATATTTTACCTGTCTTGAATTTACATAAGTTCACTTTCGGTAAGTAATAAAAAGTTACCTAAGAAAGGGAACGGAAATAAGGGTCTGTGAATGAAGAATGAACCAGGTATACAGACTGTTCACTCGTAATTTCCTTTCAACGACGAATAAAAAAATGGTCGTGTCGATGTTTACCTATGAGGCAATAATTTAATCAACTCGAATCAATTTTATTATCTGGATTCGCCTCATCTTATATAGGAGGATCGCTGAAGATAAGAATGAACCATGTTTGCGAAATCTAAATCACAAAATGATTCGATTGCAATATTGACGTGGGTGCATCTTGCAAATTCATCGAATACCTACTTGCATGGCTCGTAGGTACTATAAACGGCCATAAACCTGGCATTTGATATGGCTTATCGCCGAATAAGAAAGACACTTACACACATATACGCGGACCAAGGACCAAGAACGACGACGACGAGATTCTACTCTAAAGCAATTGCAGGGGTGTAGATATAAATTGAAGTATTTGAACCGAACGTTAGCCGAAGTCGAAGGGTGAATTTAGATACGCGTCGATGACTCACCCTGTAGGCTATACGCTGACCCTTTGCGGTCATTTTAAACATTTTTCAAAATGAAGAAAACCTCTTCACTGTTCTCCAGCCTCGTATTGTCTTCTGCATTTTGTTTTAGCTACAAAACGACGACCCGACCGAGCGTTGACGAGCAACAGCGCAGCGCCTCACGTAATGTTGGACGATTTTTTATTTCTTTCGAGACGAGTTGACGAGCTTTCGGGTGCGAATTGCTTGGCTTTTTTCACGTTGTTGTATCTTCTCTGTCTTATCGAAAGGGGATGCGTTATAGTGAGGGCGTTTAATGAACGTTAGGTACATTTCGAGAGCACCTACGATAGGGACAGGCTAGATATATCCTGCGATTCTGTGTCATGTGCTATAACGTTCGTCGGTGGAATGGAAAAGTTATTGTAATTCGAGTAGGTGCGTTGTTTATTCAGCTGTTTCGTTTTGGACAAAAAATTGCCTACTTTTTGGTCGAATTTTTATCGTGTTATTTTACAAAAAAAAAAAAAAAAAATAGTGAAAAATACGAGTATTTTTTGATGGTGGAGTAAAAAATGAAATATGTTACGTAGTTACCTAAATTAATTAATTTGTAAGCATAGTTTTTGAAAGCTTTTGGAAAATTGAAAAGTTTTCAATTCTATTTGAAAACAAAAACTGGATTCCAAGTTTTCAATAACATTCTGAAATAAGAGATTTTCTCAATTTTTTTAAAACGACTGTGTTGGTTTCCGAAGCGAAATTTTAAAATGCAAATAGAAACAAGGAATTTAATGCTTTATCAACTGAAAATTTTTCAATTTTCTCCTCGATTATTTTGAGACCCACAAAGAGGAAATTTAAATACAGCAAATTGTACCCTACCTACTCCCTGTTTTAGAAAACTTCAATTATTGAGAAAAAAATGTAATTGTCGTTTCCTTATAAGCGGTAGGTCTGTTGGCCTGTCTGCTATGGCGTGGAACTGGTTGAGGATGAGTTTGAGGTATCAGTGAGTTTCCTCCTTGGTCTGCCTCTGCATCTTTTCCCTGTTGGTGTATATTGGAGGACCTGTTTCGGCGATCTTGTTTCCTCCATCCTTTTAACATGATTTCTCCAATCTTTCCTATACTTTTTTATCCTCTTCATGAGTGGATTCAGTCTGAGATCTGCTGTTAATTTTCTCAGACGGGACTCTGTCTCTGATAGTGAGGGTCATCCCTGCCGCTCTCCTCATGAATTTCATCTCCGCTGCTGTTATTCTTCTTTTATCAGATTTCTTCAGTACCCATATATCGCTTCCATAAGTCATCATCGGTATTGCGAGGGTATTATACACCTTCAATCTTGTTTCGTTTTGCACCATACTACTTCTCAGGGTCCTATTTATCAGTCTCGTGACTCTCAGGAACTGTGCAATCTTTCCACCAACATCTCAATGGAGGAAAATCTGCCCATACGCTGAAAAAGACGCCAAAACCAGCTGGTTTATTGATGTATTTTGAATATACGCATGAAAAACCGCTGTTCAGAAGGCGGATTGGTGCACCAAAAATAAATCTGCTAAAAAATATGCTACATGAATATTAATTTGTAGCATATTTTTCTTGTGTAAGGCCACAGTGCTTTCAAATTACGTGGTGTGTTTCTTCACGCTGGAAGAAACCAACACTACAAAATACCCCACTAACCTGTTTTTTTGGCACATTCTTATTTCTTTCCAGGCCTGGACCCACCCACCGAGTTACCGAGAAAATCTCAGTGGACCATGACATACTTGGGCCAATGAGGTAAAAACTGGGCCGCTTAAAAAATTTCTGAATGAATTTTTATGCTCAGTGTCCGCCACTTTAAAAAATGGAAGAAAAAAATTTGGCCGATTAATTGAGGAGCCCATAATCCGGGTCGCTAAAATGGGATATCTCAGTGGGCCATGTGCTTTTGGGTCCGGCCCTGTTTCTTTTGCATATTTGCTAAATAACACGCGTAAATGCGGTATTTTATGCGAATGTTTTAGCATAGTACCTACCTATAAAAATATTTGCGATCATTCCATCACATGTCCTGGTGGTTAGGTAAGTAGGAAAGTAGCTCTCCAACTCAGAGACTTGGGTTTGATCCCCAACAGAGCCAAACAATTTTTCATAAATATTGGACATAGGCAGAATTTATTGCGTAAAAAAATACGCGCGCTGATTAATGAGCAGAAAAGGATTGGCAGAAAGTGTTGCTTCCTTCTGCATTTTTTTTGTTGCGTATCATTGGCAGATTTTCACCCAGTGGGGCATCTACTTGTCCCTGGTATGATATCATGTTTTCAAGGTACAGTGGCGTCGCGATAAGTGAAACCTCGATATGAGAAAAAACTCCATAAGTGAAATAAAAATCTCCTTCCCCTCACCTTGGACCAATTTTACATGTAAATCAACCTCAATAAGTGAAAAAGGCTACCTCGTTAACTGAAACTAGGATTTATCCCAAAATTATCGCGTTTACCTCTACAAGTGAAATGTTGTCTGCGTTTTACCTCTATAAGTGAAAATACCTCTTTAACTGAAAGGTACTGACTTGTTCAGCCTCCTATAAGTGAAAGAGAGCCTCGTTGGTTTACTAAAGTTAAATTGTTTCCGATGGATTATGTGTCGAACAAGAAGGCATGGATGACCTGTGAGCTGTTTAAAGACTGGCTGATCAAACTAAATTTGAAAATGATCAATGAAAATCGGGAAATTTTATTGTTGAATTCATGTTTTTCATTTTTTTATCCAAACTTTGATACCTAAGTGAAAATTAACCAAAACAAAAAAACTCTCCAACTGAAACCTTAGTATGTGAAAAACTCGATAAGTGAAACAAAAATTTTCTTCCCTTGAATTTTCACTTATCGCGACGCCACTGTATTTGAAATTATTGACCTGCTCAATGATTTTTCCATTTATTACAATCTTACTTCTTACTGGTTCTTTTCCTTTGAAAGCCATTGTTTTTGTTTTCTTTGATGATATTCTCATATCATACTTTCCCAATGTAGGTACCTACTTGTCAGATTGTAAATTTAATATTACGACAAAATTTTACACCAAAACCAAGATTTTTGGCGAGTTTCGTTAAAATTGGAGAAAGTGTGGATTTCATCTACCTATCTTAATAATCCTGAAAGGCTCTTCTAATTCCATGCCAAAATAATTTTGTCCTAAAAAAAATGAAGAATTGTGAATTTATTTTTTAACATTTTAAATCATTTAACATTTTTGTTTCCAACTCCTTTTGCAAAATTTGTTCGAACCCTATCTTGCCAATCGGCTGGAAAAATCTGAGAGGGGGGAGTCTGGAGTGAAATGTTGAGTAAATTCCAGTCTCATGCCCCCCCCCCCCCGACACATCACTTCCTCTGGCCAGATTTTATAAAACTTGAAAGAAACCTAATAATCGATCGTTGTGACGTTGATTTTTGAAAATCATGAAAAAATCTGTTGACTTTCTGACATTATGTCAGGTTATTGAAAACTATGAAAAACCCTATTGATTTTTCTGACATCATGTCTGATTTCGGGGGGGGGGGGGGTGGACGAATTAGGCACTAAAATCATTCATACGATCATACCATATCTTATTATCTATGTATCTACATATCAAATTTTTACCTATTGACTTTCTCATATTTTATCAGACTTTTTTAAAATTTGGAATTCTGAATATTGGGTTGACTTACCATGAGCAAAAAACATATCCATGATTTAAAACTTTCCTTAGAGGGAGACTCAACGCTCATATTTTTTGATATTCGAGACTCAAAATCACCTTTACCCATGTATGAAGTATAGATTTAATTGTTTTAACCCAAAGGGTGGTTCTTGAGATACGTACGAGGAAAATAGGTACGTACGCTTCTGTTTGAATATCTTGACCTGCAGCACAGGTAGATATATGAAATGTACATATCAAGATCGAAACTCGTGCTCGTATTTTTTAACGACCAAGAAGATGAAGAAGCCGATGATGTCTATACCAATAACGATCTTATATGATTGTGTATTCCACCTACTACAAAATACTTAATCTGGCGTAGCCGATAATGTTATATAGGTAGCGTGCGACGTCTAAACCGTAACCTTATTCACGTGCTCGACCACGGTTTAAATCCCTTTTATTATATTTTTATTACAAAATACCAGAATACAATATACGAGGGGTGGTATTTTCATATATATGTTGAATGAAGACTCGACATTCATCGTTGAGACTACATGAAGCGTGCGCTATCGGCTTCCTGTTTTTTGACCAAAAAATGCCCACTAGAAGAATCAAAAGATCTTTCTTTTATTCCAAAGACTACCCGCGATCGGATTAGCGAACCTTTTTACAACGCTATGGCAGATTTTTAGCGAAGAGCAAAAGTAAAAAAAAAAAATGCAAAATGTAGGTAAGCCAGGACAGAAAATTTTCCAAAATAGATCCATGCTAAAAAGGTACCTTCATCGTGAGGGTGAAAAGAACATAGGAAATGCATACCCGTGTATAAGAATATACTGTCGTGTACTAATCTGACCCTTTTGTATAGTCCGACAGAGCAATTCGCCAGTCTCTTAATAATAATAGACCTATCGCTCGTACGTCCTATGTCGCACATTTGTGACAAGTAATTTTCACTACACTCATAACCGCCTTCCTCTATATAGTATTGTATTTTTAAAACACCGACGACCAAAACCAAGTTTTGGTAAACTTCTCAGTTCTCTGGAAATTTATGCCATAGAACGATACATATTTTTAAAAAATACCCAATTTATCGAAAATATTACGCACAAATCTTTCTCAATGACGCGAAAGGAAAACTCTCCGCTGTAGATTTTTCTTCGTTGTACGAAAAATAAAACCGCTCGAAACATTTTCCTCTTTAACAATGTTTTTGAAAATGAGCACCGTTGTATCAAAATGGCCGATATAATAAATGATACCGTTGCCATGCAGATATTAAACCACAATGAACCGAAGCCGAATGCTGAAATCTTTTCACCGACCGGGCACTGGGCACGGTGGCAAGAAAAATGAACCCATCTCGAAAATAAAATACAACCCGTCAGCGTCGTCAGCGTAAACGCGAATAAAAAACTGTTTGTAATTCAAAACTAAATTCAATTCAACCAATCCTTTCACTCGTGTTTGAAAAGTTGCCTCTGTGTGCCTTTTTTCTTTCTAGCGAAGAGTTATTCCTACATATCCTTTGGACACATTGCGGCCTGCTGGGGGTTTATGTATGTACTTACGAGTATTTTTATAAAAGATTAGATTTGCTCGACCATCATACTGATTCCATCGTGTTATTCGTTTAAAATGTAAACGTTTTAGTAATTCTCGTTTAGGAAATTTAATTTTTTTTATTTTCGTTTGCGTTTCGATATTTTACTGACGAGGTTATTTTTTTCATTTTTTTTTTTTTTTTTTTTTTTGTGTCGAAGGGATTCTCATTCATATGAATTATCAAGGGTTTTTGTATAGGTTTCTTGGCATGTGTTTTAATGGTATTCTGATAAAAATAAAGTTATTTTCACTAGAGACTAGGATCGCGGTCGTAAAAAGATTTTACTCGTCATTTTTTTAATTTTCGGTTTTCATCGCTTTGATGTTTTTATTAAAATAGGTCTACCTACCTAATGGTTTAGATGCGGATGTGGGATAATGAGGGGGGGAGAGGGAGTTGTTGATAAAACGAGCTGCTTTTATCCTTCGGTGTTCGTCACCTTCTTGTTAAGTATACCTACCTATTCTTCTTCTACAATTGGAAAGAAATTTTATCATTTTTTAAAATGAAGTGTGTAATTTGCGTGAATTATTTTATCATACAGGGTGGTTGAAAATTTCACATTTCGGTATTTTGCTTCAATGTGCTGTGAACTGAGAAACACTGAAATTACCGAAAAACGATTTTTGAGAAAAACTAAGGAAGATTTCACAAAAAAAAATTGTAAAAATTAATTTTTATTTCAAAAAAAATTTTTTGGAGTTTTTTTTTTTTAAATATAATAATTATATTTTTAGCGTAAGTTGAAAAATTCGACGTCAATTGAATGATGGCTAAGTACATTATGCTCGGTGATGTTTTTTTTCAATTTTTTTCATCTCAAGAAATTGGTCAATTGAGGGTCATTCCACGTCAATTTGCCCAAAAAGTGGGGAAGGGGGGGGGGTCACCGATTTTTTTGAAATTTTTCCCGAGGAAAGACTTTCCGAAGGGATGATCAATGGCGCAAATTGCAGCCCTCTAGCCCATTTTTGAAGGCAGCCAGGGGGTGTCAAAGTTTTCAGTGAACCTAAAATATCATCCATTTCAGCAGTGGATTACTCGATATCCGCGATACCTACCGAAATGGAACTTTATCCAATAGTTAGGGGTTTTAAAAGGCTTTTTGGTGATATTATAAAAATTCAGTGTTGCCACTTTTTTTTGTACAAAAATTAGCTCGAAAAGTTTCAAAATGTAGTTTTCATATCGTTCCAACTCTCAAAAATTTTGAAAAAAATATATTATGGAGAACTTTTTCATGCTGAACAGCATATTAAAAAATTGGTATGGTGTTATTTCATAAAGTCGATTTAAAAAAATGGAAAGTTGGCGAAATAATGTGATTTTTTGATTCAAAACACGAAAAAAAGTTTTGATTGGTGAAGTAACCCATTTGACCCCTATTATTACGTCTCCGTTGAAAAAGTTGCAAAAACCCTTTCACTCGACGAAATGAACTCCTCACAAAAAAATCAAAATTCGAATTTTCAATTCTAAACATTAAAAAAAGTTTAAAATTATTCAGTCTCTTCTTGACCTCTTTCTGACGTATTTCATGAAAAAGCTGGATAAAAATTGCACTCATAGCAGAAAAATTAAAATTCGTTTATTTTTTCAGATTTTTTTTGGGAGAAATTTCAAAAAAATACCGCCCCCACCCCTTACCACTTCTTGGTCGAATTGACGTGAGATGACCCGACCCTTGAGAAAAACTAACAAGGGAACCTCTTGAGATGCCACACTCCGATTTGAACGGGACCGCGATTTTTGGAAATAGCATAGTCTAAAACCCCCAAAACCAAGTTTTCAGCTGCCCAAGTTCATTTTTCGATTTTTGGCAAATTTTTAAAAATTCAAAATTGACTTTTTTTGGCGATTTATGCTTTTTTTTTAAAAAAGGACGTACCTACTTGATCAATAAAAATGGCCAAAATAAATCCCAAAACTAATACCTATTAATTACCCAAATCCAAATTTCACAATTTCCAGCCATTCTGGAGCCTCCAGCGCGATTTTTCAATTTCTCCAGAATTTTGAAATTTGAGCCGATTTTGAGAGTGACACCTCAAAAGTGGCTTTTTGACCAGCTTTTTTCAAAATTAAAAAAATCAAAAAAAATCAAAAGTTTCCCGTTTGTGTGGAAATTTTTGAAATTCACTCGAATCGCTGTATTCTGTCCAAAACTAACCTCCCAAATCCAAATTTCACAATTTCCAGCCATTCTGGAGCCTCCAGCGCGATTTTTCAATTTCTCCAGAATTTTGAATTTGCTCCAGAAGGCGTGAATACGCAGTTGGGCAGCTAAAAATCGAGTTGTGTATTATACTCGACCTGTTTTACAAGTTTATCTACATTTGAGCCAATTTTGGGAGTGACACCTCAAGAGTGGTTTTTTGACCAGCTTTTTTCAAAATTAAAAAATCCAAAAATCAAAAGATAACCGTTTGTGAGGACATTATTGAAATTTGCGTGAATCGCTGTATTTCTTCAAGAACTAACCCCCGGAGCGCAAATTCTACCATTTCTAGCCGTATTGGAGCGAGAGTGACACCTCAA
Source organism: Planococcus citri (assembly GCF_950023065.1). Taxonomy (NCBI): domain Eukaryota; kingdom Metazoa; phylum Arthropoda; class Insecta; order Hemiptera; family Pseudococcidae; genus Planococcus; species Planococcus citri. The sequence continues at coordinate 72,351,912 of NC_088679.1, read as the reverse complement.
AAAACCACTTTTGAGGTGTCACTCTCAAAATCGGCTCAAATGTGGATAAACTCGTTAAACAGGTCGAGTGTAATATACAACTTGAATTTTAGCTGCCCAACTTCATATTCACGCCTTCTAGAGCAAATTCAAAAATCGCGCTGGAGGCTCCAGAATGGCTGGAAATGGTGAAATTTGGATTTGGGTAATTAATATTAGTTTTGGGACTTATTTTGACCATTTTAATTGATCAAGTACCTACGTAATTTTTAAAAAAAGAGCATAAATCGCCAAAAACAGTCAATTTTTAATTTTTAAAAATTTGCCAAAAATCGAAAAATGAACTTGGGCAGCTGAAAATTTGGTTTTGGGGGTTTTAGACTATGCTCTTTCCAAAAATCGTAGTCCCGTTCAAATCGGAGTGTGACACCTCAAGAGGTTCCCTTGTAAGCTAAAATTTCATCAATTTTTGAACATTTCAAACCGGCGGGAAGGAGTAATTTGCGATCAAGAACTTATCAAAATCTTCTTTTTGAAGTACTTACCTAAAAACTTTCGATTTGAGCGATATAAAGCTTGATCAAAAGAATTATTATGACTTCGAAGTCCTGGAAGTAGACCAAAATTTTACAGATCGTCAAGTTCACTTTCGGATTTTTGATGAATTTTTGAAAATTTTAGAATTTTTTCGCCACATTTTACTTATTAAAATTTTATCAATTATTGGCAGTTGGCATACGCATGGCTTCAAGATTGAAATGACTTCAAATCTGGGCAATTATATTTCTCGAAATAGTATAGGTATACAAACCTCGAAAACAGACTCGAATGGTAAATGAACTCGATAAGTTGAAAAAATCTCAACTCTTCCTCATAAGTATCATTTTTCTTTTGGATGAAATATAATTTTAAAAAAACGTACTTCAGGCTCCAAAAAAAGGACGAAAGAAAAATTAATCTATCTCACTTAATGTTTTGACATCTTCCAATCTCATAAAAGCACATCTGATTTCAAGTTCTAAAATTTTAAATGGCACAAAATAAACCCCTTGCACAAAAAGCATCCTTTTTAGTTCTCTCAAAATACACATTTTCAAGTTTTCATCTTGCTTCGCTCGAGCTTGTCCTCCTTTTCAAAATAATTTTCTAAAAAAAAACATCATTTTTAGGCTTTGAAAACTTTCGCCCTTGTTTTTCTCCAGCCATCAATTTTGTTTCTTGTTTCAAAGTAAAAAAAATCACATTTAGGCCTCGAAAAATCCGAAATAGCTGAAATGAAAATTTTTACAAGTCATTATGAATTCATTATATCAATCAGAAAAATTGGTATTTTTTCCCTATATCAGTCAGCAAAGTTTTATAGTCAAACCCCGTTCCCCCTCCCCCCACTAAAAACCTCTATAAAATATATTGTTTTGTTTCTAGAAATGGGGCCAAATTACTGTCTTCATCTTGGCTACTTTGCATCTGAGTTTCAACCATGATTACTGATTACCTAAATTTAAAAAAAAAAAATGTAAGTAATCATGCTTTTTTTATTATCTTAAGATAATTTCCGTTTCTGCACCCCTACCCCCACCACTGCACCAACTTTACTTTTTACTTTACTATTTAGCAAGTGGAAAAATCACTCAAAAATCGCGAATGATTTTCTCGTTTTTCAATTTTCATCAAGTACCTATTTGATTTGTATAAAATCCTGGCTAAGTACATATACTTATATGTAATGATAATAATTACTGCCTAGCCTGAAGGTAAGACTAGGTATGGCACGTGCTATAAAAATCATCCACGAACGACGTTTCACTTTCATTCAGACCATTTTCAACCACGAAGAAAACAGAACAAAGACCATCTTCTCGTATAAAAAGTAAGTACCTATATACCTACACGAGGACCAGAGGAAAAAACCTATCATATCGTACGAATAACTCACAAAGAGTATCTATAGACTATAGTGATGTATAGTTACGCTCTAGAAAGTAAAGAAAAAAAAAAGTGACCACGGATCATAAATCATTATTTCTGTCCATACGTTATACTTGTGCTTTTGATCAAAGGTACTCTAATGCGGCAAATACGCGTGATATTTTGGCTAGAATAAAAAAAATACTATAATGGTCGAAGAATAGATGGAAAAAAAAATAGTAGAAAGAGAGATGATAAATATGTATTATCGAAAGGGATTACAAATCGACGTTAAAATATTTAGATATTAGCAATAGCAATAGCGCTATTCTACAGATCAAAAATACAGCATCTCCGACGAGAGCGAGCCAGCGTTTTTCAAACAGCTGCTGTCCACGTTGCCTATAGGTACTGTACCTCTAACTCTACGCACGCACCCTTCCTCCAGGTGCCAGTTAAAGAATCCGTTTGTTGACCAAAACTACCCCGAACTTCTTGCTTCGTCGATGACCTGTGCCGAATCCATCATCGCAGCAGGAATCGCCAATGTACCTTTGATCGCACTGCAGCTTATACAGAATCCGTACATGATGCTTTCCTATCCTGCTTGCGAACCCTAAAAACACCACGGCTACTTTCGGTTTGTGCGGCCTGCGCATAAAAAAAAGGAGTGTAAAACCTTACAAATGTACCTTTCCTATGGTCACCGAGAGTTAAAACTAACTCTCCGTTTTTTTTTGCTCGATTTTATTCGATTTCTTTTGTTACTCGTTCAAAAACTACCCTAAAATAACCGTACTTTAGGCCTTAAAGAAGCGTGCACAATAAAATATATATCTTTTACACCGCAACGGACGCGGATGGACATTGAAAAATTCTTTTTATTGGTTTCTTTTTAATTCTGCTGCGCCAGTATTGATGTCTTATTACGAAATTTATGCGTTTTACTACCCGGAATCCGAAGACGACGACGTCAACGTTCGATTGTTAATTTTAAACAAGTCTCTCGGCTGGAGTTTGTTATAACTCGACGATTTACCTACGGTTTTTTTTCTCTTCGTCTGTACGTTTTGCTACAGTTTCCTCATCGTTCATCGTCGTCAAAAACTGGACAGTGGTCATCGAACGTGTTATCGCAGCTATCGTTATACCAATACAAAGTATCTTTGTGCGTTCATATCCTGTCGAGAGAGTTATTGGTGGTATTTTTATTTTTTTTAATACCAGGAAACTGCTCGACTATAGCCTACGCCTCTGGTGACTAGTTTTCGAAGGAAACATCAATCTTGAATTGAAATTCGGAACCTTTGGCGGAGAAAGGCCAAAGAAAAGTAGTAATCTTGTCGCGCGGTTCTTTTAGGAAAAAGTAAAAGTTGAATTGGCAGAAAAGTTTTTAAACTTGGCAATCATGAAAAAAAAATAGAAAAAAAATACATCATAAGCTACAATTTTAAGTGCAAAAGTGTATTTTTCGTTTTTTTTTTTGGTCGCAAATTTTCAAAATCTCCGAACAAAAAAAAATGTGAAAAATCAAAATTTTACAAAATTGATCTATAAATCTGCAAACAAGTGGAACAATTATGGCTCGTATATTAATAAACGTAGATAATAATTATGAAATATAGGAAGAATCTACCCTTCACAAGTACTAATATGTAATCTTAATGTTAATTTAGTTTTGAATTTTTCGCCGCATACACATTCATAATTACCATTGCCATTTTCTTCATAGCATCGACGTCGATGATTATATAACGAAATCGCCGAAGGAAAACTATCAAAACAATTGAAGCACATAAAACCTTCGTTTCTGTAAAATATAATGAAGAATTAGTTTCAAAATTTTTTAAACAAACGTATTCCTAACGTACATACTGTACTTATGTATAATACTCACTGAATTTTGAGTATATTACCCCACAAGCACTTCTCATTGTCATGTTTTCGTTTGAAATGCCGATACATAGTCGTATACGACACGTTTAGATTAAAAACCTCGTAACATATCGCGCATCTACGAGAGCAGCAGCATGCTCCTCCATATGCTTTTTTAACGTTGCAATACTGCTATACCTGGGCGAATCTCGGCAATAATCACATTTATAACTATAATAACGCAAAAAAAAAAAAAAAAAAAAAAAACTTGAGAAGTTTTGCTATTTATATCAACATTATTCTTATGAATTATTAGGTATTGAATTTCAATAAATAAAATATTATTAGGAGTAGTTTTTTAACTCGATGAATCATGCTTACTTTCGTTTGTCCAAACGTACTGTAGCATTTTTCCTAGAATTGACAACCGAGGACTTGTTTTTCCATAACATACACAAACGTTCCTTCTTGCTGAAAAACATGGTTAATAAGCTATTGATAAAACTCTGATACATCATCATACTCGATACGTATTCAGAACTAAAATTCACACTCACCTATGCTTTACAATACCGGATCCTGATCGCGTTGAAACCATTTTTATAATAAACTAAAATGTACAATCGACTTCACTTCAATTTTTAAAAAAAAATCTGAAATGTTATTGTTTTATGCCAACCGCGTCAACCGCGTGTCAATCTCATCAAGCCATCAACGTTCAAGCAATCACTGTTACCGTTGCATAGAAATAAAATTTCTCTTTGGCTTAATTGATATTCACAAGTTGCAGCCTGCACGAGCCTGCAGGGTCATTCCACGTCAATTGGACCAAAAAGTGGTAGGTGGGTTCGGCGATTTTTTTGAAATTTTTCCTATGGAAAGACCTTCCGAAGGGATGACCAATGGCGCAAATCGCAGCCCTCTAGCCCATTTTTAACGCCAGCCAGGGGGTGTCAAAGTTTTCAGTGAACCTAAAATATCATCCATTTCAGCATTGGAATACTCGATAACCGCGATACCTACCAAAATGGAACTTTTTCCCATAGTTAGAGGTTTTGAAAGGCTTTTTGGTGATATCATAAAAATCAGTGTTGCCACTTTTTTTCGTACAAAAAATTAGCTCAAAAAGTTTCAAAACGTAGGTTTCATATCGTTCCGACTCTCAAAAATTCTGAAAAAAATATATTGTGGACAACTGTTCATACTGAACAACATATTAAAAAATTGGGATGGTAACTTGTAACAAAGTCGATTTAAAAAAATTTAAACTTTGCGAAAAAATGCGGTTTTTTGATTTAAAACATTGAAAAAAGTTTTGATCGGTAAAGTTGACCTATTTGACCCCTATTTTTACGTATCTGTTGAAAAAGTTTGAAAAAACCCCTTTCACTCAATAAAATAAAGTCATTGCAAAAAAAACAAAATTCGAAAAAATTCAATTTTCAATTTCAAACATCAAAAAAAGTTTAAATTTATTCAGTTGTCTTATTTTGACCACTTTCTGACGTATTTCATGAAAAAGTTGATAAAAATCTCACTCATAGCAAAAAAAATGAAATTTGCTTTTTTTTGAATTTTTTTAACTTTTTGATTTTTTTGTGATGAGTTCATTTCACCGAGTGAAGAGGTTTTTTCAACTTTTTCAACAGATACGTAGAAATATGGGTCAAATAGGTCAACTTTACTGATCAAAACTTTTTTCAATGTTTTAAATCAAAAAACCGCATTTTTTCGCAAAGTTTAAATTTTTTTAAATCGACTTTGTTACAAGTTACCATCCCAATTTTTTAATATGTTGTTCAGTATGAACAGTTGTCCACAATATATTTTTTTCAGAATTTTTGAGAGTCGGAACGATATGAAACCTACGTTTTGAAACTTTTTGAGCTAATTTTTTGTACGAAAAAAAGTGGCAACACTGATTTTTATGATATCACCAAAAAGCTTTTCAAAACCTTTAACTATAGGAAAAAGTTCCATTTCGGTAGGTATCGCGGTTATCGAGCAATCCACTGCTGAAATGGATGATATTTTAGGTTCACTGAAAACTTTGACACCCCCTGGCTGGCGTTAAAAATGGGCTAGAGGGCTGCGATTTGCGCCATTGGTCATCCCTTCAAAAGGTTTTTCCACAGGAAAAATTTCAAAAAAATCGCCGAACCCACCTACCACTTCTTGGTCCAATTGACGTGGAATGACCCTGCAGCTATTTATAAAATAAGTATATGGAAATGAATAAATGAACATATAAGTACATACCTGATATTAAAATTTGAAACACGTCGAAAAATTAAAACGATTATCAATACAAAATATTGATCTCTGATATAAAGTCTATTTTCAACTTCCCAAAATGATTGAAAAAATGAGTAGTTTATAACCGTTTTGAAAAGTTTTGGAGTCTCCAGAAAATTTTTGGAATTAGGAATTTCCACAAAAATTTAATTTTGAGAAAATCCCTCGAATTCACTTCATAAAAGATCCTTTTTTTTTAACAATTTTTACAAAAAGTGGAATTTCTTTCAATTTTGGAAAAAATGGTTAATTTTCATTTTAAAAAACTTATTTTCTTGCAATTTTGAGTTTTTGACAAAAAAATCAAACTACTTTGCAACAAAAAACACAAGATTTTTTTGAAAATTTTGACTCAGCGGTTTTGTTAATAAAAAACAAGACTTTTTTTTTAGCAATTTTGATCTTTTTTTAACATGATTTTTTGACAATTTTGTCCAAATCTGGACTTTTTTTCAGTTTTTACAAAAAAATATGCAAGATTTAGTTTGTTTTTTTTTTTTTTTTAATTTTGACAGAGTACAGACACTTTTGTGACAAGGAAAAGCAATATCAACTACCTGGCTAAGTGGCTAAAAGTATCTAAAAATTCAAATCAAAAAGGTTCTTTTCTGAAATTTGTTGAAAAAAAACAAAGAGTTTTTGGTCATCTTCATTTTGATGAAAAAGAACAATTTTTCAAATTCTGACAAAGATTTTTCTGGGAAATTTTGGTTAAAAATAGTTACGTACTTACTAGGATTTTTTGGAAAAGAATCATTTTCATTAGAAAAAAAAGGAAACCAATTTTTATTTTTATTGCAATTTTGTTGAAGAAACCAAATTAATTTGCAACAAAAAATACAAGATTTTTTTGAAAATTTTCACTCAGCAGTTTAAAAAACAAGATTTTTTTTTTTAGTAATTTTGATCTTTTTTTAAACAAGATTTTTTGAAAATTTTGTCCAAATCTGGACTTTTTTGCAGTTTTTACAAAAAAATATGCAAGATTGAGTTTTTTTTTAATTTTTGACAAAAAACAGATACTTATTTTTGTGACAAAAAAAAGCAATATCAACTATAAGTATCTAAAAATTCAAATCAAAAAGGTTCTTTTCTGACATTTTTTTGAAAAAAACAAGAATTTTGGTCATTTTGACGAAAAAGAACAATTTTTCAAACTCCAACAAAGACTTTTCAGTAAAATTTTGGTCAAAAAATAGTACGTAAGATTTTTTGGCAAAGAGTTGGTCAATTTTCATTTTAAAAAAAAATTAATTTCCTATTTTCTTGCAATTTTGGCAAAGAAATCAAATTATTTTGTAACAAAAAACACAAGATTTTTTCGAAAATTTGGACTGAGCAGTTTTGTTAAAAAAGAAGACATTTTAGCAATTTTGAATTTAAAAAAAAAAAAACAACAGGATTTTCTGACAATTTTGTCCAAATCTGGGCCTTTCTTACAGTTCTTATAAAAAAATACGCAAGATTTATCAATTTTTTTAATTTTGACAAAAAATACATGTTTTCGCTACAAGAAAAAGCATTTATGTACCTGCGTAGGTATAGGTACCTACTTACATATACAGTATGCCACAGAAGTAGTGCCCGGTGGCTTTTATTTCTAAGTGGAAAGAGCTAGAGCGATGAATGAAGCGGCGTTGAGTAGGAAAAAATAAGGGCTTTCAAAAGCAACCTTGAAAATGTCAGGCCCATGCACAGTGTGTCCACAAATTGAAAAACCGGTTTGGTCAAAAAATTGAAACTGGTTTTTATTGGCGCAATGTATTCTACACATCAAGGCGACAAAAACGTGATATGAATTTTTTGAAACTGGTTTGTTAATTTGCAACTAGTTAACAAAAAATACCCAAAAATTGTAGATAGAGAAAAAAGTTTGAAACAAAAGTTGTAGAGCTTGAAAAATTACACAATTCTGTCTAATCACATTTTGAAACCGGTTCATTAATTTGCAATCAGTTAACAAAATTACCTAAAAATTGGAGATCGAGAACAAATCTTGAAACAAAAGTTGTAGAGCGTGAAAAATTACACAATTATGTCTAAGCACATTTTGAAACCGGTTCATTGGTTCGCATTTGACAACCAGTTTTTGACAATCACTTGAAAATTGAAGATAGAGAAAAATGCTTGAAACAAAAGTTGTAGAGCGTGAAAAATTACACAATTCTGTCAAAGCACATTTTGAAACCGGTTTATTAATTTGCAACCAGTTATCAAAATTACCTAAAAGTTGGAGATGGAGAAAAAAGCTTGGAACAAAAGTTGTAGAGCGTGAAAAATTACACAATTCTGTCAAAGCACATTTTGAAACCGGTTTATTAATTTGCAACCAGTTATCAAAAATTACCTAAAAGTTGGAGATCGAGAAAAAAGCTTGAAACAAAAGTTGTAGAGCGTGAAAAATCACACAATTCTGTCTAAACACATTTTGAAACCAGTTCATTGGTTCGCATTTAGCAACCGGTTTTTGACAATCACCTAACAATTGAAGCTAGAGAAAAATGCTTGAAACAAAAGTTGTAGAGCGTGAAAAATTGAACCATTTTTTCTGACCGGATTTTGAAAATGGTTAATCAACTTACAACCAAGTAACTTTTGATGGCTTGCTGCGATTTAATGAACCGGTTTCAAAATGTGCTTAGACAGAATTGTGTAATTTTTCACGCTCTACAATTTTTGTTTCAAGCATTTTTCTCTATCTTCAATTTTTAGGCGATTGTCAAAAACTGGTTGCTAAATGCGAACCAATGAACCGGTTTCAAAATGTGATTAGACAGAATTGTGTAATTTTTCACGCTCTACAACTTTTGTTTCAAACTTTTTTCTCTATCTAAGTACAATTTTTGGGTATTTTTTGTTAACCTGTTGCAAATTAACGAACCGGTTTCAAAAAATTTATGTCTCGTTTTTGTCGCCTTAGTGTGTAGAATACATTGCGCCAATAAAAACCAGTTTCAATCTTTTGAACAAACTAGTTTTTCAATTTGTGGACACCCTGTGCATGGGCCTGAAATTTTCAAGGTTGCTTTTGAAAGCCCTTATTTTTTCCTACTCAACGCCGCTTCATTCATCTCTCTAGCTCTTTCCACTTAGAAATAAAAGCCACCTGGCACTACTTCTGTGTCATACTTTATGTACGAATCTGAAAATTCTGACCAAGATGGTCTTTTTCTGGTATTTCTTTGAAAAAAAAACAAAAGAATTTTTGGCCATTTTGATAATAATTTTTTTTTAAATACTGGCAAAGGTTTTTCTGGGCAACTTTATTTAGAAAAATATACCGTACAGGTAGGTACATATATGTAACTTGTTGGATTTTTTGTGGAATTTTGAAAAAGAAACAAGACTTCTTGGGAAGTTTGATTTTTTTAAAAAAATGTTTTTTTGCAATTTTGGCAAAAAATTGAAGTTTTGTCCACTTTGGGGCGTTTGAGTGCATTCGGGAAATTTATCATTCGGCAAAATGGCAAATCAAGGTTTTTCCATTTAGAAAAATGCGTTTCTGGAGAATGTCTGAGAAGCCGAAATTTCACCTGTTAAAGTTGGAAAGCAAGGATTTATCTTTATTAATATAGGTAGGTACCTTAATTGAACCATCATGATTGATGAGTCGATTGGACGAGGTTTTAATGCGTTAAGGAGCCTGTAGATACCTAGTTTTGAAAATTCAATTTTGAATGGCTTCAAATCATCTCCAGTAGGCCGGTAAATTCAGTATAAGTTGACATTGGGTAATTTCAACTTTCAAAAATTTGCTGCATGTTTCAGATTTGCTCAACCTGATCAGAAAGACTGAGATCGTTATCAATCGATTCTGGATGCTGAATATTGAGAACATATTAAATTTCAGGTTTCTAGGTTAATTTGGAGAGATTTAGATTTTTTCACATTTTTGGTGCAAATATTTCTAAAAATTCACCAAAAATGAGCAAAATCGTCTGAAATTTTTCTATAACTCCCTTGTTGGAATTTTCTTAAGATTTGAAGAAATTTAATAATATTTAAAAATAAAGCCCACATTAACGTACTTACAATAAGTTTTGTACTGATTTAAGTTAATAAATAAACTCGTAGGAGAAAGAGAAAAAAAAAACAGAAAACCGAATTTCAACGTCGATAAAAACAAACTCGAACGTGTCATATCGTAATAATATAAAGGTGAAGATCGCAGATATCGCGATACCTACCAATGCTTAATAACGCGCTAAATTCTTCGCAAAGTGACGGGTGCTTTGCTTTTTATCTTTATTTAGTATCTTCACAACTTGGGCTCCGTTTTATAAATCCAATAGACAAACAAACCGTAAACCATGAAGTGTAAAAAATCCCTTATCAAAGATCTAAACAACGTAATCATCGTGAACAATTTCATTAAGCCTATCGAATTATACCTTCCTAAGCTTCGATTATAAAAATAAAAATACCTAACGTTTTACTCGCAGTTTATAAAAATATATACCAGAGGAAAAAAAAATTATGGAGTTGAACTGGGTGTGGACTTGGAAAGTACGTTTCGCTATAAACAGCCATTCTTTTAATAGCAACCCCTTTTTTTCAATACCCTAATATGGTGTGCACAGTACTCGTGGTTCATATAAGCCTCCCTGCCAAATCTACCAACACCTTGATGTGTTTTTTTTTCACGCACGAACCGCAACACCAACGCCAACCTCTCGAACGGTATTCGAAGCGTGAAAAAAAGCCCCGAAATTAAAAACTACTTTGAAATTGGAAACGCTTTTTCAAAAGTCATTGTTGATACTTGAACCCAAAGGAGAAAAAAAAATTGAAAAGTCATCGCGGAAAAATTATTTTTAAACTGCGAAGGACTAGTTTTTAAAAACTTTTTGTCATTTTAGCGAAATCCATCGATCATCGGGTATAGAAAATGTCAACGCACGAATCCGCCAACGTATAAAAAAGATGATGGAATTTACCGCAGCAGTAACGTTTCCTTTTCAAAAACACATTATAGAAGGCGAATTCTTATTTTTTTTTTCTCCTTTAACGTCGAGCTAGAGTCGAATAGGTATAGTAAATAAACAAATACGTAACAAAATTAAAGGATCATTCGTTTGATTTTTATAAAAAGTTATTCTCTATTCCATTGGCGGCCGTTTCGTAATATTTGGGGTAAAGTTAAAAACGCGGTTCGCGTGGGTGATCATTCATGTTTATTGACAACCTTATAATAAATTGTGTTTCCAAGTAGAATAAAATAGGGGTTCTTAGAATAAATTCGAAGAAATGCGAGGGTTTTTTGAGTTAATGTAAAAAAAATACTCATACAATCGAATTCGTCGACGTCGTTGTGTGGTGATGGTGAAGTTGGCCAAATGTCGTTTTTGATGGGTCACCTCGCCTTTCTCGGTTTGTGTTTGCTTTTTTCTGAAGGACGTATCGTTTTTAGATATCTTTCGTTGATTAAAATACAATTTCTTCGCGGACTGATATATTTTTCAAATGCGGGCTGTTTAGATATCCGTCCGTCTTTCAATTCGTTTCTGTTTTGAATGAATGTAAAATTTAAAAGTATTTTTTTGACGAATTCGTCGATTTTTTTTCCTATTCATTTTCATTGGACGAATATAAGATTTCTAATTTTGCTGAAAATGCAATATATAAGGTGCATTTCGAATGATATTGGCCTACAGAACTTTCATGTGTGTTCCAAAATTTTTTCAGGAGGGCACTAATTTTTTCAGAAAAGGCCTAATGATTGGCATAGGCGATATGAAATTTTTTATGGGCCAGTTTTTTTACTTCTAATGAGCAAAAACCAAATCCAAAGATAATTTTGTTACAGTAGGTACCTACTTTACCTACTGAAAAACATTTTTTTTTTTTTAAATTTTAAGAGCTCAAGATCGTAGCTGAGTTTATCCACCTTGAGCTGATTTTCAGACAGTCACCCACAGTGGGTTTTTTTGATCAACGTATTTTTAATGATTGATAAGTGGAAAATACCGGTTAAAAAAACGTCCTGGATGTGCTTGCCTGAAAATCAGATCAAATGTAGAAAAACTCGTTGGCCAAAATTTTTAGCTGCCCAAATTGATGTCCACACCTTCTGTAGGAGTAATTTTGAAATTCCATTTCTGGGAGAACGAAAATTTCACTGGAAGCTCCAGAATGGCCATGAAATGACGAAAGTTAGTTCATGGGAGTTGATTTTAGTTACACGGCTGCAGAGGAGGGAAAGGGAGAGTGAGACTGAAATTTTTCCAACTTTTTTCGCCAGATTTTTTCAACTTTTTACCCCAGATCCCCCCCTCACTCCAAGATTTTTCAAGCTATTTAGCCTGGAGAACATTTTTTTTTAAAATTTGCATTGATTTTTTCCTTGGGGGGAGGGGGGGTCTTTCGAGATGAATCTTAAAAAATTTCGTTAGTGTTGTGTAGTTCAAAAAAAATCTTTAAAATAGGCCTTGTGACCTAGATATGAATTTTAGCCCTTTAGTTTGTCCAAAAACGGGGATAGGGGTTTCCAAAATGATGCGATTCATTCAAATTCTTGACAAACTGATGTGTCATGTGTGGAGGTGGGGGTGGAGAAAGTGAGACCGAAATTTTCCCAACTTGGAAGGAAGAGTTGAAAGCAAAAATGTTGAATAAGTATCAATGTTTAAAAAAATGCTTATGCTTCACGAAAAATTGGAATTGTTCTTGTTCTATCTACATATTGCAAGATTGGAACTGAAATCCAATATCCGAAATTCACAATTTTTTCGTTTTTTTGTGTTTTTTTTTCAGCTTTTTGACATTTGAAAATAAAATTCAAAAAGAGAACTGAAAATAATTTAAAATTTGTCAAATTTGTGAGGTATAAAAAATCATTTTCAATAAGAAGTTTCAACGCCAAAATTTTGGTCTTTTGTTTGGTATTTTTGGATAAAATTTCGCATCTTTTCATTACTTTGCGATTTTTTGTACCTTTGCCAACCCTGTAGGTATTGATTTGGTTACGTTTCTTGAATTTCTGAAGTTAATTTCTCATTCTTGAAAATTGTTGAAAAATATGTACAGTAGAATTCAAATCAAACCTGCCAGAGTGAAACGAGATCAAAAACTTTGCAAACATTGATAATCCAAAAAGTAAAATAGCTGATGCAAAAAGTTGATTTTCACAGCTATATACAACATTTGAAAATTTTAACAATAGTTTTTAGAAAATTAGGTAAGTACATTGACTTCTTTTTAAAAATAGGAATTAAAGTTTTTTCGAAAATTGATCATTTTTCAAAAGTAAAACGACATCATTTTCGATGCGAGAAGTCAATTTTTCAACCCTCTAGCTTTTGTCAGAGAAAATAAAAAGGAAATATAAAAAAATTGATTTTTAAATTTTTCATGATGCAAAAAGTTGATTTTCATGGCTATAAGGTAGCATTTTCAGTTTTCAGGAAATTGTAACATTTTTGAAAATATGAATGGGGCCCAAGCTAGACGAAAGGAAAAGCTCTCGAAAAATCACAATTCTACATTTTTTTGAGGACTTAATTTTTAGGGAAAGGAAAATGATCCGAGGCGAAAAATTTCGTAAATTTATAATTCAAAGGTTTTTGGTAATCCTTTGATTTTCTCTGCTTACACAATCCAGGAGCGAAGCGAGGGCAAAAGCTTGTTTCGAAAAGTAAGAAAACAATGTTTTTTCAGGTAAAATGTGTATTTTGTTTGGTTTAAATATTTTTTACTCCACAATTTTAGAATTTTCATACCTATAGGTAGACTAAATAAAAACTTCAATTTTGGTTTAAAAAAAAAAAAACAAGCAAATAGGCTCGAGTGAAGCGAGCCATGCTTATAGAAAAAGTGAAAATAGTATTTTTTTTGGTCAAGCATGGAGTCGTGGGGGCACCTTGATGGTGTCTCGGGGCCCCTGGCGATCGCCCGGGTAGCATCATATGCCAGTCCGCCCCTGGCTTTCAAGCAAAGCTTCCAGCAAGAGTAGGCATATTTAAAATTTTAATTCAGGCACGAAATTAATCCCATCAAAATTAATCACACCTACGTCTACATTGTCATGCTTTTAAAAATTGCTGAAAAAATTCACTCAAATTTCCACCTTGAAACTATCTCGATTCATCCCTCAAATAAAACGCAAATAGGTACACTCTAAAGACCTCGAATCACACATCCACTTGACAGCTCGTGCTAGTATAATTTCTCAAGCCATTATGCATAAAAATTATATACCCCAGAGTCGAAGATCATGCATGTGCGTAAAAACGCTCGCTCGGCTCCGGCACACGACGACGTCTCCCTGTAACATTTTTCAAAGAATAAAAACGTTTCATCAAAATTATACTACATAAAATAGCGTACAAGCTGCAAGGGAGAGCTACTTAGTACAGCTTGGATGGTTGACAGAAAAAAACAAATGTCTCCAGTAAATCAGAGGGCTGTTTTAAAGGGGATAAAGAATCAAACGGTACAATAGGTGGTCTAGCACACGACAGTTTTTTCTCTCTTTTTTTTTTACACCGAAGGCACTTCATATAATAAAAAGGGAAAAAATCGACCCTCTCTGGTTTGTGTTGCGCACATTTCCTACATTATGGAGTATTTTTCGTTTATGTAACATTAAAAATAACTGTTTTAATGTTTTCTTTCGCGGTTGGATGTAATATGCCGCCATTTTGGTAATAATGTTAGTGTACCTACGATTATTTTTTTTCCTTTATGATGTGTATGAAGTGTGTGTGTGAGCTTGGCATGGCGTGAAGTTCGCTAATAGGTTGAGTTTTTTTTCAAAGAGGAGGTACTTAGAGTAATAATATTCGAGTGTTATTTGAGCTCTGGAATATAAAAAAAAATTGAAGGTGTTCATAACGATGAACCCATGGCCATATTGCCCTTATTGGTAAATCAAATTATCTGAATTCTTCACTCACTACAGTACGTCTTGTCCTAATTTTAAGAGAAAAAAACTGGAACACACTTTCGAAAAAAAACACCACCGAGTATAGCTACCCCATGCCTACAATTTCATTGAAACCTGATTCAATAAAAAAGGAGGAATTGGAAAAGAAAAGAAGCCGCCAACGACGATGTAATACCCGTGACACAGATACTAACAAAACGCGTTTAACCATTGCTAATTTCTTCGCTCCCGAAGAAGTAGCACTTAGCTTCTTCATCAAATTACGACAACCGTACGAAATTAACATTCTTTGGTATGAAATACGAGAAGTACGAGCATTTTTTTTTTCTCCTAACTAAGCGTGCATAAAAAGCCAATCTAAGTGAGATTTTGACTTTTTGACGTAACATTTACGACATCTTCTTTATCGTAATAGTACTTGCAAAGGCTGTGGCAAAATAGCCCTTCAAAATTGACACTTTTGGACGAGAGCAATGGTCCTTTTAAAAAAAATGTAAACAATGGTGTTATAAAGTTACAGATGCGTACGTTGGCCATAGCTATAGGTTATGGGCCCGCCAGCATATTAATCTTCATCGTGTATCCGCGCATCCCTCCCTCGATATATTGCAATCATCGTAAAAAGCCACGATTATCTTAATACGTAAAAGTGAAATAAAAATACCCTCTAGACCCCTATCGCTGTATTTATATAAATGACCAAAGAGACGCTGCTGCGTTGCAGAGGCTTCAACTAAACTAAAAACGCAACTTTCATCATTACAATGCCCATTCGTTGTTTATGACTTATCAACCAGTGAATCTTATTTCCGAATCGTGTCATCTATTTCAACTTCTCCCTTGAGATAACCCACCCATAGCCTTCTCCTTCTAGGCTGAATTCTTCTAGTTTTCCAAAAAATACTATTCACGAAATGATTAACTCGACGCGGAAGTTACACCGTAACATTGTATTACAACTGTGTGGCGTAGGCTAAAAGTAAACAAAGGAATTGATAAAGTGTGTTAAAATATACTATAGGTAGGTATAAAATAAGCTGATGAAATATGATAGCGTTGCAGTATTTTATGTTATGTGGCGGTCAATGTCGATCGGATAGTGTGGTTGAAATAATTGTGTTTTGATAGATACGACGAGAGATTTTTTCTAAGCGAATTTTTCAAGTGTAAAAAATATGTAGGTAAAATAATCGCTGATGAATTTGTTTGGCATGTTAGGTGAGTACCAATACCTACCTACTCATTAATAGTACATATATATACTCATAATTGATGTACTTGTGGCACCATTTTATATACTTTACACACGTTCAGGCACCAAAATTTACGTTGTGGCACCACCAAATGGTGCCACAACGTATTTTATTTAAAATCGTGTGGAATGTCATCAGGGCACTGCCAGGGGTCGTTAGGCAAATTTTTGTAATGGTGCCACAACGACATTTAAAAGTCCCTTTTAACATACAGTACTGGTAAAATTATATAGTCAACAGACGTTGTGGCACCATTTTCAGGTCTCATTGGTTTTCGATGTATTCTTTTGTAAAAATTTGTTGTAAAATTTTTCGATTAGATGGCGCTGTTGCTTATACCCTTAATCATCACTCTATACTCATATAATATAGAGGCACCAGTTGGTTTTTATTAATGAATAAACCATTGCCAGAAAAACGCTCGCGTAAATGACTAAGTTTTCTTCACTTGCTACCTGGTGCCACAACGACGTTCAACTAAATGGTGCCATAACGTTACAAAAGTAGATATTGATATATATGCATTGGGGTGAATCGCAAAAAAAAAAAAAAATGGTCCGAGTATTTTACATTTTGAGTCGAAAGTCACTCAGAAAAATTTTTTAGCTCCGCAGGTGTTTCTGAAAGGGAGATATTGGATTTTTAAAGAAAAGGAATTTTTGAAAAAATCTTGGAACCAATCTGTTTTGGGAATAATGTTCTGCTCCAAAAAATATAATTTTGAGATTCTGTGTAAACTTAGGCTATTGTTATTAAAATCCAAGATCACTTTCAGAGCTCATCTGAGCGATTAAAAAATTGCAAATCCTCAATTTTTGATAAATTTGTAAGAATATTAAAAAATTTCCCTCTCAATTTTTGTATTAATTACCTATGTCAAAACACCAAATACCATTTCTGAAATGAGAGAGGGCCTCTTGGAACACAGGTGTGCTAATTCATTAGCCATTATTGCCAATTAAAAAAAAAAAAATGAAAAAATGATCATTTTTATTATGGTTATTTTTGGACATGATTTTATAGAATGTTTTGGAGCCATGCAGCGCAATATCTTTTTCCTAAACTAAAAAAAATATCCATATTTGGAACTCGCGGCGCCTGTCAATCCAAAATAAGGCACAATACATGTATACAACATGGGTATGCTCATCCACCATCTTGTTCATGAGTTGTTACTTAGGTAAAAAATTTGTCATTTGCATTTTATAGTTTTTATGATTGAATTTCTGGAATAGAATGACAGAAATAGTTAAATAACGGCACTCCCGTTGAATTTAAACCAATTTCACACAATTTTCAACTTAAAAATACTTACATGTTGAAAAAAAGCTAAAATTCAAAAAAAATTAATGGTTTTCTATTGGCATATATGTTGCATACCATTGAAAAGCTCTTTCAGTTCTCTTTCAAAGACGTTCTTATGAAAAAGAAAAACTCACTAAAAAGTTGGAAAAGTCCACGGTTAAATTGTAAGAGTAGGAAGTATATGTGACCGTCCGCGATAAAACTGACCATCCGTCGCAAAATTTTTTCGCGAATTTTTGTTCCCTAAACCATTTAAGGCCCAAAAATAGGCGAAAAAACATTTTCGATTTTTTGCGACGGATGGTCAGTTTTATCGGGGACGGTCACATATGCCTTTAAGCCACTGCCAATATTCGTCAATATAAGTGTACTCATATGTCAACCCTTTACCAATCTGGTAACAATAGGCGTGGTCAAGGTGCTAATTTGGCTGGCTAGCCAAATTAGCTACCTAAACTCATCGCAGTTCTACAATGACAAGAGTCGTGAATTGACAAGTTAATATTCCCTTAAAATACAGGAGAGCTCAGGCCCTCGGTTAAAGGTTTTTTATGATTATTCAAGTTCATTGTTTCGATTAAGTTATTATTTGTGTTAAGTTTATTCGTTGCAATATTTCGTTATTGTGAACTCTTTTTTATGTGTAATAAGGTAAACTGCCCTATTATGAGACCCTGCCTAATATGAGACCTTCGAATTTCTCAGCTGTTTATTAACGAACTTTAGCGCTGATTGCATGTACTAGTAGGTATTTGTCAATAACTAGGCTGCACCTTCAAACTGGAGAGTTTCTGTGCATTGTTTTTTTTTAATCCCTGAAAACGTGTTTTTGACATCGCCAATGTTTTGAAGAGGTGTTTTTGGATGAGTATTACAGCTGAACTAAGCAATGTAATTTCACTTTCTTTGCATAAATATGTAGCATAGATGTTATATTTTATGATTCTGGCATGTTTGGTGATTTATTTTATGATTTTATGGATTTAGAGGGAATCAAAAAAAAAACACCGATTTCCTAATATGAGACCCTAGGAGTTGCCTAATATGAGACCCTGTGTCATAGTACAAATTACATTGAGCCTTTTTGGAACAGGTTGAAAATGGCCATAAAACACTTCAAAACGCAATAAAATCATTTCAAAATATTAAAATTGGATGAAATTTGAATAATGGGCCTGTGAACTATGTATAGCTGAAGATTTAGACTTTATGTGCTCAATGAATACCAAAACTGATAAAAATGGCATATACCTATACCCGATAAAAACAATTTGTATTGTTTATTAACCAAAATATAATGTTTTCCCGTCCTATTTCCATTTTTTTCCTATATTTAAAAAAAAAAACATAGGGTCTCATATTAGGACCACTTTTTTTTTTTGGTCAAAATTTCATTTTTTTTTTGATTGAAAAAAAATCATATAAAATTTTTTTTGTTTTTTAAATCAACACAAGGGGGTTGTACATTGGAGTTTTGAGTACGTTTTAGTGCAATCAGAACTTGAAAATATGCAGTAGGTCCTGAGAAATAGACGATTTAGCTAAGGGGTCTCATAATAGGGCAGTTTACCTCTACAAGTTCGAGTAATAATTGCGTATTTATTCCTTGCACTTATTCATGATAAATAATCGTGGTAAAATCTCTATTCGCGCACCTAGCCGGGGTAAGTATTGTTAATCTAGCAGTGGTTGATAGCATTACGTGTTTAGGGAACACATTATTTAGTACATAACTCTCTATGCAAATCTCAATTGTTGTGTACTGTGTACTTAGTGTGGCTAGCTAGCCTCACACTTATCAGAGAACACTATTCGTTATCTTACGACAAAGTTCTCTGTTTCTACCTTATTTATCAAATGTTGCTGAATTCCTTCGTCAAACCAGGAACAAAATGGTGGATGAGTATACCTATGCTGTGTAGTGCCCTATTCAAAAAGGAAAATTACAATTTTTTAAAAAGCCTCGATGTGAGTATTTGAATATTAAATTGGTAAAATTGTCATTTCATCTCCTCTTTCAGTTTAGGAACTCACCATTTTATTCATCAAAATTGGTATTTTTTTCTATACCGATCGGCAAACCTTCAGTCTCCCCTCCCCCTCCTGAAAACCTCCTAGTTTTACTCCTGTCAGTTGAACTTATTTTTAGCGAAATTGAATAAAGAAGCAAAAACAAATAAAAATCAATTGCACGACTAGCATTCAAGTATCCAAACCTAAGAAAAAAAGAAGGAAGAAGATTCTGATGAGGAGGGGATACAATTTTGACTTGAATCTCAACTCATCAGATCAGATTCAAGTAAGTTTCTTCTGTTTGAAAGGATCAGATTTGAACAGATTTTGATCAACCAGAACTAATCTGATCCATCAGGTCTGATTCAATCAGGTTTCTCTTATTGGATGTGATCAGATGTGAACAAATTTTATAGGATTGAAACTCTGATGTGATGAAATCTGATTGAATCTGTTCAAATCAAATTGTACCCATAGAAATTCCTGAATTTTACCAGATCAATTAGGTTTCTTCAATTGAATGTTCAGGTCTGCAGATCAAATTCAGTCAGATCATATTTCAAGGTTTCTCCTATTGGATATGATCATATAATCTTATTAAAAATCTGATCTGATGGAATTTGAATTGATCAGGTTAAAACAAAATGGATTCAGGAAATTTCATGGATCTGATGTGATCTCTTCAATCAAATCTGATCAGATTTAATCAGAAAAGATCAGATTCAATCATATTTCTTGTAATTGGATGAGATCAGATGGAAATTTCTGGGTCTGTTCAGATCAATCAGGTTTCCTTTCACCAGATGTATAACCAAGTTTCATTTAAAAACTTCGACTTGAGTAATCTGCAGGTCTGATCAGATTTAATCAGACCAGTTTCCATCAGGTGTCTTCTATTAGATGTACTTAATTAAATGTGAACAGCTTTAATTCGATCAAATAAATTCTGATCTGATTATTGATCTAGTAAAATTAATTTGCATCCATGAAATGTTCTCGGATCTTATCTGAATTCTGATCTAATCAGATCAATTGGAAGCAGCTTTCAGCAATTCTGGTCAATTCATTGGTAGGTACTCGTAACTACTCCAGAAATTTTTCGGAAATTTTAGTTTTCACTGAATTTCATCTACCTAATGCAGCTAGAAAGGTGAGATTCGGTGTGTTTTACATTTTTTTAAATACCTATTGCATAATTCAAATGGAAGCGGTTTCGAGACTTGCAGAATATTCTTAAAAATTTCAGTTTTTCAAAAAAGAATGTCCCAACCTCGAACCAATTTTTTGCTCTTTTTAACACGAGATACCTACACACCTAATAATAAATTTCAATTTTATAATTTAATTAGGTGGGATTTCATGAAAACTTTCATTTCCAAAAATTAGTTGGAAGTTCCATGCTCAAGATGGCTCAAAACCACTTACAAACGATTTAGGGGATAAAGAAATCAAAAATAGGGTCCATACGAAATTTTGGCTTGTTATTTTATTTAAAAATCGTTCCGACTTTAAAAAATGGATTCTGGAACCTAGAATTTTGGCTTGAGGGTATTTGAAATTTTCCCCCCATTTCAGATATCTCCTTCGGTTATCTCAAATAAAAGAATGACCAAACTATGATATTTTAGCTAGATTCAATTCTTGAAGTTACAATCAATTTGGAAAATGAGCACATTACATACCTAAATATAAAACGAGTGGAAAAAATGTAAGTAATTATATCAGATTCCATGTGAAAATAGAATTCAGGAAATAAAGTAAGTAAATTTACCTAAAATTTGGGTAGCTTAGTAACTTAGTAAGTAGACTTAGGCTACTATTTTTGAATAATTTCTCAACGCCGACAAATCTGTTTCGTCGATGTTAACGATGTCGATGTCGTGTAATTTTTCAGTATCTGTCAATAAGGTTCGTCATTCAGTTCTCAGCGTGCGTGCCGAAGGATTGGTTCGCGTATTCGGATATAAAAATATCAAATATCAAAAACAAATAAAATCAGGGTTACGTAAAACCTTTATTTAAAATCTCTTACAACCCTGCTCGAGTTTCCAGTCTGACATCACCCTCGTGAAAAGATTTTAGCACCCACTGGTCATCGTAAAAGCCAATTTACACGCGAATCTTTAAAGCGACCGCAAATTGTTTCGCAGGTAGTGCTATAGTTTAGTGTATTGGCCGGTTGGTTTTTTCGGTTTCACTTTTATTCTTCGGCTTTTGTTTATCCCTTACCGAAGCACTTTCGCTTTAATGAGATGCTATTGAAAAGATGAAGACCCCCTGTGAAGGTTTCCAGTTTTTTTTTGTTCGGTTTCCATTTGCTGCCGGCCGTGCCGCATGGACTCAGGGATGTGTGGATTTTGCGCTTTAGTATACTAAGTATAAGGCCTAGTTAAATAAAAAGCCAAATATGTTTTTTCTTCGCTTTTATAATGGCCGATGAGCACGAGCTGTATACTAAGGTACACCTACTTATCAAGGTGCGAGAGTGTGCGAAGCTGATCCAATGATTAAAGAAGCTTCGCAGTACACGATGCGATGAGATGAAAATAGCCTGATGAATGAAAGCGAACGAAAGCATTAAGGAAATTAAATGCCGGTGATTTTTTTTCACAACTTGGTTCTCGATGAGACATTCGATAGGAAAATCTTGACAAAAGCTTTCGTCCGCCACGTCATTAACAAGCGTGATTTTCTACGTTTTCAATTAAATTCGCGCCGAAAGAGGATTTTTTAATGAAAAAGGCGTTCTCGAGTGTCAAGTTATTTAAAGAAAAATGAGATTTGTTTTTCACTCTTCTTAAATTGAGTATTTTGATTTCAACGCGTATAGGTACTGTAAGTTGGTATACGATGTATTTTATTATGTGCCCGAGTCTGCACCATCTACCTAGGTATAGCTAATGGTTTTACAATTTTAAGTGACAACTCGATGTTGTGGTAATTGATTTTTTAAAATTTAATTCGCTAAATGTTCTGTTCATTTTTTAATTAATTTATGCTTTAGAAAATAAACTAAAATAAGAAGCATTCAAATAGTCTTTTTCTTTTTTCATACGAATTAATTAAATTTTGGATCGAAAATACGAATTTTTGAGGGTTAAAATTTTCAATATTATGAAGTTATGTTGGAAAGGTATTAGGAAATTGATGAATATTTTTAGACTAGGGAGAGTAGCGAGTGTTGTAGGTATAAAAGGATTCACATATTGGATTATTGGCATGGGTATTTAGGATGAAAGGAAACCTACCTATCAACATAAAATTAAGCTCTATCAAAAATAATGATAATATGATTCGAATTAACAAGCAAGAAACCAAAAGAGAGGGGAGATTTACACACTATTTACAAAATAGGCAGAGCCTATCTAAACGACAATCATGTTTCGGACTTGTCCTAATTATATAATTCGAATTGTAATTAGCTAAGAATTACGTACATTTCAAACTCAAGGTAGAAAATAGTTGGTACTGTCTTCATAGATCTACACCGAGATCATCTCAATTCATTAATTAGGTCCTATTAAGTCTTTAACTAGACTATCTAATTGAATCTAACCACTAAACCATTACCTTGGATATTTCGTACTCAGATTTTAACGGAGCCATTTACCTTGGCTATCTCTAAACCTAACTATGAAATAAGACCTATATTCTGACCGGAACTGGCATGGGATCAAGTCCCAGCCATGCCGGTGTACTCGAAAATATGACTTACTCCATTACATCCAATACTCGAATCAATCAGAAAAACATGTTCCTTTGAGCAAATTAACTTTCACGACGCGAATATTAGATCATTGAAAATCGTTTAATTATTCATTCGAATTAGAAACAATTTACATTGCAATTTGAATAATAAAAGATAAAAAAGCGGTCGAACATATATCACACGTTCTTACTATTACATCGAATAAAAACATACTGCCGCTAGGTAGGTAAGTACCTAGCGTCATAAACTTTTCCATTTCCCACTCTAGATTTATTCTCTGACGTAAGCTCTTCGAATTCATGTAATAAGTACAGTCTATCCCATGATAGCAAGGGGTACTTATACTACAGTTATTGGAGAATATGTAATGGTTCCAAAGTGGCAAAATCCGACTTGAAAAAAATATAGTTTCTAGATTGGTATACCTACTTTGCCTCATAATTTCAACCCCTTAAAAAAAAAATCACACAGAATCTAATTGTCTTGCACATTGCAATCTATTGAAACTGGATAGGTATATTTTTTAAGCCTTTATAAATTAATCAATTTGTACCCATATCGAAATGATTAGGTCCAATTTTTCTCCAGAAGGGTATAATACCATGTAGAAAGGTAAATGACTTATTCATAAGCTCTTTGAACCCTTGGTACCTGTATGTTTTTTTTCCTTTTTTTTTTTTATTCAATAAGTAGTAACTAAACGTGTAATTGATGGGTACTGAGGTTTATTGTACTCGTAAATTCATATTAGTACCTACTTTGATCCCTATATAATTTTACAATTCATTTTTTATTGTAACTTACCCAAAAAAACCCTCTAATATACCTAACAATTGATTCACCTGTGCACCATATCGATAAGTACCTGAAAAAACTCACCCGGTCGATTATTTTTGTTGCAAAAAACATACCGTAAACTGGTTTTAGTATAGGTATTGAATAGAGTTGAAAAGTGATCCATGTAGGTACCTTTTCCTAGTAAAATTCCCTTACTCTCATCATCAAAAAAATGAGGAAATATAAAAGAGAGAAAAAAAAGGAACACCATATCGAACGCGTGTCAGCGCACACGAAAACTAGCAGCGTGCGCGATCTCCCTATATATGTATTTGTTCAAAAACTCTACCAAAAAAAAATATTACAATAATAAATATTAGGGGTTGCAAGAGGGAAGAAATCAAATAAAACGTTTCCTAATGTCTAAGCTATAATCATCGCCGTGGTAATCCTATACATA
Source organism: Planococcus citri (assembly GCF_950023065.1). NCBI lineage: Eukaryota > Metazoa > Arthropoda > Insecta > Hemiptera > Pseudococcidae > Planococcus > Planococcus citri. The sequence goes on along the minus strand of NC_088679.1, from coordinate 72,327,454 downwards.
AATTGTATGAAATCACGTCTTTCATATTTTTTAATGGTGTAATACAGCTATCAAAATGTACGATCAAAAAGGTTGTGAAGTGACGTAGCCAGAGCCGTCTGAGAGCCAATGCAGGCCCTGGGCTAATATGATTTTTGGCCCCATTCATAAGGACGAAACTATACTTATATAGGGGGAGGTTTTTTGGGAGGTGGAGGAGGGAGGAGGGTTCGATTAAAAATTTGCAGACTGGTACAGGAGAAAAATACCTATTTTTCTGATCGATATCATATTCATATAATGACTTATAAAAATTTTCATTTTCTGTTTCGGATTTTTGTGGGCCCAAAATGTGGATTTTTAAATATTGAAACAAGAAACAGATTCGCTGGAGCGATGCAAGGGCAACAGTTTTTGAAAATTTGATTTCGAGAGGTCTAAAAAATGATATTTTTTTCAGGATTTTGAAAAAAAAAGAGGATAGGCTTGAGCGAAGAGAGGGAAAACCATTTGAAAAGTTGTATTTTGAGAGAAATAAAAACAATTTCTATATAAAGAGTTCATTTTTTGGATATTGAAATTTTAGAATTTGAAAGATTTTTTCAGGGTGTCAATTTTGAGAAAGAAAAGTAAACAGGCCTAAGTGAGGGCGAAAGCGGTTGAAAATTTGTATTTCGAATGGCATTAAAACGATGCTTTTCATGCGAAAAGTTCATTTTTTCACTTTAAGACTTTAAAAACGTTGAATGATATATTTTTTTAGAAATTTAAATTTTGAAAAAGAAAGAAAACAAGTCCGAGCGAAAGCAAGGTCAAAAGTTTTCGAAAATTTGTATTTTGTGAAGTAAAAAATAGGGGTTTCTTTCATCACAGGCCCTTTTTTTGCCCAATTCTCCAGAAAACGCGAGTTCGAGGCAAACGGTCCTCTTTGCCCCCCCTCTCAACGGCCCTGGACACAGCTATTTTTTAAATCATCATTCAACAGCTGAAAACTTGTAAGTAGTTGTTGATATTTTGAAGTTTATTCACTGAAAAATTTTGAAAATTATCCTTGAAACTTTTTAAAAAAATGTTTCAACTTTGACAAAAAAATCCAAACAGCAAAAAGTGCTGTAGAGATTGATTATATCGATCTTTATCGGGAGGACAAAAAGATCATTTATTTGGCAAAATGTAAAGTAGGTACTTACGTTGGCCGCAGGAGGTCGGAACCCAAAATCATTTTTCATTTTATTAAGCCAAATTTTTGTATTTTGGAGGAGCATAATATGGACCCAAATGGATGTAAATGGTCCAAAATCATACCATTGGCCAGTACTCAGACTCACAATGTGATCAACATATCCAAATTTCTGCTTTCTAGGGCATCCCCACCCCATTTAAGTCATTTAACGTGGAAAAAACTTTATTCAACGTCTATTTTTGACTCCCTTCCCCACACCCCTAAAATTGACCTAGGGAGCCCAAATTTTCAGCACATAATGAAGAGTGCCACTTGAGTGCTTTTTGCAGGTTTCGACCTTCCAACCTTATTTAACCCCTATCCAAGGTCAAAAGAGTGGATTTTTGGGCTATTAGTATATTATGTGTTTTTCGATTTTTAGGAGAGCCTAAAAGCCCCTCCAAATTGACCTAGAGGGCCCACATTTTTACAGTGCAATAGGAGGATGTATCAAAAGTGTTTTTTACATGTTTCAATCCCGTTTGACCCCTCTCCCAGGTCAAAAAGATGGATTTTTGAGCTATTTTACATGTTTTTTTTAATGAAAAATAAATGAAAAGTCTTATTTTTTCATATTCTGACGAATTCCATCACAACTCATCGAAAATCGTCAAATTCGTCTGAAATGACTCGCACAACTCGTAGCAATTGAGTTATCTAGCTACCTATAACTTATCTACTCAGTCTGAAGCAACCATGTGAGTACCATAGAGTCAAACCCAGAATTCTCCAAATTTTTCAAAAATGAGGTTATGATCATTTTGGGTACAGTTAGTAGGTATGCATCGATTGCCAGTCTCCATTTTTACCTACGTATCTGACACAATAATGCAGTCAGCGAGGTCCAAAGTACCGGGTCCGAGTCCAACTCCGAAAAATGTCCAAAATTTTCAAAAATGAGATTATGGTCGTTTTAGGTATAGGTACAGTTAGTAGGTACCTACGCATCAATTGCCTATCTACATTTTACACCATCCGATACCATGATGGATAGGGGGTCCAAAGTACCGGGTTGGAGTCAAACTTTGAAAAAATTACTTCAAAAATGATCATTTTTTTCATTCCAGTCGACTGTAAACAACCTTGAGGTACTTTCAACAGACTTGAATCTAGAATTACCCCTCATTTTATCATGTTTTTTCGACATTTTTAAACATTTTTTACGGACTTGGAGTCAAAACCAGAATTCTCCAAAATGGTATCGTGAATTACTGCTATGGAAAGACTTGAAAAAGAATATTTTTTTTGTCAATTCGATTGTTACCTGAAGCACTTGTAATGCAAAGGGGAGACCAACACTTGTTGACCTACCCTAGGCACCAAATTCTCCTCCATAAAATCCCTTTTCCCAAGATGGGTTGGGGAATTCAGTCTACTAGACTGGCACGTGTGAATAACGAAGCCTGCTTAGGTGATTGGGCCCTTGGCAACCACCTAGGGGGTATGGATCATGGTGGACAAAGATATTACATTTTGTTTAGATTTAGTCTTAGATTTAAGATTTGTAAATAAATATGTTCATTAGAGAAAACCCCCAGCATCATGTGTGTCTGGGGAACCAAAAAAATGAATTTAAAAAGAACTCCAAAATTTGACTCGGAATTTTTTTTCTTTAAGCATGGCTGTAGATAACTTATTACCCATCAAAATGGACTGGGATTTCATGCTGGAACCAAAAATTGTGTCTGTTTTTGTGTTTCACCACCTGTTCCTCCTTTAGCCCCCTGAAAACCTGTTTTCTCGATTTTTTTTTGAACTAGCCGTATAATTAATATCAAAATAAAAATCGAAAAAATTGCAAAATTTTTTGGCTATTTTTCTCATTTTTAAAAATTGACACCATTGCTTTTCAGAATATTTTCCTAGTTTCAGGAATGATATCTTTTTACATTTCGGCACAATGATGGCAAAATAATGGCAAAATATTCGCGAAGAAAAAATTTTCAAAACACGAATTTATCCAAAAATATAAGTTAGGTATAGGTACACCTAATTTTTTTTCAACTGCTCAGTGGAGCCCTCGCTGTCTTGGATTTTGACAGCAGATACATAAATTGACGCAGAATCTCAAAAAATCCTTTCATTTAGGACTGGGCTATTTTTCCCAAAAACAGATTGGGTAGGGATAGGAGCGAAAAACCCACGATTTTTTCACAAATTCCCCTTCTTTGAGACCTCAAATCTTCCCTCCAGGAGCACTTCGAGAACTAAAATATTTTATGGGTATAGCTTTCAACTTAAAATAAAGGCCTTTGCTGAATTTTATCAAAATCCGCCGATTTTTTTTTACCATCTAGGTAGGTATTTATTTTTTAAAGATTTTCAAAGAAATTGTGAAACTCCTGGCAATAAAATTTTTAGATCGCTATGTTGTTAATTTTTTTTAGGTGTATAGAATCAACCTTGATGAACTGTCTACAAACATTATCTCGATAGGTGCAATAATAATTTGCCGCAGCATTCTATTTTATCATCTTATCAACTTGGATGATTCAAATGATGGGATAATACTTTATCAAATTCTGCGGTAGTCTTGAAAAAAAAGTGAAGCATTCAGTGATTACCTTGTTTGTTTGTGTTACAGTTGAATTTTGTGTTGGGTAGTTTGAGATCGATTTTACACATTAAAAAAAATTGATTCAAAATTCCACCTAATAAAATATAGGTAACCTTATTCGTGATAAAACTAAACAGAACCAGTGACACTATAGTTGCATCAAAAAGGTAAGTGAAAAATTTATTTGAAAAAAAAAAAAAATGAATTCCAATTTTGAACATTTATTTATGCTAGGTAGGTAAACTTACCCAGTTCCTAGTTAGAATCATTTCGGATACCTACTCTATATGCCTCATAATACGTCGTCGTTGTCTTAAAACGCAACAAAAACAACAGATGATTTGAAAAAGTCATTTATCAAATACGATGGGTGCTCTATTTAACGCATAAATCACTAATAGAGAGGAAATGCCAAACCGGGCTTGTATTATTTTAGGTAGTCAACATCGAATAAGTATCTCTTTCAAACGGCGTATTTTTTCGCACACTTTTCAAAAATTTCATCAACACTCGATTTATAACGAAACCCATATAATTGCACGAAAAAAATATCTCTCTCCACAATGATATAATCACGTGTCATTTTCTAAACATCACATCACGTTATAGTGAGAAAAATTCATATAATACGTACTTCAGCGTCTACGTCTTACGATGTAGCTGAATATTGGATGTTTTGTCATCATTTTATTGTAAGGTTTTTTCTTCGTAATAGATTTTAGAAATTGAAAATCTTTAAATTGAGAAAATGCCACTAACACGCTTGCGACGATTGTTTTATAAACCCGAAAAAGAACCGGAGATTTTATTTCATCGAAATACGAAATGGAATTTTTCTCACACATATAGAAACATCTACAGCCTGTTTTTGAAGTTTGTATAAAAGTGAAATTTAGTTCAAGCTGAGAATAAAGTGTTGATTCAAGATGATGAAGAAAAAAAAAGCTGACGAATTGCTTTCTAATGTGTTATTTTGTGTTTGAAGATGAACATATGTTCTTATATGTGAGATGCGTACATAACTTTTGTTTTATTTATGTAGGTATTTGTGGCAGTATGGAAAACCAGTGTTTACTCGATGGTAAATCTAAATCATGGAGATATAAAATTACTGTGGAGCCTACCCTTTTATTGTATACAGTTGGAGCCACAATTTCTCAAAATTTGCAATTGAATTTACTTCTGGATAAATCTTGTCGAGTGTACAATGTCGAAGGTAGGTACCTACTTGAGTGAATTATGCTCAAATTTGTGATAAAGTAAACTCATTGGACTGCTACATGAAGAACGAAGGTGCTTCTTAGTTTATGGATCTGCGCAGTGCTTTATTTGTTTAATCTTATTCATATTTCCGGGTTTAGAATACGTAAATTGTATCCTAGACCTATTATAAGCAAAGCATAACAAAAATGAACGTTTTACGATAACACATCAAGTTCAAAGTAGCAAGCATTATAACTTTGAACTTTCTCATTCTTTTAATTCATACTCGTACCTAGGTACTCACTTAATTAACTAGGTATCTACCTTTATATATATGTAATTTGATCTTGAATATTTTATTTACACATTTTACTTACGGTATCTCTGATACAGCCAGCTGCCAGCTTCATTAATAACCTTGGCATAATTCAAAAATTATTATAATCTTATCAGTGCATTAACATTACGTATTTGTACATAAATGTATTTCGATTACAGGTGGTTTTTGCGAAACAGAAATGAACTCGGAAGTAACAGTTTCCCAAATCAACACATGGAAATTATTCTTCAGCACTATTTTCGTAGTATTTTTCACCAGTCTGACCGGACCAATTATCGATAAAAATCCTAAAACCATACCCTTCATTTTGATGATACCCATTCTGGGTCAATTGTTCAACGATATAGGAAATTATTTCAGCGTATACTTTTGGAGCTGGCATATTTGGGTGAATTGTGTTTTAGATGCTGTGCTGGTGGGATTCACTGGATCGACCTTTGGATTTACGTTGGTTTGCCTTTCGTACTTGTCGTATACGTCGAGTACACAAGAACGAACTGTGAGGATAGGATTTTTATACTTTTGTCTGGCTTTTGCGCTCAGTTTAGGGTATTTTTGCTCGGGATACGTTGTGCAATGGTTGGGGTATTATTATGGATTTGGGCTGTGTTGGTTTTTGTACGTTTCTGCGATTTTGATAGGTTAGTGTATAAAATTAATAATTTTTTAAAAATCCAACTTTAGGGTCATTCCATGTCAACTCAACCAAAAAAAGGTGATTTTGAAAGTCATGTCTTTCGATTTCACTCAATTTTTTTTACAATATAAATACCCACTCAGTAAGTAAGACCCCCGCATTTAGTTTGGTCCCATCCCCTGAGGGGGATGGGTAGGGGGGCTTCCATTATTTTCACATGGTCTCAAGGTACTCAACTTCAGCAGCCCATTCCTCCAAATTTATGATAATTTGATCGAAACTGATTTCACAGTTCGAAAGGGAATTGCATTTACTTAGAACTTTTTAAGCACTTTGAAATTTTCAAAAGTTGAAAGTTGAACTTTCAAATTGAATGTTCAAATTTCAAAATGTCGCTGTGGGTGGGAGCTACCATTTAAAATTTTGAAAAATTTCCATAGTTGTACCATTTGATGCTTTTTCAAAATATTTAAGTTTCGAGATGGGATCTCTCAATGGAGGGAGAGCACCCCCACCCCAATTTTAGGCGAAGCATCGAATTCTATGTTTTTGGTGACACTGAGGCTGAACACGAATATGACGTCAGATTTTTGACAGGACCCCATCCACGGCCCTCAGTACCTCCCTAAGGGGGGGGGTGAAAGTTCAAAAAAGATTTTTGTTCGTGTGACACATCGAATAGTATGTTTTTGGTGACGCTGAACCCGAATATGACGTCAGATTTTTGATTAGACCCCATCCACGGCCCCAACAATTTTTTTGCACTTTTACCTATTGGGGGAGGTTCTGGGGGCCATGGGTGTGGTCGATTTGAAAATCTATGGCAATATTCGTGTTCAGCGATATCGAAAACATACTATTTCATGTGTCACACGAATGTAACCATTTTTTGGGGGGTCACCCCCTTTGGGGAGGTGCTGGGGACCGTGGGCGGGTCCAAATCAAAAATCTGACGTGATATTTGTGTTCACCGTCACCAAAAACATACTATTCCATGTGTCGCACGAACAATAATCTTTTTTGAACTTTTACCCTCTTTGGGGAGGTGCTGGGGGCCTTGGATGGGGTCCTATCCAAAATCTGACGTCATATTCGTGTTCAGCGTCACAAAAAACATAGAATTCGATATGTCACATGCCCCAGATTGTTTTTCAATAGTTTCGCCCAAAAGTGGGGTGGGGGTGCTCTCCCTCCATTGAGAGATCCCATCTCGAAACTTGAATACTTCGAAAATGCATCAAATGGTACAATTATGGAAATTTTTCAAAATTTTAAATGGTAGCTCCCACTCACAGCGACATTTTGAAATTTGAACTTTCAATTTGAAAGTTCAACTTTCGAATTTTGAAGATTTCAAAATGCTTAAAAACTTTTAAATGCAATGCCCTTTCGAATTATGAAATCAGTTTTGATCAAAGTATCATAGATTTAGAGGAATGGGCTGCTGAAGTTGAGTACCTCGAGACAATGTGAAAATAATGGAAGCCCCCCACCCACCCCCCTGAGGGGGCTGGGACCAAACTAATTGCGGAGTTCTTACTTACTCGGTGAGAATATATGTAAAAAAAAATTTAGCGAAATTGAAAGACATAACTCAAAAACGTTGGTTGAGTTGACATGGAATGACCCTTTAATAAGAAAGTAAAATACGAGTAGTTCAAAAAAAAAAAAAAAAAAAAAAAAAAAAACATTGGCAACAGAAATGTAGAATTATTCAATGACAAATCAGACCAACTTTGGGTACAAGTGCTCCAAATTTTCTCCAACTTTTTTTTTGTAGGTTTCTTACTTAATTAGAAAATATGGAACATTTCTATCGTTGCTTTCATAGTGCCCAACTTTGAGGTCCAAATTCTTGGTATCTAGTGGTGCAACTTTTTTTTTTTTTTTTTTTTTTTTCATTTGAACATGAAAGTTTACTTTTTGAAAGCTTGCCATATTTCGGAGCAATAATTTGAAAATTAATTTTTTTTTAAATCCAGGAAACATACATTTTTATAATCATTTTTAACAAATTTTTTGAATGACCTAGTTACTCAATATAAGTTTAATATCAATTTTCAAATTTCAAACTTTTTATTCAATACCTACAATAGGTTTAAATGTGTTGAATTTCGCAGGAATGAGAACCATAGAAGATGTAGACATTTCACCAGAAAAGCAAACAGAAGATGTTACAATTTTTCAGACAATACAGCAAAATTTTACAGTTTTAACCAAAGAACGAGAAAATAGCAAGCAAACGGTTATTATTTTATGCTTGTTTGTTTTCCCTTTAGTATTGGGGTATCCAGTAGGTAAGTTTTGAAAAAATTTTCAGCTTTTCAATTTGAAATAAAATAAGTACGTAAATTTTGACAGCTTCCAGATGAGTAGATGAAGAAACATTTTTAATGAAGAACTTTTTTTTAAAGGGGAACTATCCGTATTATATTTATTTCTACGCCGTCGATTTGCTTGGGATGCTACGGAATATGGAGTGTACATGTCATTCAAAATGATCGTCAAATCTTGCGGTAAATTCTACTCAATTTATTGTAGGTATTTATCTACATACCTATATATTAACTTTAAATTTTAAAATTTTTTAAAATATTTTTTTAGGAGCTTTATTGTGTACAGAAATCCTGAAACGGAGACTTCGATTGCATGATGCTACTATCGGTGCTATCGGATGTGCTTTACAACTGACGATGTCTATTTTTTGGTTAATGATTTATTACTCGTGGCAGGTTTACGCAGGTAAATCCAATATTTATCATAATCAGTCATTTTTATTCTTCACGTTCCTGCCCATTTTATAATCAATCGACCTTTTTTGTAATTAATAGAATATTTTTTTTATTCAATTCTATGTAAATTGAAGTCACAATAATGGGAGCATTTGAAATAGGTATCGTGGCTGTTCTAACTTCGCTAGCTTCAAAATGTGTCAAACCTCATGAGTATGGTAATATACCTAGTTTATTTTAAACCGAATTTCGCACGGTCCTACTACTCGTATAAGTGTGGATAGGTAAATGAAATTTTCAACCATTTAAAATTTATTTTTATTCTAGGTCGACTGTCTTCCTTATTTGGATTTACTCATATCATTACTCCGGTGGTTTATCCTTTGTACAATATGGTGTATGAAAGTTCAATTTACACATTCCCCAGTTCATTCTTTTTGATCACTATTTCATTGACAGCACCGTGTGTTCTAATTTTTTGGTAAGTTTATGTAATTCTTCTTTATAATTAAATAATACCCACCACATTTTACCGAACAGAAGTACCGATGTATTTGCCTAATCCATAGTTGAAGGCGAAATAGTATATTTCATAATATTTTTATTTTATGTGTAAAACTTTTTTTTTTTTTTTTTTTACAGCATTTTGCGTTATTTTGGCGAGAAAATGCGTGAAAAAGAATTGCTACCAGAATGAGATCATGTTTTATATTTTTATAATTTTTTTAAATCATGAGATTTTGTATTGTAGGTATTTAGGTAAGTACATAAAAATGTGAAATACCATTAAATTCATCGTTTGATATTTTTCTTATACTAGCATACTTACTTAGCTTAGATATTGAAATAGCATAACTTTTCTGAAGAATTTGTTGATGAATTATTGATACTTCATGGTTAAAAATTTCAATACTGATGATTCCACAATTTTAACTGAAATTCAAAACATTCTGATGTTCATCGAAGAAACCAACCTGTGAAATCAAACCTAAACTAACCCTTCGAAACTGGGCTTAAATATCCTAGCAATCATACCTAAGTACATGCCATGCAGTATAAAAAAAATAAATGAAATAAAAAAAAGTTGAAGTTTGATTTTGAACTTACTGAAATTTTTTATCAAAATCAAAATTTAAAAACTGATTCCCTTCAATTGCATAAACACAAATTGTAAACATTTTTCGAACTACATACTTTAGTTAAAAATTCAAAAAAACTGCTAGATTTTTGGTGAATTTTCAAAAATTAAATTTGAACAAGACATGAGAAAAATAAATAATAATGTCACTAAATTAACCTAGAAAGCTGAAACTAATAATTTGTATGTGCCTCATTTTGGACCACTCGAGTCAGGTTTGAATCGTTTTGAGCAACTCTTTTGAGTCTTCAGCAGAATTACAATAGCTAAAATTTCCAAAAAAAAATGTACTAATAAAGCTGGAAGGCTAAAATTTTGTACATATACAATTTTCAAAAATCTGATGTAGGATCTAGAACTGCTCAAAACGGTTAGAAATGTTCTCCAATCAAGGAGAGGGGGGGTGAAGGTTCGAAAATAGAGTTCATATCAAATTTCCGTTTGCTAGGTCAATTTGATAAAATTTTGATTTTTTGAACTATTTTTGACCAAAATTTGATTTTTACAAAATCGTCAAAAATCAAAAAATGCAATTTTACATCTGAAGTTTTGGCTATGCTTAAGTAAACTTACCAAGACTGACTCTTGGACAACCTTGAGAGGCCAGACGGAAGGGTCAATGACCTCAAGAGGTCGCACAGGAATACGTACAGACAACCTTGAGAGGCAAAACAGACCGGTCAGTGACCGTAGGAAGCCAGACAAGCAGATAGACGACCTCAGGCACTCAGACAACCTTGAAAGGTCATATAGTAGGGTCAATGACCTCTGGAGGCCAAACAGAAACCTAGACAGACGATCTTGGTAATGCAAGCAGATGAGTCAATGACCCTATAAGAAGCCAAATAGGTAAACAGACGATCTTGCGAATCCATATTGACAGGTCGTTGACCTTAAAAATTCAGAGAGCTAGACAAACGACTTTGTGAATCCATTTTGACAGGTTGTTGGACCTTAAGAAGCCGGACAGGCAGTCAACGTTGAACAATTGCGATAGACAACCTCGAGAGGGCAGACAGGAATACAGACGACCTTGAGAGAGCAGGTGGACAGATCAATGACCTCAAGAAAATTCTATTTGAGACTTTCAAATTTTGCTAAACTTTTAAGAGCTCATACAAAAATTGTAATTTTGTGAGGAATTCTGTACTAGACTTTTAAAAACACGTTGAAAAAAAATGAGCAATTCCTCACATTTTAATATTATGTCAGAGTTTCTGGTCTTTGGTGTGATTTTTAAGAAGTTGGGATTGGGAAAAACTCCAGGTGAATTCTCAAAATTTACAGTCAGACAAATTCTTGACATGAAGCAAAAAACATTCATGATTTATAATTTGCCTTGCAGAGGTCACTTTACCCCATTTTTTTTTTTTGCGATCCGTTCCAACCTCTATTTATAGTATTTTTTTTCGAGAACTGGAGAATCCAAAAATCTGTTCGAGGCTCCAGAACAACTCGAAACCATCACCAATCGACTTAGGACAATAAAAATCGAACACGAACAAAATCTCAGTCTTTTCCATTAATTTGATTTTTTTCATAGGCGAACAAACAGGTCAAAAAAATTCAAAAATGTCAGCAAAATTCGAGAAATGAATTTCAGAGGCTTAAATTTACGCTTGTGGTGTATTTTCAAGTAGGTACTTCTTTGATTCTCTTCTGCCCGGTGCATAAAAATCAATCTTTAATAAAATAATGATACCTCTAATCATTGTTGTGTATTGTGTATGTGTAATAAAGGCAAGTACCTAGGTATCGTACATCATTTTTCACCATGAATCAATCAATCCGCGTATCATATGGGTTAGTACGATGATTATTTTTTTAATCATTCGTCTCGCAATTACGTTATCAATTAAATTAATCCTCTATGAACTTGAAAGGTCGATAAGTAAAGCGAAAAATGCTAAAGTTGGTGAAATAAAAATATTATCATTTCGTTATCACGTCTTATCAGCCACTTACGTACTTACGCTGCCAGCTCATTTCGCACGTGTGTCTTTATATTTGCCTAAAATGCTCTTTGAAGGCGTCTAACATCAATTCGAACATTTTTAAATCCATCGAACAGACCAGTTCGCGGAAGTATTCGAATCGTTTCAAGTTTTAATGGTAGGTAAATTGAAATTCAACAGGTTTATCGAGTCAATAAGCCAATTTATAAATTTTATCGTTCTTAATACTAGGTATAGCTGAAATTACGAACTAATAATGAATATTCATGCCTCGGCGTAGGTAATAAGCATTGTCTACTTTTTCAATGAAAGGGAAGCGAGAAGAGGGACAATCACTGCGATAAAAATACTCTTAAATCGAAAGTTTTCAACGTCGTGAGTGTTTCATGTTTTCAGGGTCACTAACTCGTTCTACATAGATGGCAAAAAAAAATCTCACAATGTATAAGATCGTATATTATCTCAATTCGAGCACCATTAAGTTCAAATTATGTTCGCCAAAAATTGCCATAAAATTAAAAAAAAAAAAATGAAAATTTGTGTTTGATGGGAAGATTTACCTATAGATGAATAGAACAATTGGGTAATACCATTCGTAAATTACCTATCAATTGAATACTACAAGTTCTTACTCTTCGTCTTCACGTCAGTTGTGAGTTGATTAAAAGTCAGATGATTTCACTCATAAATACTACGTCATAGGTTGTGTGAGCCGGTTTGTTATACTGTTTGAACATTTACTGAAGTATCAAATCGCCAGTCAAACGTTACTCGTGTAACTGCTTTCGCGAAATACCGAAACATGTTCGGTGATTTGTTTGTACTCGTAATTTAAATTTTTACGTTTATGTGTTGTGACTTGTGACGATTAATTTGGTTGGATTTTTAATGATTTCAAGATGCACAGTGACTCGACAATGGTAAAAATATTTTTCCAAATTCATACAAAATATATTATTGTTGATTATTATTTCAATGTAATCAAAATCTGGTTGAGTGATATTTAAATTATTTATTAATATTGCAGTTTAAATATTTCAAATTTTGACTTTTAATAGGGTATTTTTAATTTTTTTTATTATTCGTTATTAAAAAAAAAAAAAAAAAAAAAAAAAAAATAGGTCCAAGTATGTTTTTGACTTGACATTTTTTTTTTTTTTTTTTTTTTTTTAATGAATGTCAACACAGATTGAGATATCTAATTTATATTTTTTATGAGCAAATGAACAACATCTGTGTACCTGCGTCAAGCTCAGCAAGATATAACTAAATTCTTTGTTTTAAAACAATTAGGTAACTGATATATTTGTTATCATCAAGTAGGTACCTGAGACTTTTTGAGCATATATTGGATCATGTGTTATAAAAATTTTGTGCCAATAATGCTACGATTGTGTTTGTTCTTTCATTATCCACTCGACTTACGGTTACATGCCATCTTCGATAGGTACCTATATCAAATAATACCAACATAATTGCATAATAAACTGATACCTAAATACCTTCATGTACTTAGATACTTTAAGTACCCTCACCTGAGCATTCGAATCTATACTAAAATACCACCTGTTTGATTGTAATTTTCAGTACACTCGTGACAGTCGCGACACATTAATGATCGATTCAGCGAAAAAGCAGTCCATAACGTCGCCGATGGTGGTCACAAAATGGAAACGAATTCTGAAAACCATCAGCGTCGAACCAGCGATGGTGTTATTTTACACGAATTACATCATAACGGATTTCATAAACACCAATTTATATATACAAAAAAACTGCCGAAACGACACATCTCGAGAGCCGAACTTAACCACCGATTGTGACAATATTGGACGAGGAGTCGGATACGTGAATAATGTGAATTATTACTTCAGATACTCTCTGGTATCTTTGATGGTAATTCACACTATATTATCATTATGCTGGAGCGACAGAGCTGGCCGGAAACGAAAACCGTTCATCGTGCTGCCAATTATTGGTCAAATTTTACAAATACTCGTCGCCTGTTTCCAATCATATTTTTGGTATTTACCTCCACATTTCGCCGTCGCTTCGGATTTATTGTTTCAAGTTCTCAGTGGTGGTTTTGTATTGTGTTTGAATACTTGCATAACTTATACCAACGATATATCCAGTGTTGAAGAACGTACTATGAAGATGAGTATTATATTCGCTCTGCAAGTGATCTGTGCTCCGATTGGGAGCGGTGTTTCGGGATTTTTGCTCACCGGTTTGGGGTTTTTTTACTCGTACGTGGTGTGTTTGGTGTTGGCTACTATGTCGTTGATTTGCGGATTGTTTCTGATCAAAGATGTATCGATACCGGTGGAGAAGAAACCGACGTATTTGAGCTTTTTCAGCGTTGCAGATGTGGTGGATAGTGTGAAAATGGTGTTTCGTAAGAGTTTGGGGAGCAAGAGACCGATCGTTATGGTTTTGCTGTTGATTCATGTTACGGTGTTTTTCAATTTTGAAGGTAGGTAAATAAAATAGGTATATTTTTTAATTTGATTATTGATCGGGTTATACTTATGTGGGTAACTTTTTAATGTAGGTAGATCAATTGACTTGATAAGTATGGGTAACTTACAAGGGGATTTTTCAGTGAATAAGTAAGTTAGTCGGGGAGCCTACTTAAGGATAAATTGCAGCCCCCCCCCGTCGATCCTCCGGGCAACTTTTTTCTTAAAGGGGGAGTCCTAAGGAACATTTCTAGCCCTTGTACTCAAAAAGAAAAGTGGCCCTACTTACAAAATGGCGGTCATTTTGATTGACAGGTCAGCCGAAATCGCAGATTTTGCGTTCCAACATAGGACTTGCACAACATTTTTCAAACTGTACAGAGGTAGATCGAAAGAGCAGGCGAACATTCATCACCTGTCAAAATTTCAAGTGCTAAAGTGCGTTTTTCGATTTTTGGCGAATTTTTTAAAATCAAATTTAGACCAAAAATGAGGGAAAAAATCAAAATTTTACCAAATTGCCCAAGAAAGCTGAAATTTGGGATAAACCCTATTTTCGATATGCCAAATCGATCGGAAACTGTTTCAAACTGTTTTGAGCAGTTCTGGAGCCTCTAGCAGATCTTTGAAACTCGAAATTCCCACAAAATTTCATCAAATGGAGTTGGATAGCCGAAATTTACTCTGCAAACTAATTTCAATACGCTACGAAGTCAACTGCAGGGGGATTTCAAGTTGTTTGGAGCATGCAGCGACTTTTTGAAAATTACTGGCGCCTCCAGGAGATTTTTGAAACTTAAACTTCCTAAAAATTCCATCAAATGGAAATGGAAAGTAAAAATTCATTCTGCAAACTAATTTCAATACGCTACGAAGTCGTCTGCTGTTGGATTTCAAGTCGTTTTGGAGCCTCCAGCGACTTTTTGAGAGGTCATGTGGTCTTTTTTGGAAAATTTAAATTTCCAAAAAGTAGCTGGAAGCTTCAAAATCATTTTAAAAACATTTGAAACCACCATTTAGTCGACTTCATATCGTATTGAAATTAGTTTCCGAAGTAAATTTCAGCTTGCCAACTCCATTTGGTAAAATGTTGCGGGAATTTCAAGTTTCAAAAATCTACTGGAGGCTCCAGTAATTTTCAAAAAGTCGCTGAAGGCTCCAAAATGATTTGAACCCACATGAAGTCGTCTTTACAGGATGTGAAAATTGGAGTGTACAGTAAATTTCAGCTTTCCACCGCCATTTGTGACGCGGTGAGCGATACCATACCATATGTCGGCAAAAATTTTTTTCGTTTTATTGTGGTTTCTGGTAGTGTTTTTCTTCCTCTTTTCAATGGTGCAAACAGATTTTCAAAATATTAAAATCTGACAAATTTTCAAAACTTCAAAGTTGCGTATTTTTTGAAATTCAAAAACCAAAATTCTGAGAAAAACGTGTTTGAAAGTTTGGGTTATTTTTGTAACATTTTTAAATTTTTTTTTTTTTTTTTTTTTGATTTTCTTCATCTTTTAATGGTTTTACATCATAATATTTTTTTTTTTTTTTTTTTTGACATTTTTTTATGAAAAGCACTTTTGTAAAACCGGTTTTTCACCACTAAAACGACGTGTTTGAGATCGGTGGGTACATCCATTCCAAAGTATAGGCTTCATAGTATATGAATCGACAAAAAATTTTTTTTTGATATTTTCTGACTTTTTCCATGAAAACGCGATTATCTCAAAAAAAAGTTTTCCGACATATGGTATGGTATCGCTCACCGCGTCACATTTGATGAAATTTTGTGAAAATTTGAAGTTTCAAAAATCTGATGGAGGCTCCAGGAATTATCAAAAAGTCGCCAGTGGCTACAAAGCGACTTGAAATTCACCTGCAGTACTTCGTAGCGCATTGAAATTAGTTTACAGAATAAATTTAAGCTTTCCAACTCCATTTTGGTGAAATTTTGTGAGAATTTCGAGTTTCAAAGATCTGCTGGAGGCTCCAGAACTGCTCAAAACAGTTTGAAACAGGTTCCAATCGATTTGGCATGGTAAAATTTTGATTTTTTCCCTCATTTTTGGTCTAAAATTGATTTTAAAAAATTCGCCAAAAAATCGAAAAACGCACTTTAGCACTTGAAATTTTGACAGGTGATAAATTTTTGTTTGTTCTTTTGATCTACCTTTGTACAGTTTGAAAAATTTTGTGCAAGTCCTATGTTGGAACGCCAAATCTGCGATTTCGGCTGACCTATGTCAATCAAAATGGCCGCCATTTTGTAATTAGGGCCACTTTTCTTTTTGAGTACAAGGGCTAGAAATGTTCCTTAGGACTCCCGCTTTAAGAAAAAAGTTGCCCCGGAGGATCGACGGGGGGGGGGTGCAATTTATCCTTAAGTGGGCTCCCCGACTAGTATAGGTTTCTGATTAATTTCACTTTATGCTTTAGATCTCTTGACGACTTGGAGTTTACGATTTTCAGAAAAATTTGAGTCCTTAAAAACACAATAATGTGGGCAGAATCGACCTGCCCATTCATTCGCCTTTTGATTGGACATCAAAAATGTTTACTATTTTGAATTAAACAGAAAATGAAATCAAAAACTGATCGTGTGATCGAAAAATAAAAATAAAAATTCTAAACTTCAAGTAAAAAAGAAAAAAATAGAAAAAAAATTAAAAATAAAATCCAAAATTAAAAACTTACTTTGTAAATGAAATCATAACTAAAAATTGCAAATTTTGAAAAAAAATTTGAAAAAATTGACAGAAAAATCGAAAATTTTGAAAATGAAAGGTTAAAATAAGTAGGTACCTATCCAAAAATATAGTTAGAGCATCTCTGAGAGAATGGAATCAAAATCTAAAATTTATAGAAACTCAGAAAGTAGAATCAACAACTGAAAATTAAACTGAAAATTTTGTAAATGAGATCAAAAATTGAAATTAAAATAAAATACTTATCTACAAAAATTGTAACTGAAAAATAAAATCAAAGTCGAAACCCAAAAATTAAATTTTAAATTCTGAAAATTGATTCAAAAACTAAAAATTTAAGTAATTGAAAATTCAACTATACCTACTTAAACTGAAAACAAAATCGAAGGTTCATAATAAAAAATTGAAAATTAAATGGAAAACTCTGAAAATGAAAATTTTGAATTCACTCCCAAACACTGAACTTGAACTAAAATCGTAGGTTAATAATAAAAAATTGAAACTGATTGAAAATAAATTCGGATAAATTAATATCTCTTCTAAAAATAAAATCAAAAACAGAAAACGAAATAAAAAATAAAAATTGAAATTGAAAACTGAAATTAAAATTGTAATCAGAAATTGAAAATAAAATAAAAAAAAACTGCAAAATGTAATTGAGAATTTTGAAAAATATTCTTCGTTTAATTTTTACTTTCTTATAAGATCTGCAGCTTACAATTAGAATATGTTGTATGCAGATAAACTTACATTAAAATTATAAAAATGCGGTTCTATAAACTTAGTTACCATTGTACTGGAGCCAAATTGTGGCTATACCTAATGTTATTCATTTTGTTGAATTGTTTCAGGACAAAAGTCAGTCTTTTACTTGTATTTCAAGTACAGATTCAAATGGAATGAAAAAACTTACAGCATATACGTCATGTGTAAATTGATCGGATTAACTTTCGGTATGTACTTATAGTATGTTGATCAACAAACAACATTAAGTGTATTGAATTTATTTATAGATAAGGTTGTTTCAAATGAGGTGACAATCGTACGATTGTTTGATTTTATTGCTTTCTGATAAATTTGACATTATAACGAGGTCGGTACTTAATTCTTAAAATATTTTTTTTTTCAGGTACTTTCTTTTGTTCTTTAATAATGAGTAAATATTTAAAAATACACGATGGTATAATTGGAAGCTTCGCTTCATTTTGGGATACGATGGCAAGCATTGGATACGTATTTGCGAATCAAAATTGGCAACTGTACCTTAGTATGTAATATTTTTTTTAAAAATTTGCATTCATGTTCAATTCTAACAAACGGTATCTACATAACAGTACATTTTATACATTTACTTACAGTTCCAGCATTGGATATATTTCACGGTACAGCGATCGCCATTCACTATTCCTTCATTAGTAAATATTTTGAATACAACGAATATGGTAAGTTGCACATATGTAATAATTATGATGTTAAATTAACATTTTAAAACAATCGAGTAATCGAGAGGAAAATTTCCACAATTTAATAAGTTATTTTTTCTTCGTCATTAGGTATAAATACTTGCATTTTTCAATTTCTTTTTTTTTATCGGTCTATTGTGTTTTTTTTTCAGGTCGTTTGACTTCAGCATTGAATGTCTTTTCACTATTTATACCAGTATGTCATCCAATTTTTAGTTATTTATTTCATCAAACCATGGACACATTCCCTTCTGCTTTCTTTATAGTCGGGGGAGCTTTTGATTTTGTAACATTTCTTCTATACGGGTGAGTAAAAAAAAAAAAAAAAAAAAACATTGAAAAATTGCCTAATGTATTTAGCAGCATTAATGATAAGTTCAACGTTTTGATTATAGTACCGATTTTCAATTCAATGTTTCGTTTTGCAGATTATCGTATTATTTGTGTAAAAGGATAATGTCCTGAGAATTTGGTTGTGCAGAGCCATGAGGCTTATTGTGATTTTTGAAATGCGGATTTCACGTGAAGGCGAACGTGAGATAGACAGATTGACAAAAGAATGGATCCTTGAATTCAATTTTTTCCTTCAAATTTTCATTTTATTCCAGACGTGAAGTGAACGAATATTTTATTATTATGAATGATGAAATGGAATATAGAATGTAGGGGTTTGAGTGACTGTAGCCTACAAAAAAAAAACAACATTTAATGAATACTGAGAAATAATAGATATCTACCTAGGTACCTTGTTTCATTTTCAACCTTCATTTTTTTGAAAAGAAAAAACAGAGGAAACCTATAAAGGTAGAGAGATTCCATTCTGTTTGAAATCTCTTTGCTGCTATTTATTATTTTTTTTTTTTAAATTATAATACATAATAAAATAAATCAGTTTATTGTGAATAAACGACAATGATATATATTTTTTTGAACGTTCAAATTACACAAAGCAAACGCAATTATCAGCGAACAAAATATAATTCTGGAACGAATGAAAGCTTCCACAATTTTTTAGAGTTCCTGCAAATTCAAAGAATATTATGATGGACGAGAAAATAACAAATATCTAGTTCAATGTTTACGCTACAGCTGTATTTAAAATACCCTATGAATGAACGTAAGTAGGTAGGTAATCATAGTTTTCAAAGTTACCTCATGTGTGGTGTGTTGAGAACTTTTGGATGCTGAAAATTGTGAAAAAATTGTTATCGACATTTAAAAAGAATAGATAATAGGTTCCTAGGCTACTATGATCTTTGAAATTCGGAAATACATATTTACGTTTGTTTTCCTCCAACTCTCGGATTCGTTCGTTCAAAAGATGAATTTTATCATCCATTTCATTTATTATGGAATTAAATCTTTCACGATGTTGTTCTATAATGAGATTTATCGAATCGATTGCCGACCTTGCGTAATCCTGTGAAACATAATGTACCTATCGTGTAATTAATTATGCTCCTATCTACTTATGTTGAATAATAAAATATAAAAAATGATTCGAAATCTTAAAGCACTGGTAGGTATTTTTTGTAGATTTTTCATGCAAAAGAACCCCGAGATGCGGAGGTGGAGTGTCTCAACACCCCCCCCCCCCTCACACCGCCTCCCCAGACAGAAAAATTTAAGCAAAAAGTGGAGAATTTTTAGAAAAAATTGAGCGAGTAGGGAAAAGTCGGGAAATTTGGAAAAAATTGAAAAGATATTGTGTATTTAAGCAGAGAAAATCAATGATCAATGAAGAATCACCAAAAACTACGAGTTTTCATTTCTTGAATTTATAAATTTTCGAATGTTTTCATGTTCGTTTCGCTCAGCCCAGATCATTTACCTTTTCTTTTTGCTCCGACCAAAGTTAGAGAATAGAAACATTGATTTCTCACATCAAAAATGATACATTTTCTAAAAAAAAAGTCCTCCAATGCATTCCATAGTCAAAACTGTCTCCCAACTTCTGCTAAAATATCAAAAAATGACCTATTTTTCTCCGAAAATTCGAAAACAATATTTTTTAATTTTTTCCATAATTGATTGTTTTTGAAAATATAAAAATTATGTCTTGAAAAAAACAAAGAATTGAGAATTTACGAGAGCTTTGGCCCTCGCCTCGTTCGAGCAAAATAGAAAATACCCTGTTTAAATTTGATTTTCAAATGCCAAAAAGTTAAAAAAAAAAACACAAAAAATTGTGAATTTTTGATTTTGCATTTCAGAGAACAAATTCAAATTTTTCATCAAGCATAAAAGCATCGTTTTTGAACAGAGTTGAAATATTATTCAACATTTTTATTCAACTCCCCTTTCCAAAATTTGTTCGAACCGTATCTGGCTAATTAGCATATGAAAAATACAGGTGAGAAAGGGTTAAAAATTTGGGGAAATCTGGCGAAAAAATTTAGAAAAAAATTACACTTCCTCTCCTCACGAAACGTCACTTCTTCACGCTTCTGCCGAAGATAAAATGGACTCATTTTTACCTAATTTTCAAGCGCAACTTGAGAGTAAGTACTTAGTATACAGCATAATAACTTACCCTGATATTCTTAGGAGGTACTTGTTTTTCCATAAGTTTCAAAACAACTTCACGAAGGGTTTCTGAAAAGTAATAATAGTAACCTGTAATCTATTTGTTTGTTAATTCTTGCCTATCTTACTAAAAATTATAAACCTTATTGCCATTCAATTAATTAAATAGAAATATATGAGCAGATATCGTATTAATTCGTAGGCAACTCAAAACAAATAGGTAATAGGTACCTATACCAACATAAAATAAAAACATTAGCAATTGCTTACCCAATTTTGATTCACTCGATGTTTGTTTGGTTCTTATATAATTTGACACAAATCGATCTGCTGCGATTTCATTTTTCACACTTTGCATTTTATCAATTAATTTTTGATTCGATTTAATCAACCTGAAAACGTCTGGCATTTTCCTGCTGTAATATGATCGCCGAAATTCCTGCGCACGTTGAAAAAAAGTTATGAAAATGCTTGTTTATTTCAGTTTTTTTTTCTCTCCAATAACACTCTAGTACTGATTTTGTATTTTGTTGTGTAGTTTAACTTACATGCTCGTCGTAGACATCGGATTTTACTGATGTTGTATTGAAAACTGGAAGTTGAAAAAATTTAATGTAAAATTACTTCGATACTTACCTAAAAATAATATGTACTTGACACGATACTTACAATTTAAAATACCTAAGTTCATTTTAGGTAGGTATCTCATGCTAACTCTCCACAATAAAATTAAATACATACTTACTTATAGGTACATGTTTTTGAGGAGGAATACCTACCTATTGTAGAATACTTATGAAAAATTAGAACATAGAAATGGGCTATTTACTTTCCAAGTCGAATAGCTGTTCTTCGTCGATACTTGAAATCTCTTCTTCTGATCGGCCGTCCTAGAAAAGTTCAAAAATGTTTCGTGATAATGAAATTTTGCTATAATGCGAGTACCTATTTCATCAATATTTTTATTTTCATCCTTACGTTTTCTTCCAGTTGTTTGATTTTATTTTCCAATCTTTTAATTTTTTCATCTTTGATTTCCTTAATTTCAGCGGATAGTTCATCATGGAATCCAATCACAGATTTAACGACAGCCAGTGTATGAATGGCTACATACTATACACATTATGGTTTAATTAATACCTAATACCTACGTTATTAATTACTATAGGTATCCAATTCATTAGTGGCATTGAATATAAATTCATTAAAGCTGCCTATATTTTGCATGCAATGTTGATAAGAAATATCTAAGTACTTATTTGGGAATGGACATACTTCAAACGTTCTAAAAAAAAATTCATCTTCATCTTCATTAATTTCAAACGAGCTAATTGTTGTGTTTGGGTAAAATCCGAATAACTCCGTTTCTTTGGAAAGAGCCCTAGACACTGTTGAGTATTCCAAAAAATATAATAAAACGGAAAAAAAATTAAATTCGTATTCTCTGAATTAGCATAGGTTGGTATAGGATTTCTTTCTAAGGGTGTGAGAATATGAGCTTTTTCACTTTCCTTTCAATAATCTCCTAATACCATTTAAATTACTTACCCAAACAATCAGATTGTCAACATGAACTTATAAGCAAGTAATTTCAATAAAAATGGGTAAAAATTCTTACCAAAAATAAAATTGATCAAAATCAAAATTCCAGGTTGAATAAATACGCATTTTAAAACCTCCATAATTAATAATCACAGCTGTATGTACAGACTAGACGACTGACTAGAATAACTAGGTAATAGTACCTATCTCATCGATACTTTGTAAGCTTATACTTTTAGGTTAGATGTTTTCTCAATGAAATGAAACTATAATATCGAAGCTAGAATGCGATTAATACTCGTATATGTTAAAGTTACCAATCAGATTCGCTTGTGCAGAAAGAAAATTATCATTTTTTAGATTGTATGTGGGCACTATCTCGAAAAATATCTCGCATCTTATGCGCGAGTCATTCCATGTCAACTCAACCAACGTTTTTGAGTCATGTCTTTCGATTTCGCTCAATTTTTTTTTACAATACACTTATACCCACCCACTAAGTAATAACCCCGCAATCAGTTTGGTCCCAGCCCCCTCAGGAGTGGGTGGGGGGGCTTCCACTATTTTCACATTGTCTCGAGGTACTCAACTTCAGCAGCCCATTCCTCCAAAACTATGATACTTTGATCAAAACTGATTTCACAGTTCAAAAGGGCATTGCATTTAGAACTTTTTAAGCATTTTGAAATTTTCAAAAGTTGAAAGTTAAACTTTCAAATTGAAAGCTCAAATTTCAAAATGGCGCTGTAAGTGGGAGCTACCATTTAAAATTTTGAAAAAATTTCCATAGATGAACCTTTTGATGTTTTTTCGAAATATTCAAGTTTCGAGATGGGATCTCTTAATGGAGAGGGAGCACCTCCACCCCCAATTTTGGGCGAAACTTTCGAAAGAAAATGTGAGGCATGTGACATATCGAATTCTATGTTTTTGGTGACGCTGAACACGAATATGACGTTAGATTTTTGATTAGACCCGTCCACGGCCCGCAGCACCTCCCCAAAGAAGGTAACCCCCAAAAACATGGTTACATACGTGTGACACATGAAATAATATTATGTTTTCGATATTGCTGAACACGAATATTGCCATAGTTTTTTAAATCGACCTCACCCATGGCCCCCAGAACCTCCCCCAATAGGTAAAAGTCCAAAAAAATTGCTGGGTGCCGTGGATGGAGTTCAATCAAAAATCTGACGTCAAATTCATGTTCAGCGTCACCAAAAACATACTATTCTATGTGTAGCACGAACAAAACACTTTTTTGAACTTTTATCCCTTTTGGGGAGGTGTTGGGGGCCATGGATGGGGCCCTATCAAAAATCTGACGTCATATTCGTGTTCAGCGTCACCAAAAACATAGAATTCGATATGTCACACGCACCACATTTTCTTTCGAAAGTTTCGCCCAAAATTGGAGGTGGGGATGCTCCCCCTCCATTAAGAGATTCCATCTCGAAACTTGAATATTTCAAAAAAGCATCAAAAGCTTCATCTATGGAAATTTTTTCAAAATTTTAAATGGTAGCTCCCACTTACAGCGCCATTTTGAAATTCAAACTTTCAACTTTTGAAAATTTCAAAATGCTTAAAAAATTTTAAATGCAATGTCCTTTCGAACTGTGAAATCAGTTTTGATCAAAGTATCATAGTTTTGGAGGAATAGGCTGCTGAAGTTGAGTACCTCGAGACAATGTGAAAATAATGAAAGCCCCCCAACCGCCCCCAGAGGGGGCTGCGACCAAACTGATTGCGGGGTTATTATTTAGTGGGTGGGTATATATTTTAAAAAAAAATTGAGCGAAATCGAAAGACATGACTTTCAAAATCGCCTTTTTTTTTGGTCGAGTTGACATGGAATGACCCGCGCACCATTACTAAAAATTGAAAATGTATTGGATATAGTCCAAGAGCTATACCACTGCGATTGGGCCGAAATAACTGAAAGCTGGGGATGGTCTCAAAAGTTAGTATACATACCCCTATTTTGAAAGCACTTGGTCTGCCGATCCGCAGCTGCTGCTTTAAGCTCAGTAAAAGCTCGAAAGTTCAAAATTTTTCTGAACTTTCAGCTGAGAAAACTGATGGCTAAAATTGGTGTCTAATTATAGCATTTTTCGTGCTGAATCCGAATATATCGGTCTGCCGACCCATAAGTGCCGCCAAACCCCCGCCAGACTGGGTCAAAAGGGGAGCAACTTTGGCAAATTTCACGTTTCTGGGCTAAATTCTCACAAAAAGCTACAAAATCGGGTTAAAAATTATTTTCAAGCAGTTCAACGGAATGCTCTATGGCTAAGATGATTTTTAGGCATCGAAATTTTTCAAAATTTTCATTTTTTGGGGAGTGGGGCGTGAGGGGAGTATCAATGAATTCAGCAAATATGGCCTTGTGATGCATCAAAATATATGTTTTTTGACCGTATTTTCCTCCAATGTGAAAAATATTGCCATAATTGAATTCTACGACCCAAAAAACATATATTTTGATATATCACAAGGCCATATTTGCTGAATTCATTAATACTCCCCTCACGCCCCACTCCCCAAAAAATGAAAATTTTGAAAAATTTCGGTGCCTAAAAATCATCTTAGCCATAGAGCATTCCGTTAAATTGCTTGAACATAATTTTTAACCCGATTTTGTAGCTTTTTGTGAGAATTTAGCCCAGAAACGTGAAATTTGCCAAATTTGCTCCCCTTTTGACCCAGTCTGGCGGGGGTTTGGCGGCACTTATGGGTCGGCAGACCGATATATTCGGATTCAGCGCGAAAAATGCTATAATTAGACACCAATTTTAGCCATCAGTTTTCTCGGCTGAAAGTTCAGAAAAATTTTGAACTTTCGAGCTTTTACTGAGCTTTAAAGCAGCAGCTGCGGATCGGCAGACCACGTGCTTTCAAAATAGGGGTATGTATACTAACTTTTGAGACCATCCCCAGCTTTCAGTTATTTCGGCCCAATCGCAGTGGTATAGCTCTTGGACTAATACTATTTGCAGTAGGCACGTGTATCTATCATTATGTAGTGGTGCCAAACCAATTTTTCGGTCATCATTGTAAATTTCAAAAAATCGAGAAATATAGTCAAAAATTTATGAAACTTTTTCATTTTTTTTTTTCTTGAAATTGGCAGGAATGACCGAAAAGTTTGGCGCCGCCGCGTTCTATACTTCCTCAGTTTCAGAAATAATATCCTTTGTTGCTTTATTTGGCTTTATTAATTTGAAATAAAGTAAGTACTTGTACCTACAATTTTTCAATAATTTATTGTCCAATTGTACCTAAATTATTTTTCTGAATAAACGATAATGATATTTTATATTTTTGAATATTCTAATTACATGAAGCAAACGCAATTATCGGCGAACAAATAATTCTGGAACGAATATAAAAACTTCCACAATTTTTTAGAGTTCCTGCAAATTCAAACATATGATGATGGATGAGAAATGATAAATATTTAATAGTTCAATGTTTACTCTACAGCTTTGTCACATTCAGGGACAAAACTAAGGAGGAGTATGTGAGGGGACCCGGGACCACCCCCGTCATTAAATGGTCAAATTTTGAAAAACTCGAAACTCGGAATTTCTAAAAAAAAAAAAAAAACATAATTCAAAATTTAAAATTTTGATACCAAAAAGTCACCCCCCCCTCAACAAAACCTTTAGTTTAGTCCCTGGTTGCAGTGGGTTGTGTTTGAAATATTTTATGAATGAACAAAAGGTAATTAATACGTCTAAACGTTACCTCATGCATGATGTGTTGAGAACTTCTGGATACTGAAAATTGTAAAAAAAATTGTTATCGACATTTTTAAAAAAAGCGAGTAGGTATGATCATTGATCTGTGAAATTCTGAAATATTTACGTTGATTTTCCTCTATCTCTCGGATTCGTTCGTTCAAAAGTCGAATTTTGTCATCCATTTCATTTATTTCGGAATTACTCGTAAAATGTTCACGATGTTGCTCTAAAACGAAATTTATCGAACTTATCGACGCTCTTGCGATGCCCTGTGAAACATAGTGTATATAGGTACCTGCCTAATTAATTGAGCCTCTATTGAATAGTAGGTAAATATCAAAAATAGTTTGAAATCTTAATGCACTGGTGGGTATGAAGGTATTTTTTAAAGAGATTTTTCATGCAAAAGACACCCGAAATGTTATTTCTATATAACTGAGTATAAGTATTAATCTTTTATAAAACTGATTCATTTTTACCTAATTTTCAAGTGCATGCGCAACTTTGAAAGTAGATGCCTGCTATAACATTATAACTTACTTCAATGTCCTTAGGTGGTACTTCTTTCTCCAAAAGTTTGAAAATAACTTCGCGAGCGGTTTCTGAAAAATAATACGTAATATAGCCGGTAACGCCTGTAGATACTACCTATTTGTTTCTTAATTCTTGCCTATATCTCCAAAAAATTATAAACTTTGCCATCCAATTGATCAAAATAAGAATATAAGTAAATAGATATTATACCTATTAATTTTTGTGCAGCTCAAAATAAATAAGTATGTACATAGGTAATATATCAGATGCTTACTCAATTCTGATTCACTCAATGTTTGCAGCTTGGTGTTTCTATATTTCGACACATATCGATCCGCTACGATTTCATTTCTTACACTTTGCATTATATCAATTAATTTTTCATTCGATTTAATCAACTTTAGAACGTCTGGGATTTTGCTGCTGTAATATAATTGTTGGACTTCCTACGTACGTTGGAAAAAAATTAAAATGTGTGTTATTTCAGTTCTTTTTCCCCCAATACCTACCTAACTCATGTAGGTATTTTGTATTTTGTTGTGTAGTTCAACTTACATGCTCGTCGTAGACGTCGAATTTCACTGATGAGTTATTCAGAACTGGAAGTTGAAAAAATTTAACGCAAAATTACTTAGGTACCTATATTAAATAGATAAATAATGTAATTGATTTGGAGAGAAATGGTAGATTTGGCTAGGTACTTTATGTACTATGAAAAATTAGAACATAAAAATGAGCTTTTTACTTTTCAAGTCTAGCTGTTCTTCTTCGATATTTGGATTCTCTTCTTCTAATGGGCCGTCCTAGAAAAATTCAAAAAGGTTTCGTGAATGATATTGTGCTATCTACTTAATGCGATTATCCACCTATTTTATCAATATTTTTATTTTGATCTTACGTTTTCTTCCAGTTGTTTGATTTTATTTTCTAATCTTTTAATTTTTTCACCTTTAATTTCCTTAATTTCAGCGGATAGTTCATCATAGAATCCAATCACAGATTTAAACATAGCCAGTGTATGAATGGCTACAGGCTACACATTGCAGTTTAAATAATACGTTACTATATAGATATCCAATTGCATGCAAAGTTAATAAGTGATAAGAAGTATCTAAGTACTTAGGTATAGATATTTGGAAAGAACATACTTCAAACGTTCTTGCCATATATTCCTCGTCATCTTCAATATCTTCATTAATTTCAAACGAGCGAATTGTTGTAAGGTTATTTGCGTATAATCTGAACAACTCATCTTCTCTGGAAAGAGCCCTGGACACTGTTGAAATTTTTAAAAAAATGCTTAGGTATTTCCAAAAAATATAATAAAACGAGAAAAATTATATTCGTATTCTTCGAATTAAGTTGGTAGGATTTTTTTCTAAGGGTGTGAGAATATGAGCTTTTTCACTTTCCTTCCAGTAATCTCCTAATAGGTACCATTTTAATTATACCCACTCAAGTTGTCAACATGAGCTTATAATGGGAGGTAATTCGATAAAGTAGGTAACAAATTCTTACCAAAAATGAAATTGATCAAAATCAAAATTCCAGGTTGAATAATCACGCATTTTAAAACTTCCATAATTAATAATCACAGCTGTGTGTAAGACTAGATGATTGACTAGAATAACTAGGTATGTAATTAGTACCAATCTCATCGATACTTTGTGAAGTTTACTTTTATGTTAGATGTTTGTTCAATGAAATGAAACTAATATCGAATCTAGAGTGCGATTAATATTCGTACATATTAAATTTACCTATCAGATTCGCTTGTTCCGAGAAAAAAATTATCATTTTTTAGATTGTATGTGGGCCCTTATCTTGAAAAAGATCTCGCATCTATGCACCATTACTAGAAATTGAAAATGTATTAGATACCATTTGCAGTAGGCACGTGTATCTACATATATCATTATGCAGTGTTGTCAAGCCAATTTTTTGATCATACCTAATTGTAAATTTATAGGTATAAAATCGAGAAAAATAGGTAGTCGAAAACTATCAAATTTTTTCAGTTTTTTTTTTTTTTTAAATTGGCAGGAATGACAGAGAAATTTAGTGCCATCGCGTTCTTAAATACTTCCTCAGTTTCAGAAATAAATCTTTTGTTGCTTTATTTGGCTTTATTAATGTGAAATAAGTATATTGAGAAAAAAGAATTTCAACTTAAGTAGGTATTCAGCAAAAATGGTGGAAAATAGGCCTTGAAGCCGAATTTCACAATTTCTGCCCGTTTTGAATCCTCCAGCGCGATTTTGGGTTACCTAATCCAGAATTTTAAGATGTCTCTAGTGAAATTCAGATCTGGGAGGATTAGTTTTAGACATGGCAGGTACAGCTATTGACGAGAATTTCAAAAAGTTCCCTTCAAACAGAATTTTTTAAGCTTCTAAATTTTAGGATTTGAAATATGGGTTTGATATGGTGTAATATGCCTTCACCCTCTAGGTGGACATTCTCGGAAAGATTACCTGGTTAGGGGAATTGTCGTAATGTGGGAACTATTGGTGCATAAATTATTATGCACATAAATCACTTGATACGTGTATTTTCACACAATACACCCATTTTATACATAAATCTGTCAATCATGTATAAAAGGGGTGAGCTCAGATCTTCTGGATCGTGGCTTCTCTGTATGAGATTTTGGCCATGAGCCTCACTTGTTTTCCATCGTCTGCAGCGTAAGGTATCAAGTGGCATTGTGTCTTCATAGTGTCGAATTAAATGTATAAGTCTCTTGATGAGATATTTAACTCGTGTTTAACCCACTTCTAATGTGGTAATTCTATAATGATTTACTCATTCGTCGGTAGAGTAATTAACGTAAATGTAATTAATACCTATTGCGAATACCTATTTATCTCTTCTTGCGACTATCTGAGATGATTCCGGACATCATCAGGTAGGGTGTGTGTTACGTGTGTCTCTCATGAACCAAGCAGCCACCGACAGCCACTATTATTGGGGTAGGCTAAGGAAATAGAGGTGGTGTGACGATGGGCATGTGTTTGGTAAGTATGGTACTTACATGGTGGTGTCTCCACTGGTTAATCATAAGTTAGCACAATTAGTTAATTATATCATGAATCCACGGGCCTAGGGCAAGGATCCTGACTTGTAGATAGGTATGTTGATTGATACCTATTCGCTTACCCATACCACCTTGTGCTAGTATAGATGTCCTATTGAGCTACATGATTGGCAACAATCGGAACAATCTTATGGCAAGGATCATAGATTGTCATATTGGGACGAAGGTCGAGAATATTATAATTAAACACATTAATTATAGTAGTATTGATGTCTTTTAGTACAATAAATGGTATTATCGGAATAATGATGTTAGGTGTTCATTTCATTATTATTCTAACATTTAGTTGTTTTCGTTAATATCGGATCGGATACCCATGTCTATAGACATTATGAGACATAGGCTAAATTCAACCCCCTTAGGTAGTTTCTCATGTAACCCCCCTTGTAAGTAATCACGCTTATCTGAATCATCCTATCCTAGTCATTACCACTTTTAACGATTACAGGTTTTTAAAAATTTTAATTTTAAAAAAGAGAAACGAACAAGCTCGAACGAAGTCAGGGCCAAAGCTTGGAAAAAGTTCTTCTGGAGATGGGGATTAAGAAGGTACCTATATAGGGTACATTTTTTTGGGCTCCAGAATTTTAGAATTTTGATAGTATACCCATGTTTTTAAAAATTTCAATTTTGACAGAAAAGAAGAGCAACGTGCCTATAGAGCAATAATTTGACAATTTTCACAGTTGTCAGCTTTTCAATTCGTCAGCTGAGTCGTGTATCGTTACACCAATTCATCAACTTTAACGAGAAGAAAATTACCTGTGAATTCTTTCGTTGAGTTGTTTGTGAAAAAGGGAAAACTGAAACACGTGTACTTTTAAAATGATTTCATTTCATTAAATGAAGGTGTTTCCGATACTTTTTTTTTGTTAATGATTTCATAAATTATAATTTTGTATGTGCTCATCAGGAATGTCTGCCTACAATGGACTTATTCACAATACGTATAGAGCCTACTACGTCAATACAACGATGAAAAACCAGGCAAAAAGTCTTCCTTCATGTACATACTTACCTACTGTATTCAATATGTGAGTTGTTGAAACTATACTTACTCATTGAGTCCAGATAGGTAGGTATTTATCATGAATTCTGAGTTTTCTCGTACGGTATTTATGCTTCTAGTATTAGTACCATCACATTTTTCTAAAGTTATCCCAAACGAACATAGTAAGTCGAGAAACAGCAGAAATTCTACACAACTGAAAAACAACAACAACGATGATGCATCTGCAGATGTCTTGAACATAATGAAACCAGACAAATTTGAAGAAGAAAATGATCAGAGGAAAGTTCATCAACCAGAAAAACAAAAGATGAGTTCACCAAAACCTTCGATAGTTGATACAGTTTTTCCAGACAGACCAGATTTGCTTCTGTTAACATTTCCTTCCGAATATGTGGTTCAAGAAAGGGAAAAATTGCTCGGTATGGTTGAAAAAAAGTACGGGCATTTGATCGATGCGAGTATTTTAAGAAAGGTAGCAGATGGAGATACAGCATCGATGCCTAATATATGGAATTTATTGTCAACTTTCGACGTTAAAGGAGCTCTCACTTCATTACTGGCTCAACAGTGTAAGTTTCACGAAATCTAAATACTTAGCTAATACCTTACTACCTATTTGTTCGTACAAGTAACGAAAGATTTACGAATACCTGTATTAAAATGAGAAGATTTTAGATTTATCATTTTATATTTCGCAGTTGTTCAAAATTACACCACAGCTAACGAGCATCCATCTGTGCCTGATTTAAAGCGACCAGAATGCAAAAAGTTATGTAAAGATAAAGAGATAGAATTGATTAAATTCATCAACGGGGCGCTAATTCGAATTTCACAAACAGAGCACGAAGGAGAAGATATACGAATTAGAATGAGGCCAATCCTGAAGGAAAAATCTTTCAAGTATAAAACACTGAAAAATAACCATTCGACTTGCACTTGTATTAACGCTAGAAAAAGTATCTACGTGAGTCCTCAACTGAAAGAAATCATTCACGATAAATTTTTTAGCTCTAGTGAAGGTAATAAGATAATTTGAAGGGCTAATGGTGAAAGTCGCCTTAGTCAGCAGTGATTTTTGTACAAATCAATAAACACGTTGTTGTCCTGCTTCAATGATAATGTAAAAACTTCATGGTCAAGTATTAAAAAAACATCTTCAACTATCCCAGAATGCATTACAATACTCATTTTTCCATTTAAAATTGATGAAATATGAAAAAAAAAGTTTAAAGTTGTGTGAACAAAAAAATGACTAAGGCGACTTTCACCATTAGCCCTTCATTTAAACAAAATTTCAAAAACAGAA
Source organism: Planococcus citri (assembly GCF_950023065.1). Lineage (NCBI taxonomy): Eukaryota > Metazoa > Arthropoda > Insecta > Hemiptera > Pseudococcidae > Planococcus > Planococcus citri. The sequence continues at coordinate 72,295,298 of NC_088679.1, read as the reverse complement.
TACATGATATTAAATTAATTAAAACTTCACACTTCACTTCACAGGCGAAAAAGAAATTGAAGATTTAATCAATTACACTTTTGAAGAACATCAAGATTCAACTGAAAATAAAAATTCTGGTTGGAGTTTTTCTACGATAGGGAACGTGGTTCTGCATCAGTTTGGATACGGATCCGAAAAAACACGAAGTCGAGAACCCAAAAGATACGATAAGCAGTATGTTGCTTCAAAAGCTGAATGGATTTTATTAAATGCGGTTGTTAATATTTTAATTCTAGGATTTTGCTTCCCTCTGTGGCCATTTCATGTGGTTTTTTTCCTAATAGGATATTTCTTCGTGTAAATTTTATTAGAATAAAAGTGCCTTTCTACCATATTGGTATTGGTGTTAGAAAATTTACATTTGGGAATCTTTGAATCTGAAGGAGCTTCAGTTCAGAGTCTGAACGTTCAGAGTCAGACACAAAAAAAATACAGAGTTAGATAGGTACATCTTCACTTTCTTCATCATGAAAAAAAAAATAAAAATAAAAAATTAAGGTCACTGCAGAATACAAATAATCTGACTAGGTATGACAGAGACAGAAAAGTGAAGAATTGAAAACTGTGCCAATTTTATTGTCATCGAATGTTTTAAAATTTCAAATCAATTCTGATAAAAACGTGTAAGATTTACATATTTTAATTAATTTCTTTTTTAAAAATAAAATTAAAATAAGTATCAGTCACATTTTAAATTTTTTGGAGCAAGAATACCACCTAGAACTACATAGTTGAACCACATAAAGTCTACTTCCGAAAATTTCATGTCACTATCACCAATTCCAATTGAATTTCCAAGTGCCTCGAGTGATTAATATTTAATACCTGGGTAAGTGGGTATACCTGGATTAGAAGAGACCTAAAATTTCACAAATTTTGTTCATTTTTTTTTTCATAAGACCATTAGACCACTTTCTATCTAAATCCCCGTGGCATATTTTAGTCTACAGTCCAAACACCAAAAAGTGCTGTAGAAACTGAAAAGAGTTGGCTTCTTTGAGGGACAAAAAAAAAGAGTAGGCTTTTCGTTAGTACTTATATTATTAGCATTCAAGAAAATGGACATTTCGGATTTTTTGGCCGGCACAATAGGGAGCTGGAGCCTCAAAACCCCCATTTTTCGAAGTTGGCCGGGGACAAAAATTTTTTTTTAATTTGGTAGAGGACACTCTCCCGAGTATAGATATATATTTTTTTTGAGTGGGCCCCGGCACAATTGCGTTCCAGAGCTGCACAAAGACAACTTTTTGCCAATTTTGGAACTTTTTCACATATTAAAAACGACTCTGTGGAAACAATACGGCCTTAGGGACAAAAAATACGCACCTATATGATTGCATCCACTCATCCCACGCTGATAGAAACCAACTTTGTGAAAAACGGCCGGCACAATGACCCGCAGTGAATTTTCAAAGTTACACATCCGGGCCATTTCATGAAAAAAAATGGATGTATGACATTTTGACAACGTGACCGTGCGACCTATCAAAGTGGGTTAAAATTTCGCGAGAAAACCGAAAATCTCAATGAAAATTTTTTTTGAGCATCTCATGAAAATTTTAAGCTGAAAAATTGTATGAATCATTTCTCAAGTGGGTACTTTCAGTCTGTTGTAACATGTGACCTATACAAAATGGTTAACATTTTGCCATGAAACCGAAAATTTCAATGAAAAATTTTTTTGAGTGTCTCATGAAAATTTTGAGCTAAAAAAATAGCATGGATCATTTTTCAAGTACATACTATCAGTCTGCTGTAACATGCGACCTATCAAAATTGGTTAAAATTTCGCGAAAAAACCGAAAATCTCAATGAAAATTTGTTTTGAGCATCTCATGAAAATTTTGAGTTGAAAAATTAAATGAATCATTTCTCAAGTGGGTACTTTCAGTCTGTTGTAACATGTGACCTATACAAAATGGTTAACATTTTGCCATGAAACCGAAAATTTCAATGAAAAATTTTTTTGAGTGTCTCATAAAAATTTTGAGCTAAAAAAATAGCATGGATCATTTTTCAAGTACATACTATCAGTCTGCTGTAACATGCGACCTATCAAAATTGGTTAAAATTTCGCGAAAAAACCGAAAATCTCAATGAAAATTTGTTTTGAGCATCTCATGAAAATTTTGAGTTGAAAAATTAAATGAATCATTTCTCAAGTGGGTACTTTCTGTCTGTTGAAACATGTGACCCATACAAAATGGTTAACATTTTGCGGGAAAACCCGAAAATTTCAATGAAATTTTTTTTTTGAGTGTCTCATGAAAATTTTGAGCTAAAAAAATAGAATGGATCATTTTTCAAGTACATACTATCAGTCGGTTGTAACATGCGACCTATGCAAATGGGATAAAATTTTGCGAGAAAATAAAAATCTCAGTAAAAAAATTTCTTGAACCGTTCATAAAAATTTTGCATTAAAAAAATTGTATGAATCATTTCTGAAGTACTTTCAAACTGTTGTAACGACCTAAGCATATGAAAGGGTTAAAATTTCGTGTGAAATACAAAAATTTGGATAGTTTTTTTTTTCATTTATAGAAAGCACAGCTTAACAATTTTGAGCCCCATGAGTCGCATTATGACGATGTCCATGCCATCGACGATTGTGCCTAAGATGATGATGGCATTGAAGAAGAAGAAAAATATGATTAATTTCTTTATAATTTTCTTCTTTTTTTTTGTAAATTTTTCATTCATTTTTGTACCTTATCATGATCATATGAATAGTGAGAATGATTGTGTCTGTTTTGTCTTGAGTTTACCAAACTGAAGCGATCTTGAGGGTATTTCATTGAAAATACTGAACAATGTATAAGATTTTTGAGGCTCAAGATTGTTGAGATAAGCCTTTTATAAAAATCTATCCAAATCTTTACTTATACTTTACCCAAAATTTCAACCCTTGCAAATAGGTCGCATGTTACAACAGACTGAAAATACTTGAGAAATGATTCACAATTTTTTAATGCAAAATTTTTATGAACAGTTCAAGAAATTTTTTTATTGAGATTTTTATTCTCTCGCAAAATTTTATCCCATTCGCATAGGTCGCATGTTACAGCAGACTGATAGTATGTACTTGAAAAAAGATCCATGCTATTTTTTTAGCTCAAAATTTTTATGAGTCACTCAAAAAAAATTTTTCATTGAAATTTTCGGTTTCATAGCAAAATGTTAACCATTTTGTATAGGTCACATGTTACAACACAACAGACTGAAAGTACCCACTTCAGAAATGATTCGTGCAATTTTTTGGCTCAAAATTTTCATGAGATGCTCAAAACAAATTTTCATTGAGATTTTCGGTTTTCTCGCGAAATTTTAACCCACTTTGATAGGTCGCACGGTCACGTTGTCAAAATGTCATACATCCATTTTTTTTTCATGAAATGGCCCGGATGTGTAACTTTGAAAATTCACTGCGGGTCATTGTGCCGGCCGTTTTTCACAAAGTTGGTTTCTATCAGCGTGGGATGAGTGGATGCAATCATGTAGGTGCGTATTTTTTGTCCCTAAGGCCGTATTGTTTCCACAGAGTCGTTTTTAATATGTGAAAAAGTGCCAAAATTGGCAAAAAGTTGTCTTTGTGCAGCTCTGGAACGCAATTGTGCCGGGGCCCACTCAAAAAAAATATATATCTATACTCGGGAGAGTGTCCTCTACCAAATTAAAAAAAAATTTTTGTCCCCGGCCAACTTCGAAAAATGGGGGTTTTGAGGCTCCAGCTCCCTATTGTGCCGGCCAAAAAATCCGAAATGTCCATTTTCTTGAATGCTAATAATATACTAATGAAAAGCATACTCTTTTTTTTGTCCCCAAAAACGGCCCACTCAAATGACACTTTTTCGCTCTTGGACTGTAGACTATATTCCATCATGAGGTTCCATAGTTAAGAGTCTTCATTCCAGAGTCCTTATTCTGGTCAAGTCGTAATATGTACCAGAACCAAAACTCCACTGTGATGTGAACGCCATGGCCACTGAATTGAATGTGCTGTACATGGAAGCTGGAATTTTTCAAGGTATTTTAAAAAAGAAACAAACAATGAAGTAAAGAAGGCTACAGGATTTACGATTTAGAACTGACTTATTCTTTCAAGGATTCCTAATCCTGAATCAAAGGCTAACTCTTCAAGAACATAAAAACATCGTCGTTTGGTCACTTTACGATCCCCTGGCATGATTTTTAGTATTTTACACTTTTACAGACCGTCGTGTTATTTATAGACATATGTATTAGTCAGACACCTGTCTGTCCAGACGACAAATACCAACCAAATACAGACGAGTGTCCGTGTCGAGTTTTGCAATCGCTTCGTTTGATAATCAATCAGTCACCTTGTTTTTTTCTCTCCAAAATGGACCGGAAGTAGTTCGTGCAATTTTTGAATTTCATAATCTAAAACATTATTATTATTTAATTAATAATTAGGAAAAATTCGTTTAGATTTTTCAAAAGTGTTCGTATCCGTTTAAATTGTGCGCCGGTTATTTGCGTGACGCAATTGAGTCGATGAATCGAATTTACCCTACTTTCAGTAATAGTGATAAGACTAAGAGAAACGTCTGTCTTGTGGCCTTTTGTTCGTTATCGTCATCTTGATCTTGCTGGGAATTTTGCTAAATTGAATTGAATAATATAGTGTAGTGTGGTGTTAATGCGAGCTGTTTAGTCTACTCATCGTTGTGTTCCTTCCTAGAGGATTCTCAATTCTGGGCATTTATTCCGACAGTTCTACGAGTTCTTTTTGTATAATCCAGAGCAACAAATCGTTTCCAACATGGTTGATGATTGTAATACTATGGTGAGTTTTAAGTTTCTATCAATTAATTCATTTCGTATCAGTTACTGGGCTCGGTAATTATCTATGTGTATTATTCGTTTACTTTGTAAAATGTTTTTCGGAGAATCATGGACAACACCTGTGTCTGTGGACGATATTTTATCATTGTGGAATGACATTCCAATCGAAATCCGGTGTCAGATAGCTACTTTGTAGTTTGTATAGAGCTGGGTTCTTGATAAAAATAGCTGATAAGGCAACTCTCTACGTTTACGATTAGTTTACTTTACTGTAAAATGACTTAAGTTTTGGTTTATATATTTACGAATAAAACTTCATGAGCCATTGAATCAGCCATTGAGCAATGCATTCTGCCGAGTCATCTGTAAATTGCAAATAAATTTAGTTCTCAGTTTTGAAAGTAAATATGATCGTTCATCGAATGATATCCAATTCTTTCAAGCGTAGAATAGTGTCAGTGTCCACTGTCCTGTGTTGAAAGTAATTTTTTATGAAAACTCGTCGTGATGTCATCATCATCAAGATGTATAATTATTGAACTGGACAGATCTACAGATCAGCTTCAGCCATCGTCATCTTGTTTGATGAATTTATGTATACTATAAGGTGTTAATAATGAGAAAATTTTGATCGTAGAACATTCAACAGATCGAGTCAATCAAGAGGGTAACGTTTCCATGGTAAAATGTCATTTCTGTGTAGATATGTAAAAATTTGATAAATACATACATATGATGTCGGCCACAAGGCCCTTACATCTTGTCAACTATTCGATGATTTTTTTTCATTCAAAAGAGAAATATCGAGATTGAATATACACTACCTAAATTCAAGAAAAATATGGTTTGAATCAAGGATCGCGAGCTATACTGCTAAAAAAAACGATTCATTTCGTTCAAAAAACTGTACAACGAGTAAAAATCACTCGCAGTTCCAAAAAAATATATATACCTAATTACCTACATAAAATATTAAAAAACAGTCAAAATGTCTTAAAATTTGGGTGAGATTTTGCCTTGGATAATTTACTCAAATTATTGGAAATTATCAAAAGTTTTGATCAAACATCCTTCAATTTGTCAAAATGCAGAAATTGAAATTGTTTAAAGTATCTGAATTCTGAAAAATGAAAATCCAACAAAATATCGCAAAAATATTTAAATTATAAAAAAAATAGTCAATAATGACGATAAATGTGAAATGAAATTGTGAAAAAATCCTATGAAGTTTCACAGAAAGTGTATAATTGGCGTAAAAATCTCATGAAAGTTAGTCAAGTATAAACATTTGATGGAATTTCAGTGAAAATATACAAAATACAAATTTTGCAACGATTGCGAAGCATAATCACAAAAAATTGTTGCTTGATTGAAAAAAATCTCAAATTTTTCTCTTTTTTTCCAAAAGTTGCCCAAAAAAGTCTCGTTTTGTTGGCAAAAATTTCCAAAAAAAACATGATTTCCCAATGGAAATTGTCAACGTCTTGGTTTTTGGTCGATATCCCCCCCCCCCAAACACTTACCGAGAAATTGAGGGGTTCCATGGAAAAGGGGTCTTGGTCATTTTTTTTTTGTTTTTCCACAATTCTGAATAATATATTCAGAATATGAAACCAAAAACTGAAAATGAGACCGAAGACTTGATCATCCAAAAATCGATTTCATTTTTTTTTTTTTTTTTTAGATTATCGTAAAATGAAATTGAAAACGCCAAAAATCAAATCAAAATGAAACAAATTAAATGAAAATAAACTACAAATTAAAATTCTGAACATGAAATCAACAACATGAAAATTGAATTTTGAAAATTCAAGAACCTAAAATCAAACCAAAAATAAGTGTGAAATTGAAAATTCTGAAAATTGATGTACATATGTATTAAAACTGAATATACGATCGACAACTTGGAAAAATAAAAATGAAATTTAAAAAAATTGAAGTTGAAAAATAAAAAATTGTCTCAAAACAAAAAATGAAATCAAAAACAGAAAATAGAATTACAAAACCAGAATGGAAATTAAAAGTTCTGAAAATTGAATGAAAAACTGAAAATCGACGACTGGAAAAATCAAATTTGAAAACAGAAGAAAACCGGAATTCAAGTCAAAAACTGAAAATGAAATCAAAAAACCAAAAAAGAAATAAATAATTTTGAAAATTTAATTGAGTAGAAAACTAAAAATCAAAAACTCAGAAAATAAAAACAGAAGAAATAAATAAAACCAATATCAAAATCGAGAGCATAAAATCGAATTGAAAACCATGAAAAAATGTAATGAAATTAAAAACTCGAAAAAAAATCATAAATTGAGAATGAAATCAAAAAACTGAAAAATAAAATGGAAAATTATGAAGAATAAATAAAAAATTGAGAGTACTCGCACTTGTTTAAATTTATTTGTTTTATTAATCCCGCCATATTCAGTGATATTAAAGTGTTCTTCCATGAAAAAAAAACGAATTGGAAAATGTTTGCTTGTAGAAATTTTTTTTTAAGTCTACACTAATTTGAACTTGTAAAAATCAGTAAAAAAAATTGACCAAGGCCCCTTTTCCATGGAGCCTCTCAATTCAAGAAAAAAGGCTCCCTTTTTGCAAAAATTTGACAAAAATTCTCGCATTAAAAATCTTGTTCTTTTACCATATAAATACTGACAATTTTCTCAAAGCTCACTCAATTGCCAAAAAGGCTTCATTGTTTGCTAAAATTGTCAAAGAGTTGCTTTTTGTCGTCATTTTTCAAAAAAAAATTTACTTGTTTTTACCAAAACTTTTTCAAAAAGTATTATTTTTTAGACAAAAATTGCAATACCATTTTGGTATTATAATTTCCAAAAAGTCTTGTTGTTTTTTTCTTAAAATTGAC